>NW_028289125.1:952893-1270524 GCF_059628265.1 Tinamus guttatus | reverse complement strand
TAATATCTACACATTTCAGGGAAAATATAAAATTACAACTCATGTCCACAAACATCTCATTTAGTCCAAAGCAGACATTACCTCAGGGTTTAGTGTCCTCACCTAGGAGTGAGGTGGCCTTGGCATTACTTTGTCCCCTGAACATATCACAGGTAGGAGAATTGCTGGCCACTGAACTAAGGAGATGAAAGAGATTTTCCTTTCCCATATTTTTCTCTCAAAACCAAGTATCTTTCTCAGCAAAACGCTTATGCAGACTGTTTTCCTGAAAGGGAAAATACTCTATTCAAATAGCCTTTTCAACACACTTCCCTAGCTGTTACAGCCAAATCGAGTTATATTTCTTTAGCCTCACTAGAAATTTCAAGTTCTGTCCCCTTCAGTCTAGGTCTTCAACCATAGTTCCCACATCATACAAGAGGGCTTTAGTAACTGCTGGTGGCTATTTGGAAATAGATGAGATTTCTCTATGGAATGTGTCTGATGCTTGTGATTTTCTGTGCAAACAACAATCCTGTTTGACAGCAGGCTGCCTGAGGAGCCTGCTACACATGGTTTGTTTGTCACAGCCTACACTGTAGCAGATATCAATCCTGTGAGTTCAGGATGCACTAAAGTCTTCATTCTGCTTTTTAGATACTTTACAGAGATGCAGCAGCCCATATTACTAAGTGTCACAGGTGTCATGGAACCATTGCTAGGAACCACATACCTCTCTGCATTGTGTATAACCACTAAAAAGCAGATTGTGTATATTCACACTGAATCTTGTGTGAATGCAACTTACTCTGGCTCTCTATTTGTTTAACCTAGGAGTAGTTTTAGAAAATAAATCCAAGGTTACAGGCAGCCAGATGAATCCAGAGTACAGACAGAAAGAAGGAACATGTTTTTATTGTAATAGGCTCATACTCCTGTGTTTGAAGAATTCAAAGAACTGAATTTCTGAGATTACCTGTATATGCCCTGTCCATATGAGAATTTACACCACAGGATCCCAGGCAGCACCTCTTTGGCTTGTTATAGCTTATAGTTTGTTTAGGCTAGAGGACAGACCACTGAACAGGCACCTGTGGTCCATCAACAGCTCACACACAGTTCAAGCACCATAAATATTTAAGCTGCTCAATGCTCTTTGACATGGCTGTCTCACACGCATGCCCCGCAATGCCATTTTCATCTCCACAGCATCATCATCCACCCAAGACCTCCTTGACCCTGCCCTAGCAAGCTACTCAAAACCCACCACATCAGGATGTTAGCATCATTCAACACTCATGTCCCTCCTGCAAAGCCTGGAACTGTTGTTTTTTCAGTCTTATTTAGAGAATAATAAAGATTAACCAGAAGAGTTGTAGCCAGAGAGTATTTCAAGCAGCCCATTGTAATTGCTTAGGTAATACTGTTATCCTGCTGCTTCACTTACCAACTGCACACTTCTCCAGTGCAGGCATACCTTCTGAACCTGGAAAGGACCAAAATGCCATGCCAGCTTTCTTCTATACACCACAAAAAGGCAGTAGAGCATACGACTGTGACAGCAGATGTACCTTAACTGCACATCCCAGTGCAATTACTTCAAAAGCCTGAAATATTTACTCTTAGACAGCAAAACTGAAATACTTCACAAACCAAGCCTGATTTTTTTTCAGATGTATTTGCCATTCACACGTTTTCTTCCATAACTTGAATTATCAGTCTCTGGATTATTAGCTATCCCCCAGTGTTTTAGTTAGATGGATAACATACCCTGTTGCCTTTCCCATCACGCCTCCTCATTTTCTTTGTCATCAAACCATCCTGTTTGAAAAGCCTTCAAAGTGCCTTGTATACAAAAGGTTTACCTCTTGTAAAAGGGGGTAAATGCCTTCCCTAGCACATCTGATTTCCTTGCCGCTAATAGGTAAAATGCCCCTACTCATCTGAAACAGGTTTCCTAACAAAACCATGAAGGTGGTAGTGAGCCAGCACGTTGGAAAATGACATCAGGAATGGAAAAGCATAGATGAGAAAGACTATGAAGGAAGAGACAAGTCTATATAACCTCATAGATTGCAAAGTTTTAAGATCTACCAGCCAAAGAGATCATGCTGCTGACTGACAGATACTCTACTAATCAGCAGCTGGAATGAGAGTCAGTCAGTGTGGCTTTGTTTCCTGGATTTTATTTGCCAGAGTAACCACATTAACATGGGTCAACAGTTACAACACCTATAATGTCTAGCACAAAAACCATCATCTAACTGTCTGACTTGCTTATTACCATCTGTCACTTGAAGAGCTCTTACTTGAACTCTGCTGCTGTTGGTTCCTCATAAAGTAATTTTTATAATTAGATCTTTAAATAGCATGGAAAAAAAGATTCATGCAGGATTTTTGATTCAGTGAGGCGCACAAGAGGGTGGTACTATTGCTAGCTATTTTGGTATATTAAATACCATACACCATATATACCATATAATGTCAAACCAAAATTAAGACCAGAAAATCATCTATGATAACAACTTTCAACAAAATGCTGATCACTTGTGTTATATGTGTATCTCTGTGCATCACAGTCTATGTAATACTTGAAACCAAATATACAAACAAAATAAATAACAGCATGCTCTTAAACGTGCTTACAGAATTATGGGGCTTTGAAAAATGACATGGTATTCTGCTAGAAGCTATAAAAAATCCCAGCTGCTTAGTACTGTGGGGGAAATATATTGGTTTTACATTTTATAATTTCAAACCCTGTTGTCAACAGGCAACTTATGTTACTTTATATTCCACTCATCACAGCCCACCATAATTCCTCCTGGCAGTGCCAAGTAAAATATATCCCCCCGTGCTGACACTACTTATTGTTTTTTGTCTCCTATAAATGATTTGTGGCTATGTTTTGAATTTTGGTAAGAGTATTTCCAGAAGCTTTTAAAAGAAATAGTACATTCAGCACAGCACACATACCAATATTTTAAGAAACAGGAAAAGAATGCTGGTTCCTTCTATGTGCCTGCTGTGTTTTACTCTTGTTCCTTCTTCTCAGAGCACCCTTTGCCCCTCTTCTGTGTTCAAACTCATTAGGTAGTCATGGAACCTATTAAACTACTCATTGCACGTTACATGGGCATGTTAATGTTGCTTCCTCCAGCCCATATGTCATGTATTGAAATTAATCGAGAAATCAGTTTTTCTATTTCTGTATAATGAAGTATTGCATAGGAATACCTCTGTCCCACTAGCGGGGAAAAGGAAATGAACAGTATGAAACAGCCAGGAGATTCAAAAGACTTCACTTTTTTATCTTAGTACCTTAAGATAGTTAAGCGAGTCTACTAGCAGGTTCTTGTTGTAATCATTTTCAAACACCTTATTCACTGAAGTATTCGTCTTGAATTTCAGAATTCCATGATTCAAAGCCCAGAATATCCTTTGTTTGTTTGTTTGTTTTTGTTTGCTTGTTTTTGCTTTCCAGTGACTTTTCAGAGTAGGGTGCTTTTAAAATGCCTTTTTGTGCAAACACTAACATTTCCTACTTTCATGCTTCTTATGAAGGAAGGTTAGCATAGCATTCATTGAGTGTTGTCTTCAGTAAGAGTTACTTGCACTTTTTTTTTTAACTTTTCCACGTTAAAATCTTGGCTCATAGCAAAAACAAAGCCAAACTATTCAAATAACCTACTAGGTTAGCCCTTTGGTTTTAAGGGTATTTATTTCCCTAGTTTGCTGTGGTCTGTTTGGAAGGAAACTGCCCCTGACATGCAGAGAGACGGTGGGAGATTATGGAGATATTCTGAGAGGTTGGATGTGCTTGGGGGTCACTGCTAAAGCACATAAATATAGCATGTACATAGCAGGGTATGTTAAGATTTTACTTTTCCCAAACTCTTTGAGGTTCAAGACACATTTTATTGTTATTGGAAGATTTTTTTCAGTATTGGCTGTTTCTCAAAAAAAAAAAAAAAAAAGGCACAGGAAGTTCATTGTAGCCAATCTCTGTGTGCTCTGACCCAAAATATGCTGTTATCAATGAAATTAGTTCAAATAATTGTTGTGATCAGACTTATAAAGAGTGATAGAGATTCCGCTGTAGAAGCCCAGAAATCTATCTACCCAGTGGGACTGGGGTTTGGTCTAGTGTTCTATTATCCTGTTATCCCAGTATCCTGCTGTCCCAAAATAGTACTACATAGCTGCATCATAACCTTCTATGCACTTTCTGTCTGTTAACGACCCTGAGTTTTGAGTGCTTCTCTCTTCATTTAAGGCAGTTGTTTAGTGATTGCTGGCCTAATTTCACATCAAACTCTGCACTAATTTTTCTTTCCTGGCATGGGAGAAAGCTATACAACTACCACCAAAATTAAACCCTCTCCAGGGTAGAATTCAGAGTCACTGATCTTGATATTTTGTGTGTGTTGTTTTATTTTGACCATGAAAGAAAATTAAGAGTGAAATTTTGCCTGAATTGAAGGAGCAGGAGTCAGAGCAGTTTTAATTAACTGGTGGAAAGCACACTGTGCCAGGGAGAACCTCTTCCTAGTCAAGGGTGCTGCTTTCACTGACTGAAAGCAAGATCTTTACAGGACAGTGTAAGACAGCTGGAATACAACTCTGTGAAGGATGCTTGATAAAACTGGGGTGCCAATGCAAATTTGTGTGATACTATAAATTAGTATCTCTGATTGAAGTCATTGTATCTGCTCAGTTTGCCTGTGTCAATGATAGGTATCTAACCACGAAAGCACACTTCTCAGAGTTCCTCATGTAACTTTTCTTGGATATTGTGTGTTGATCCCCACTTTTTGAAGAGTTGTGCCTTTTTGCTAAGTCCCTGTGTTTGCTCATCTGTGACTCATTTAAGGCGCATGTACTGCATGAGCAGCCCTGCTGATACAGAAAACTGTGCAGAACTGGAAATGAAATGATAGGCATGTTAGACTGAAAGCTTTTAATGGACCATTTCTATCATGTTTCCTTCTTTAGAGCTGTTTCCACTCCCTTAAGTGGAGTGGAGCATTTCAGTAGCAAAGCTGAAGGAGGTATGTTCAGAGGGCTACTGCACAACTTGACGATAGTCAAAGTTGTAAAAGAAAAACTTCTGGAAGTCTGCAAGGCAAGATTTCCTTTTCACTTTACAAATTTCCTCTGGATTCAATAGAGAGGCCCCTAATCCTTGCTCCATCCTCCTGCTTCTAAATCGGCCTGCAAAGAGTGTGCAACCAGTGTGTCTCTGAGAAGAGAGCCCTGGAACAGGCTGCCCAAAGAGGCTGTGCAGTCTCTTTCTCTGGAGATCTTCCAAACCCACCTGGATGCCACCCTGTGCCCCGTGCTCTAGGTGTCCCTGTCGGAGCAGGGAGGGTGGACTAAATGATCTCTAGAGGTCCCTTCCAACCTCAACCATTCTGTGATTCAGTAATTCTGTGATAATTGAGACTGGACAATTGGTTGATTTAAGCCCCATCACTACTCTTATAATTAGATGAATATTTATGGAACTAATTTTTCAATGTCCACGGCAGGTTTCACTCTCTAATTGAAAAAAAAAAAAAAAAAAAAAAAAAAAAGGCATTAGCTGCACAACAGACAAATTCGAGCAACTGTTTTGCCAACACTAGACACATTATCAGTGTCATGATCTTTGGCCTTTGATACTTTCAAGAGTTGTCCCTAGGGAAATCTTCTACAGGAATGTTAATCTGTTGCTTCTCTGACCTTCTACACATGTATCACATTACTATTACAACTCACATGCTTCCCTTTTTATGCTGTCATTTGGACAAAGGAGCCAATGGGCTATTCATCTCTAGGCTAAATAGTTGAAAAAAAGTGTATTCCAGTAAATGCGGTCGAATTGGATTTTTTTTTAATTGCAGTAAGATTTCTTTGCTGCAAGAGATCTGGGTTTCTAATTGTGTAGTATGCTAGATAGTAAGTGCGTGGCAAATATACAACAATGCTTTGGAGATGATGCATGGAACGAGCATAGCTCCTACATTTCTTTGAAGCCTTTCACAGTTTACTTCTGAAACACAAATTTCCCTCTGAGCAGATTCCAGGTAGATTTATTATGCAAGTTTTCTTTGTCCTCATCATACCTCTTTCATTTGCCAGTGCTTGTTTTTTCATCTCTCAAATCACCATAAGCTTAGGAGGATGGACATTGTCTCAGTACAGTATTGTTTAATAATAATAATAATGTTTATCACAGAGATTGTTAAAATGAAGGGCTTACCGAGGACCTGGAGCTGCCCTTGCTTTGCACTTATAGTGAACAACATGGTCACCAGAGCCACCTCTGATAATGACTCCATAGACATGACATTGCATTTCACCTTTCAAAGGCAATGGCTAAGAGAAAGATATGGCTTGTCCTTTATTCTCATCAACCTGCGGGTGGGCAGCAACAGAGCTCCCTTCATCATTTGGGAACCATCCCCTCAAAATCAGATCTGTCCTTGAATTTCTTTCTCCTATGCCTACTGACTCTACTGATTGTTACATCAATCAGCAATCAGACTAGCTTAAATGAGCTACAGTAAAGATGGCATATGTTGTGGAAGATCCAAATATTTAATGTGTTTGCATTTTTAACTTCACTGAAGAGAAAATAGCAGGGTGAAAAATTTCTTAAGGACACTCTTTTCCCGCTTTCCCTTTTCCAGTCCATTCATCCTCTCAAACCAGTGTTACAAATCTTATCAAGAGACCTTGCAACTTCATAATCAGATCCCAATAATTACATTTCAGAATAATTCTTCTTGTTATTGTTTGTACTACAAGGAGAAAGGAGACACTAAACTTTAGAATATAAATGAAGATGAAAAGGATGTGTTGGTCTCCTTCTATCTCTCATTTATTTGGTTCTTCTTTCTATATTTCTGTCTCCTATACCTTTAGGTACACACAGTCAACCTCTAGCACTTCAGACTGTCTCGGGTGTATTCAGTGATGAGGAAAAAGTAAAAAGGAACTATACACGTATCAGTGTATTGCAGCTACAATAATCAATGGTTCATATGTAGGTGTGAATGTAACTGTATATCAAAGTAGATCTAGAAAGACAAAAAATATATAGATTAAGATGGAAAGTTGTATTAAGTCAGTTTCATCCTTCAACCTGGCTCAGAGAAGAGCTGTATCCTAAAAGGCAGCTGATATGTCAGTGCATAAATCCTGGCTGTCTTGCTACTAGCTCTGTTCTCACCCCTGAGATGGATACCCAGATATTTGCTATAACTATGCAATGGACAGGAAAGCTAAACCAGTGATCGGTCAGACAGAAGTTCCTCTCTGAGCTTTGCTGTGAAACCTCTGCAAGATTTGGGCACATGAGCCTAATTTCCCTGGCTAAAAAGACCAAGAGAGATGATGATGCTGGCACCTAAGGCATGCTACTAGATCTGAGGAAATAACTCTGGGAAACAGGTTCAAAGTCATTTTGGAAAGTTGTCAGGCTTTCAACTCTTAACTCCTTTTTAGGAAGTAGGCATCCTTTTATATTCATGCGCTAGCAGTAAAAAAAAAAAAAAAAAAAAAAAAAAAAAAAGGAAAGAAAGTTGACCAGCAATTAGTTAATATTTCTTCATGTACATAATGATTTGGCTTATACACATTAACAAAAATGTGCTGAGGACAATTAGTCAGCCCTAGGCTTATGGAGACTGATTGAAATTATGCCATGATATAGCAAATAGGTAAGACAGTCTTCCCAGATATCAAGCCAACACCTCTGAGTGGAGGCCTTAAGAAAAAAGGAAAAGAGAATTTCTTCAAAGTCCTTTCCCAAATACAATCAAAACAAGCACTACAGTCTGAAAACACCGTTAAAAGCATAGTTTTAAATATTTGTGCTTCAGGTTTGAGTTCTAGATGTCTGACACAATTTCAGTCTGCTTTAAGCCTAAAATAAGCTCAAAGTTGCGTGAGCACTTGTGGTAAGTGGTATGACATTTTTCTACTGCATACTTATATTACATTGAGCTGACATGCTTTGGAACTGTCACTACACATGAAAATAACAAGAATAAAGTTCATGCCTTGATTTCCTATATACACATATTAAAAACAGCTCTTTTTTTTCTCCTCCCTGTTCCAACCCCTCTCCCAAAAAAAGAGAAGTTAAGATGTTTTAAAAGTCAAAACCAAAATGATCTTTGAGGCCTTTATTTTGAGATCACAGTGATGAAAAAAAAAATCTTCTTAAAAAAGAGAAGGGAGGATTAAAGGGCAGCAGATGACAGAGTTCAAATTATACAGCAATGGCAAGAAAAAGGTGCTGCGGAAGAATGACAAGAATGCTGGGCTTTCGTCTTACTTTCAAAAGAAACTTCAAATGAATGTACCTTTATCATAGCTTTAATATATTTGAATGATACATTAAATTATTTAGGATGTAATCCTCAGTTTAGGGGCCTGAACATGCAAACTGACATTTTGGCACTTCTGAAAATTTCTCTAATCTTCTTTTAGCTATGGTGATAGGAAACTTTTGCTGAACGGTCAAAGATGTATGTTGCATAAAATATGTGGCAAATTTATGAATCAGCTTACTCACTGATTTACAGGTGAAGTCTTTTGCTTGAGTTGGCATGAAACAGTAATTTTAAAAAGGAGAATTGTTTAAATAATGTCATGTGCACCTAAATCAAACACCAGTAACCATATATTTTCTTTTTCTCTGATTACGTTAGAAATGCAAAGTAGCTCTGGAAAATGATAATAACTAATTTAATATAGGAAGTACCAGACCTATTAAGGGAATTTTACTTTGGAAAGCATTCAAATTGTAGGGAACAGAGTTACTGAGGAATTCAAGAAATTGGAATTACTTGATGTTTCAGAGGCAGCATTAAACAGTGCAGACACAGGGCAGGAGACAAGATGTGCCACATCCATAGAAACAGTGACTGTTTACAGAAACGGAGAGCCATTAATCAGGGACCTGGCTCAGAAACAGAAGAAAAGGCTGTCATAGGAACTATAGGTCCCTGTACTAAAGCTCTGTGCTCTGAAGAGAAAGAAAGAAAGAAAGAAAGAAAGAAAGAAAGAAAGAAAGAAAGAAAGAAAGAAAGAAAGAAAGAAAGAAAGAAAGAAAGAAAGAAAGAAAGAAAGAAAGAAAGAGAAAGAAAGAAAGAAAGAAAGAAAGAAAGAAAGAAAGAAAGAAAGAAAGAAAGAAAGAAAGAAAGAAAGAAAGAAAGAAAGAAAGAAAGAAAGAAAGAAAGAAAGAAAGAAAGAAAGAAAGAAAGAAAGAAAGAAAGAAAGAAAGAAAGAAAGAAAGAAAGAAAGAAAGAAAGAAAGAAAGAAAGAAAGAAAGAAAGAAAGAAAGAAAGAAAGAAAGAAAGAAAGAAAGAAAGAAAGAAAGAAAGAAAGAAAGAAAGAAAGAAAGAAAGAAAGAAAGAAAGAAAGAAAGAAAAGAGTCTAATTAAGTACAAAACAGTACACAGTCAGAATAACACCAGCTCTGTAAGGTCAACCAAACACAGTCTAAACATAAAACCATGTCCCCCAAACCCACTAGAACACTTCTGAGAGAAGTTATTTGCTTATGTTTTAAAGGAGTTGACAGCAGTAGCCAAGTGGGTATCATTTACTTATTATTATTTTCCTAAGGCATTTGAAAACTCTCTCTGAACAGACCATCAGTTAACGTAGCTACAAGGAAAAGGAGAATGTCACATTGTACACAGAAAACTAGGGAAGGAAATAAAGATACTGAATGAGCCAAATCCAAGTTAAGTTTCTAGCCATATATAACATTTCCAGAGTCACCTGTGTTAGACGATGAATAAAAGTGAACAAGGACAGGGTTACTGAAAAGAGCAATATTGACACATTTTCAAAGAGCCAAGAATCAAGCTACGAGGTCTGAAAGTCTGAAAGTCTGTTTAAGAAAACATGTTCTTTAACTTCTGGCACTAAACCCTTAAAATTCATCTTCCCAGGTCTTGTCCATGTTTAGGAAAAACAGAAACACATTTTTAAGATGAGTAAATTCAGGAAAGGTGAGGTTGAGAGCTATATCTCATGAGTCCAAGGCCCGTAGCTTTCAAACGTGAAGGCTAGGGGAAGAGGTCTACCTGGAAGCTCCTTGGCCATTACTCTACATGCATCCAGTTTCAACATATTTGCTTCTGTGCAGCTCCATGGACCAGAAGAGAGCTGCAGTCACCCTGGAGACCTCCCTGGCTGTCTTCCTGCCTCATTATCAGAGGTGACAATACTTGGATATAGAAACACCATGAGCCTGGGCAGGGTCAGAAGGTATCTCTGAGGAGCATGAGATACAGCCCTGCGAGAGCAGATTGTTGGGAAGAGAGGCATGAAGGGGAAAGGGAAATCTTAGAATCTGTGTGCTGCAACAGTGAAGCACCATGCAGCAGTAATACAAGTTCCGCACCAAAACCATTCTCAGCCCTGTTTGACCCTTGCTCTCTTGGCTGAGCTTGCAGCAAGGTGCCCCTGGGCATTCATGGGATGCAGTGGCCAACACAGTGCTCACTTTTCCTCCCAGCTCTCCAGCAAGATATCTGCAAAGGAGAGAGAAGGAAACAGTGGCAGCAGCCAGACACAATTCCATGCAGGCTAGAGTGTATAGCTATAGTAGGAAGAAGAAAAGGATTTTTTGAGCCCTCTACTGCACCGTGCTGGAGGTCAGGCATTTTCACCTGAGTTTTGAAGGGACTCACACCTCGACTCCTGCAGGATCAAAGCTGTTCCTCATATGCAGTAGTTGCGCTTTTAGCCTGAATGTTTTGCCTTGCCGTTTCAACATTAGAAGCTAGCATCTGAGGGAACCTGTTTCCCTCAGATGAAAAATTGATGGAAGAATTCAAATGCCTTTACTGCACGTAAAGGTCTGTTTCTTCTTCATGGGAAGAAAACAACAACAGGCATTTCATTGCTCAGCAAGCCCACTATATCCATCTGGTGATCTCTGTGCCAGAACAGCCCTTACTTTCTGCCCGCACACAACTCCTCCTCCTGTCTTTCCACTTTAATATATAGAGAAACCAATATCCATCCAGCTCCTGCTGCTTTGACCTGCTGTGTGCCTTAGGCAGTTCTTCCATTGTCTGCAGATGTCTCTGCTAAATAAAAGATACTTAACTGTGACTTCCACTGGGCCTTCCTTGCCCCTGTCACCGGCTTTAATCTGCTACAGGCACGGGGGATGTTCAAACCGCTACCAGGCAGTCCCCAGAGAAGATAATTCTTCAAAAATGTGTATAACACCTTTTTAGTGGCTTGTCACTTGTCTCATGATACCACAGAGGATGATTTTGTTGTTATTTCAGTTTTAAAGGGTTCATAATAAGGGTTCAATTTTAAAGGGTTCATAATATTTCTGCTAAATTACTGGGATAATTATCCATATAGAACCATACCAACCCAGCTCTCAGAGTACCTCTCTGATGCCCATGTTGGAGGATATTTCCTCCCTGGTGTGTGTGCTGATCTAGTCCTACTACAGCTTTAGTTACTTTAATACCATTGTGCTGTTTTTCTATTTTCATTGTACATGTATTGTTCTTGGAAGAAATGGCATTCATATTTGTCCCTGAAAAAAGATGGTGTAACATCTGAAGCACACAGATAAGGAGAAATTAGAGTGTTTTTTCCCATTGCACAGATGGTAAGGTCTCAAAATGATTACAATGTATTATCTACTAAAAAATAATTTAAAAAATGCTTCATAAAATGTGATGCCTGACAACTACAAAGTTTAGATTTTTGCAATTATATTTATTTGAAAGAGATGTATTTGTTAACTATTTTATGTAAGATGACATAAGATTTCATAGCTACTTGCAGGGAGAACTCTAAAATTATTTTTATTCCTGTGGGATTTGAGAAGTTTTATTTGTCAAAGCTCTTTTTTTTTAATATCAGAAAGCAAAAATAAAATAGTAACTACTAATGGTTTGAGATACAAATGTGCTGGAATCAAAGTACATTTAAGTCACATTTCAAAGTAAAGCTTTCAGACAGATATCGACATTGGTTCAAACAAAATACCAGAAGTGATTTTGTGACACTCAGTCTTAAAAATACTTGTCAAAAGATAAGCAGCAGAAAACAAACACAGTATAAAATGGTGATAAGATGAAAGCAAAAACATAGTAGCAACATTTCAAGGGAAAAAGAACCAGCAGAAGAAGGAAGACTATTCATTTCCATGATGTACAATTATGAGAGTGATTGCATAATATGTGTTGTAGTTTTAATTAACTCAACATAGTTATTTTTAAGTTATGATCCAAAAAATGTGTTTGTAGTTATTCACTATTTGGAAGGGAAACAAATGCTTACCGATTTTTGGAACAGACCTTTGAGGAGGATCTCAGTTTCAATGACACTAGAAGAACCTTTGTGTTTTTGCTTCAAAAGTAAGAGAGTTTGCTCTCTCTGCTCATAGTCATCTTCTGAGGTAGGCACTCTTTTTCAGGTGCTGGAGGGATGTACTTTATAATTCTCTATCCCATATATGTTCTTTTACATTGCTTTTCACCTCCACCTGAAGCACTGCTTTTTATCTGCTGGCAGAATCTCTGATCTGAGGCTCTTCTAGAGCTACTGAAGCATTCACTACATGAGATTTTTAAATTCATCTATTTAAACTTTTGGAAATCTCTGTATAGACATATTTCTCTCAAGGATGGTTTGTTTCAGCATAGTTCAAGCTAATGGCAAATATTGGCTTAACAAAAATTGCAACTTTAGAATAAGTAAAAAAAGCAAATTGTCTTCCCACATTATCTGTAAAGAGACCATATTTTAGCTGCATTCTTGCTTAAAGTGGCAAGAATACATATCCTGTATTGTCATAGCCATAACCTGTAGCTCAGATAACACACAATCTTTTGTAGATATGGTCCTTGGAAGTAAATCCTCACATAATCTTCCTAAAGTCAAAGACCAGGAAAGCTAACAGGTTAAAGGAAGTTAGGGGTAAATTTATCATTGTTTTGTCCACACACATCTGCATTCTTTCTGAGTAGGTTAGAGGCTTGTGTTTTTGCCTTTTTTTTTTTTTTTTTTTTTTGAGGGAGAGTTGGGAGGGAGACAATGGGAGGTGTGTCTTTCTCAGGAGGTTAGTTTGTTGTTTTTTTCTGCTTGTTTTCCATGAGAATCTTTGCTTATTAATTTGTTTGTTTTACATATACCAGCTGTACCTTGTACACATAAAATCTTATTTCAGATTTGCATCATGTAAGAGTATTAGATAGTCATAAACTAACAAAACGGTATATGCGCTCACTGGAGTCTGGTTCAAGAAGAGTCAAAAGTGTATTCACAAGTCAAGAGTCCGGAGAAACTTATCTTTCATAGAATAATTTATGTTGAAAGAGACCTCTGGAGGTCACCTGGTTCAACTTCCCAACCAAAGCAGGGCCAACTGCAATCAGATTGCTCAAGGCTGTGTCCTTTTGAATATCTTCAAAGATGGAGACTCCACATCTCTACGCAACCTGTTCCATTTTTTGAATACCTTCATGTTACTTTTTTGTAACACCTACTGTAATTTTCCCTTGTGTAACATACAATTCCGGCCTTATCTTCACACCTCTACCTTTGAGAATAATTTGGCTCTGCTTTTTCTATAAACTGACATGATATAGTTGAGGAGAGCAAAAAGATTCTCCCCTAAGACATCTCCTCTGTGAATTTTCTGATATGTGGCTAACAAAACACCAGAATCCATCTTAAGAGGGATTGGGCTGAATTAAGGGAGAAGGTAGATAAAACAAGAAAAGCAGTAAGGAGAGCTGGCAGGAAGTGGTAGAGTAGGGCAGACAGAAAAAAAAAAAAAAAAACAGGCATCTGAGGATGAAAATTTGAAATATCTCCATAAATGCAAATGGCAAGTAGATATCAACCTTTTTGTAGTCCCTTCAGGTATTTCAAAGCCAATAAGACTGAAAGAGAGAAGAAGAAATAGATCTTCTGAAAAAAAATACTCATCAATTCAACACAGCTAGATAGTAGGCTCCTGAGTCACAGTCTCATGCACAGACTACCAGACCATGAATCCTCTCCACAGTCTTTTAATTTTATCCCTGTATATAATTTGCTGAGGAACAAGACAAATCTGAACTATTTAGACCCTAACATGGAATTAGTGGGAAGAAAGAAAATTCCAGTTGTCAGTATTTGTACCATTCTTTCTGTTAAGCTCATAGCCAACAGCTGAAAAATAACAGATTAGATGTCTATTCATTATTGTTTCCCTGAGGAAAGTGCAGGTTGCGATAAACTTCATTTTTCCCAAGTGAAAAACCTTTCATCCAACAAACATACTACAGGCACGATCTCTGGCTCTGAGAATTGGCCTCTGCCCTGTCAGACTTCTGCAAAATAGACAGCTATTTCTTTTAAATGTTTTCTTCTGTAATGCTGTTGTTTAAACTACATAAACAATAATTACATATAAGTGAACGATATCCATGATAACGATAAGTGAAGAGTCTTCTGTATTGGGAAAAAAAAATCAGTCTTCTTGAAGCATTTAAGAAGCACATACTCTTTCATTTATGGGTTTAGATTTTCTTCAAAGAGAACCATCTTATTACCTTAAGTCAGAACATTCTGAAAGTGTCTCACAAAAGTATTTGATAAAGATCTAAAGTCAGAGTAAAGGCTTTGATATATAATAAAATAATTTTGAATGGTCCTTTCACACACAAGAACAAGACAATGCATCTTTTTAAAACGCCATAATCTACTTGGTATATAGCATCACTATAGAGACTTTTTTTTTCTCATTTGCTACTGAGCTAAAGTAATTGCAATGAACTCCAATTGGAAAAATCAATCGCTAATTACTCTAGTAAAAATAATTTACCTTCACTTGTTGAAAATGAGTAGGGCATAAAGATAGAACTTGGTCAAGAAAGGTTAATACCATGTAGCCCAAAATGCTTTCGCTAACAATAGGAACGTGATGCATACATGCCACATGTGATCACAGAAGGACTAATAAAAACACAGTTTGCAAGAAGCTCTGTGTCAAATAGACTTTTTATACTTGTCAACAGTGACTAGCAAACAGCTCATAAAAGACCTTGGGTACAGATATTAAGAACTGAGCAGCAGATCAAAGATTAATTGCTTTTGCTTACTTAAATGTGGCCTGTAAGGCCACCTGCATTCTTCCAGTGGCACAGAGGTACCTCTACCTCAATTATTGATTTATTATATCAAATAAAAGCAAACATTTGGCATAAACATTTGTTTATATATGCATATTTTTAATAAGTCTCTGTTTACTTGTTCTCCTTCTCCATGTAGTCTCCCATGATCAGCCCACTTTGCAATTTCCAGTGACATTTTCTTTGGGAAGGTGCACTATTTCTGAATCAGTTTAGTTACTTGAAACTTAAAATTACTTTTGTTGTTATGCATCTTCTACTGTTATGTAAACTGCTTAGTGGTTACAAATCAGCAACCAATACACTGTAACAAATTTCAGATGTTCTTTATGCTGAGTGGTCATCCTTGCAAGGTATCCTCTGCAGTGCAGGATTTGTACCGGACTACAATTCCAGCGAACACTTGAGTGCATCAAATTTAAACATAAGGAAACACCAATGCCAATAAAACAAGAATGATGAAGTGCTCACAGAGGCAGAAGACATGAAGTGTGCAGTCTAACCACATTCCTGCTGATTTGTGACAAATACCCGAAGATTGCCTTTTCCACTTTTTTTCAGGTTGACTTTTTAATTTGTCTCCAGTCTCCTTTCTGCCTCTCTGTCTCTCTCATTTTCCTCCAGTCTCTGCACTGTGCTGACTGGGCACTCTGCTCTCTTCATTTGTGATGCCAACATTGCAATACTGATTAGAGCCATTGATTATGGTGGATGTTGACTAGAATCCCAATGCAGCAACACTCCTCAGCTGCACAAGCAGGAGGAGAAAGACAGCCAAGCTGGAGGACAAAAGAACGAAGTCTCAGTCACAGGTCACTGCACAATCCTAAAGAACACATGTGTGTCTAAAATCCTTACCAATTTTAAATTAGGTCGTTTCTTCATGTTAAAATATGTACTGTCTTGGATCAATATAAACACAATGAATGACAGGTCCACAAGTAAGCTCAGGTGTCTCCTCCAAAAATCTCAGAGAGCAGAGACTGTTGAGGCTAGATTTCTTGGGACATTCCTTTAAAGGGTATTATATGCTCCTGGAGCATATTGATTGTAACCTAGACATTATTTCATTTATGAGCCTGATAAGGTCCAGGGGGGAAATTACTTTTTTATAGTCACATTTAGGGAACTGTGGAAGATGCAAGAACCTCCAAAGTTTTCTGCTCTCCACCTTTCATCAGCTCTTCTTTTTCATGCATATGGGTTTAAAGTGGTTGCCTTTCTCTTACACAAGAGCAAATGCTTTAATGATCAGATTCCTGATATTTTCAGTGTCTTTGATTTGCTTTCCTCTCTCCCTCTTCCCCTTCCCCCAGCTTTGTCTAGATTAGAATATTTAGGTCTCTCTTTTTTTGAGTCTAAATGTTTTTGTAAAGTATGGATTTGTCTACCTCATCACAAGTAATGTAAAAGAACAGTAAAAACAAAATCTCAGAGTTGTGAGACTCTTCATAGACTTGCTACTGGAAACTGCAGAGCAGTAGCTTCACTACATGTCTTGGGTAATCTTTAGGGATCTCCGTAGAAACAAGGTATAGGCTGCAGAATTTTCACAAGCAAGGAGCAAAGGAATTTGCAAGTAGAGATAAAGCATACTTCTCTCTGCTAGCACAGCCCAGTTCAGTCTCCTATTATAAGGCATACATTCATTCCATATCTTGGGAGAATAGTTATTAATGAAGCTGCCCTTTATACCATGAACTACCTTAAGTTTTTAGGTGTTTTTCACAGGATATCCTGGATAATACTTACACGAAACCTTACTATGAGCTGTCTTATCCCAGTAAGATATTATGGAAGGGGTCAGATATATCACTGTCTTGCAATAGTATGATGAATTCATTGTCAGCTGAGTAATGTAATAAGATGTATGTTGGCTCTTAGACCACTGCAAATGTGAGGTAATTAAACCTCTTTTATTTAAGTTTAAGATAACGTCTTTTATCTCAATTTACCAACAGCTGAAAGCAAGCACACAATCATTTACTACAGCTCAGCTGATATGCAGCAACTTGAATTTGTTTGTGTGTTTGAACAGGTTTGTGTGTCTGAACTTGAGAGAGAAGGCAATAAACAGTTTAATTGACATTTATTATGCACAGGAAACTTGAGTTAGCTATCCGTGAAAGCAAAGAGTAGCATTTTATGTTAATCTGGAAGATAGTGGTGTCATCTAAGTTTCTACATCCTACTGTCCATCTAGTTCCAGGGATACGGTCAAGACTTAATTCTCTGCTTCTCTTCAGCTTACTGCAAGGAAATGGAGGATGTAGTAGGAAGAGAGAAGCAGACCATAGTGTTACTATTTGCCCTAGAGTTGCACTCAAAATAAAATATTCATTAGATGGGAAAAAAAAAACATTTTTTACAAATCACTGCCATGTATTTATCCCTAATTCATATATTAAATTATCAAATGAAAACTACATAATTAAAGACAACGATGATTCTACATAAGATACCTCTGGTTCATCTTATGCTGTTTTCCTGCTTCTGACCCCTTTCTTTTTGCTTCACTTATACAAGAGGAAAACCATTCCTTGGTGATTCTACAGAGGGACAATTTTCTAATTAATAAAAAATTCCAACCTAGCTATGAGGAAATCACTGTAATTTATTAGAAATTGCTATACATGACATGCTATTGAAGATATCCTTCCTTGACCCCCCCCCCAGGATATTAGTTATTCTCCACTATTAAGAATTAGGAAAACAAGAAGAAAAAAAAAATCACAGAAAAGGGAGACTTAGAAAATACCCATCAACTTCTTCATTAAAAATATATTTTTTCTTAATTCTTTCCCTCTAGCTTCTTCACTTTTCAGTTAAATTCTCATGG
The DNA here is from genome assembly GCF_059628265.1 of Tinamus guttatus. Lineage (NCBI taxonomy): Eukaryota > Metazoa > Chordata > Aves > Tinamiformes > Tinamidae > Tinamus > Tinamus guttatus. The sequence continues at coordinate 1,252,545 of NW_028289125.1, read as the reverse complement.
CCTTCACCACCCAGCTTCAGAGAGAATGCAGAAGAGACAGCACAGAAATGAAACAGAATCACAACAAGAAAAGCAAACCTCCTTTTCCCAAAGAATGTGATTCAGAAGTGGTCCAAGACCATGCTAAACTTCAGCTACTGAAGCCCAGGCCCACTGTGAAGCGTCCTGCAACTATTTCAGATGTCCATTTCACAAAGAAAGTCATGAATTGCAAATTAACTTGAACTTGAAGCTTAAACCTCCTGCTCACCAGAAGTCAGAGTGCTGGCAAACAAAGGACTTTCAGACAACCAGAGGAAATCTAGATTCCTGCTGGTTTTCATCTCGTTATGCTCTCTGGGGGTTTGTGTTTAAATGTATGTAAGGATGGATACAGGGCTGTTCATTTTAGATGACTTTTGCAAACATTTCAGTGGCACTTTTTCATCATAAATCTGTAAAAAGAGAAAATAGAAGGATAAGAGGCAGAGAAGAATAGTGGGACACAGGAGAAGAAATGGAAACAGAAATAGAAAAGCAAAGTGAGAAAAGCAAAAGCTCCCATAGGATGATAGACAATGCTCACCACAACCTCCTGCAGAGCAGCAATGAAGGCCAGCATTTCAGGATGTGTGGCACATGATTTGGAAGAGTGAGAGAAGGCTGGAAAAATAGTTGTTGAGAGCAAGAGTACATGTAATGCAAAGCAATAACGTGCATCCTTTAATTGTACATCTCCAATCACCTCACAAAATGAGATAAATATAATTACTGAGATAGGAAGCGAGAACACAAAGGAGAGGACAGGTGCATCAAAAAATAGGAGGGAGTATATTAAGACATCTGAGAATGAAATATAAAGGAAGGATGTAGAAAATGCAGGGAAAGGGGAGGCATAAGAAAGTGTTTCAACAATAGAAGAAGAATAAATAAAAAAGATTAGGAATCAAGCAGAAAAGATCAGGGAAGAAGAGTAAGACTGGGAGCAAAACAGAATGGGAAAATTAAAATAGAACGGAAAGAGAAGGCACAACCACTTGGAAAATTTACGGCATATCATTTCTTCCAGTAATTTTGTGGTCAAACTCTAGCTCCTCCTTCTCCCTCAGAGAAAGTCAATGATCTTTGAAGAGAGAAAAATGAGGAACCAGATTCACCTCAGTGTGTGAGGAGCCTCACTATGACGTTTTTTCAGCATCAACAACCATGCAGAATGTAAGCCGGACTATATTGCCAATAAAGGATGCTGTGCTCGAAGTACTCCAAATTTTAACAAGGGAGGACAGAGGACTTGCATTCTGGACATAGACCTGCCCTTCCTTTTGAGAGCACCTCAAGGACCCTCAAGTACCATTTCAGGATGCATAGCAAATGGTGAATCCCCACGCACAGCTTTCTTCTTATGAATACACACGCAGCAGGTTCAGCACTCTCACTTACAATTGGGATTTGGCTCTTAGCTAACTTAGTAACTGAATCTTGCTCCAAATCCACAGAGCCTTCTCAAAATAGAAAAAACTCTATTTATATGTCATGCAAAAATCCTCCTAACTTGAGCTCTCTAATCTAACTCTGCAGCTTAGTTACAGTCTCAGTCATTGGAAAAGAGTAGTGTGTTTAATTGGAGCTTGCTGAGTTCTGAAACATGCAAACTCTTTCCTTCCATTGCTTTCAAAAGCCTCCCTACGCTGTACTTTGTCCCTCTATACCTGCAGAGGCATTTAAAAGGAGACTAGTCAATAAGTTGCCTCATGTAGTGTTTGAAATATCCGATTGTCATTATTTTCTTTCCTTGTCTGACCGTATTTTTATTCTCAAGTAGGACATCAGAAAAAACGACAACAACAACAAAAAAACAACTACGACATTTGCAAATTACTTTGGAATGGTAACTTTGGTTAACTTTCCCTTCCCCAAGGAGAGTAAGAGTGAAACGAGCTGTTCTAAAGCATGTAGGACTAACTACAGATATTTACAAGGATTACTCCTCAGATTGCTCCATTTTCACTTGTTCTTACACAACCTCCTTGATGTCTGTGGCACTGAATCACCTTTTGATTTGTTTACACCCCAGCCCCAATCACAGCCAATACTTGCAGCAGGTTTGAGGATGCTTTGTTAAAATATCCTTCATTTCTAAAACTTGGCTTTGAAATAGAACAGTGGAAAGCTGCTTGAGTGAGTGGAAGATCAAAGAAGATACAATCCCAGGGGCCGAAGTGAATGAAAATTTTCTTTTAATGTATAATTTTTCAAGAAGCGTGACTCCTTTCTGAAAAGCAGGAGAGGGGGCAAAACTCCTTCATGTTCCACCTGCCATTTCCATGCCCCAATCAGTTCATTTACTATCTGGCCTAGCATCCTGAATTTCCTCTGCTTTTTACCAGTTATGGGTCTTTATCCCCTATCTATTACAAGAGCTTGGGCATTATATTTTTTCCTTTATACAGAGCTAAGTTAGAGCTAATGTTTCACTCAGCTATCATGCAGTTCAAGCCATGAATTGCCTGTTCTTTGCAAATTATCACATTCTGTCTTCTACATCATAGCACTGCTGAAAATAAAGAATCTAAGTGGAAGACATTACATTTTTTATGGTCTCTTATTTGAGTCCATGATTCTTTTCTTAACCATTCTATCCTCCTTCGACTGGCCTTGGCAGAGACAAAAATTAATTTGCATTCATTGTGCTAATGTCTATATAAGGATTTCCACCCCTTCTCCTCCTTCCTCTCCATACATCCAGTTTTTGCACATAAGAGGAAGAAAGACAGGAGATGGAAGCTCTTTGTAACACTGGAAGATATTGCCCTTACAGCAGATGTCTTTTACTGCAGAAGGAAAATTGTGTCCCTGCCACAACCATTCCTGCTCTTAGATGAGGACAGCAGCAAAACCTGCCCTCCTTAGGAGGATGGAATACGGCCTGGGGCAGAGGGGCTACAGCACAAGCATGGGGTCCTGCTCTCTTCGCAGCTACTCTCAGGGTCATGAGCTCCACTAGGCTCAGGCAAACACGACAGAAAGAGACTTCTCAGTCCCCATGGCAAAATTCAACAGAGCTTGAGAGACAGGAGACCTGCGAAGAACATAAATTTAAAATAGCTGACTATCTTAAATTGTCTTCAGATGACTCTCTCACCTGCTCCTAGGGAGGTCCACTATATTTGTAATATGGTAAGCAGGCCATATCCTCAAAGAAAACATCAGTCCCCACCTATTCACAAAAAACACTGTTTATTGGTTGGTTTTATTACCCAGGAGAGGCCCAGGACTGTTCACAGCTGGGACCACTGATGAAGGGAATAAGATTAATTAACTCTTCACCCAAAAAGGGTGTCAGTAGGCTCAATTCACTTATACTTATAAGTACTTTGAAACCCTCACATAAAAGTAACAGAATCGTTCATTCATTATTCCAAATCAGTTATTCCAGTTTAATGACATTCTCAGTCTTCTGTTATTTGCTAATAAAAAAAACAGCAGCCTGTAAATGCTAATGAAAGGGGTCTCTTCATTTTTACATTGTCAAGAAAATTGGTAAGTAAGAGCCTATACATCGCATATAGTACAAAGCACGAAAAAAATTGAATTCAATAAGGCACTGGAAAATGAGTAAAAATTATCAGAATTTTTTGAATATTGTTGAATTCATCCTCTAAAAAAGTCTGAAAATCCAGATTAAGATTTCAATGAGTGCCAAGTACTTTAAAAGAATTATTAATCTGCTCAGTAATTCAACATCAAAATATCATGGATTCATAGCATTGCATACCTACATACAACAGTCCACTCCTCAGGGATTTTCAGTGACATTAGTAGCCATTTGTAGTTTCCCATGTATTCTGTTGTAGACGAGGCAGTAAATAAACACAATATTCTGAAATATTGCTTCCAAAAATAAAATGGTGGTGACGATCCTGACCACAGTATAGAGCAGAAATGTGTTTCCAAACTTGTTATGAAAACTGGACACATTCTTACTGTGAGTTTGGTTTTGATTACCTCACTGCCCATTCAGGACACTCCAGTTTGCCTCCCACCCAGCACATGCAGCTACAAACATAAACATGGATTAAATAATAATAATAATAAAAATAAAATATAAATAACAAAATAAAATAATAAAAATAAAATAAAAAGGAGAGATACACATACATTTCACCATGGCCTCCTAGTTCATAGGAAACAGTAAACTATAGACAACATCAAAGTAGTAAACATCACAGTGCTTCCAATGAACATTTAAATTAGTCGTATCTTTAATGGCTTTCCTAAGGACTGAGTTGAGGAAATGAATTAGCTGCAGAGATCAAAAGAACTAGATATATCTTTGAAATCCCTTCACCGTCCAGTATTTTGTTTATGACCAAAGCCCCTGAGTTGAATGTGAAAGCCAGTTTCCATGGATATTTAAATGGCAGTTTTATCAGGCTTATCAGAATGACACACTTTGATATTTAGAAGTCTTGCAAGGTCACTTCTCAGCCACCACTGAATTCATTTGTGTCTAGCAATCAACATTTTGTGTGAAGAATAAGAAGTGTTTGTGGTTTGTCAGTGTCAAACTGCAAAAGAATTGAAACAGTGCAGTACTGAAGCAAAGCAAATTGTCCACACCAGCAACCTGTAATAGGAAACCTAAACAGTTCTCTAGCCATGCTTACACTTATGAGAATACCTGGGGAACCCGCTGAGTGCACAGATTGTACCTGTGGTTTTTGATCACATCTGATGTCTCAGCTCTGATTTCATGTGCTTTTTTTTTTTTTTCATATTGGCTTCAAAACTTTTCATTAGTATGAAATTTCCCCAAACTCTCAAATTTTCTCCATTAACACACTCTTGGGAAAAATTATGAGACTTTGTGCTCTGCCATTTACATGAAACTGAAGCACTGACCCTGCAAACATGTGCATCTCCCTTCCGTACTGTGACAGCCCTACTGAAATCAGTGGGATTTCTCACTTAGTAAATCACAGACACATTGGCAGAATTGAGCCTTGAGTTATTATGTGGCACATTTTAAGGAAGCATCATTTCAAGTTGGAAAAATATGGTGTCTTTGGTGCAAGCTTCCTGTCACCATGTTCAAAAATAAAATAAAAAAAAATCAGAAAGAGTAAAAGCTGAAATAAAATTATTGGAAAGAAATTAACAGCAATGAAAATGCTTTTCAAAGTAATGCTTCAAATTTGAAATAGCTATTATAAACATTTCTGCCTGCTATGGCTTGCAGTTAAATTTTAAAAATAGCACTTAAATATGCATGTTAATAACATCCAGAAGGCATTTCTTTCAAGACTGTTCAGGCTGTTGAAGGGTTTAATTTAACCACAGCATTCATTTATGTCTAGCATTTAGAATTTTCTTTTAAGCTCGAAGGAACCAAGAGTTGTAACTATGATCTAATTGGTAAGGAATGAAGAATGTTTTTCATGTTTTATAGACAACATGAATCTTGATCATTTTACAGCAGTAAATTATAGAGGTCTCAGCTCACTGTGTCTCCCTCTGGAAGCATAGGTCTATATCTCATTAAACTATAAAAATAACTTGCAGTCTTCGGCAGCTCCTAGAAAGTTATCCTGCCAAGGTGCATTATTTTTATATTGTTAATGCATGTTTGCTAGTCAGTCCAGAGAAAGTTAGGTTCTTTATGGCCTCGGACTAAATTAATTTATAGCTACATCTACATGTCAGAGGGAATGCATGAGGAACTGAAACTACTAAAGCAAACGATAATTTATTATTGATTTTCAGCTCCTTTTTAAAAGCAGCTACAATTCATTGGTTTCTTGGTTCCGTCCTCTCTGGTACAAATGATCTATACAATGCTAGTGACATGACAGAGCGGCTCCTGTGGGTAAGGTAAAGGTCATCAGAGTCAAGAGTGCTTTGCCAATCTTTTGGGTCAAGACAAATGAGTCCCAGAAACATTGAAAAAAAAACCTATATATACATATAGGATGTGGGATATTGTGTGCTTTAAAAAAAAATGTTTGTGAGATTAGGCAAAATGTCTACTTTAAATGAATTATTTGCCTTTGAAATAAAACCTAGCATTTCACACATTTTTAATGCTATATAATTGTCATGTGGTTGTGCAGTGTTGCTAAATTTAACTACAGTCAAGGCAGTACACCACAGATGACAGATTACAGCTCCTTAATCATACAGTGATATGTTGTTTTTCTTTTTGTGCTCAATTTGCCTTTGAAAGGCAAATTTTACAGAATGCTCCTACAATCCCTGAAGTATAGGTTGCCAACACTTTAAATAATGGGTGGAGTTGAACAGAAAAGAAAAAGCAACTGTAGAACCAGAGAGGAAAGAGCCAGCACTAGGAACAGCCCAGCCGAAGAGGTAAAACCAATAATCTCTTTAGTTAAGAACAGCAAAATTAACCACAAACATCGGCCTTCTTAACAAAATATTTAAAAATCTCAGCATGTAGTTCCCATCTTAGAGTAGGCAGCTGAACTACTGCAGTAGTCTTTGAGGGTAGGACTAAGAAATAAAGAAATGATACTAATCTTAAAACCTAAGCCCAAACACAGGTTTCTCTCCACATTGAGTCCTCTTTACTGAGAAAGAAAGAAAGAAAAAAAAAATAATGCTCTTTTGGAAAACTTACTTTTTAATTCTTCTTACCAGTTTTGATGCCAGTCCTGTAGTTCCACTATCTGATGATCCAGAAAATGGATGATCCAGAAATGATGACCCAGAAAAACACAAACAGAAATCCAGAAAATGGAGGAATTGAAAAATGGAAAATGAAGAAAAAAATAAATTCACAAACGCATTTATATGCATGAGGAGCTGGAAACATTCCAGTAGACTGAGAGGGGGCACTAAATGACAAAGATGCTGTTGATGTTATTATATGATGTTGATGTTGATTATATTATGTTGATATTATTATTATATGTATAGATGTTATTAGATTTAAGAGGACTTGACTAAACTAGTCCTTTTCCAAGTATGTTTACCAAATCTGCATACAGAAAGAACAGGGAAAGAGATGTAAATTAGAATAGACACATTTCAAACACTAGATTGCTACCAAGGCCATTGCAGAAAGTAAGTCTTTCTGCAAAACTAGAAGGATCTGAGAGACAGAAAATATCCTCAGCATTCATTGGAGTCTGAAAGTTCACAAGAGAAAAGAGTTCATGGGAAGATACGCAAGATATCATTCTCAGGGGAATGTAGGGGGAATAGAATATAGGGGAAATGGAAAACTGGGATGCAGGACCCAGCTCTGTTTCTCTCTATAACCTCAAGTGTAATAGAGCACATGAACATCTCAGTTTCTCATTTCCTTTCATCTGCAAAACAAAGACAGCTCAGGGTATCAAAAGAAATGGTACTTGCTAGATAACAGGAAGAAGATGCAGAACATGCTGAAAAGAAGTCCCCAGATTAAACAAAGGACAACTTTGTGGTCTAGAAACAGAGAGATTTTCCTCAGTCACAGGTCTACATGAGAGAAGCTGATTAGGAGCATGGCCTTTTGATCACATGAGACTAGCAAGAAACTACCTCAAGGTTCAAGGATTTGCAAGACAGTGGGAAAGAAGAGTAGTTAAGAAATCCAGTTCAGGCACAGAGCAGGGGTTCAAATGGCTGGTAGAGCTGCTGATGCCTCGAGCCCAAGGTAAAAAGAATAGCTTACATGGGGTAGGACTTGGAGTGCAGCTCACACAGATACACTGCACACATACAGAAGGCAATTTCTTAAAATTGGAATTTATACCGTTAACTGGGATAATAAAAGGCATCTTCTCACATCACAAATAGCATCTGTCTCCATTTAGACTTATTATTGAAAAAAAAAAAAAGCTTTTTTTTTCTCTCCCTCAACACAAATAATACAAATCCTACAACTTGATTCTTCAGCAATTCTGAAGTTAGAAGTCTCTGCGAAAAATGTCCCTCTCTTCTGTAACCATTTAAATTGAAGACGGTTGCATTAAACAGATTGTGATCTGCTTTTGATGTGGTAAATGAATGAAGAGTACTACTTGAGTGAAAGAGTTGTAATAAGAACTCTAGTGTGAAAGTTTGGATCCCAAATATATATAGATTCACAGGAGTGGCACTCAACCACATATAAAAGTAATAGATGACTGTAATTACCCAAAGCACATAAGTACCAACATGCGTTAGGAGAAAGTACATATAAATTTAGAGAAACTTGATTAATATTGGCTCAGCATTACAAAGTATAAACATCAAGTACGTTCCAATATAATTATGGTGTGCAAAACTGTAATTTACTCAAATTTGAAAAAGCAATGATACAATATGCCATAAAAATATACACTAAAATAATTTCAGTGCACTTAAAGTATTTTGTATTTAATTTCCTTTAAGCCTGTATATTTGTAATCTATCTGAAAATTCAGTGTGAATGAGTCTGAAAGAAGTCCTGTTCCAGCTGAGCTAAATGCCTATTGAATTTTAATGAGACAGATTGTCTCTTTTAATGCATTTTTGTACAAACTGATTATATTAAAGTATACTGTAATTGAATTATATTTTAGGCTATTATTTAGACTTATTTGTTATGTTGTTAGACCTAGATTGATTCCTACAAAAACATTGCAATTTCTAAATATCTGAAATACCATCATTTGGATTAAAAATAGGTAAGTTACAGAAAATTGACTTGTTTGTGATATTCAAAAGTGAAAGTGTATGTCATTTGGGGATTTTTTACCCTTTTTAATATAGATTTTTCCTTATTCTATCTACCTGGATTGCTCTCATGCTCACAAAAACAAACAAACAAAAAGACAAGGCCAAAGCCTTTTAAAGTCATTGCAATCAAAGACAAACTGTTATCTTTACATCCATTATCATTATTAGAGAACATTTTTTTCACAGCTCCAAAACTCTCCCTAGTGGGCAATACTCCATCTTACTAAACTACTCACCCATAATTCAACCCAAATTCATATAATTGTCTGTCTTTCCCATACAAGTCCATCTCTGAACTACAACGGAGAGTATTTTCCCTCCTCTCCAGGGAAGGAGCTAATTTTGTTGGCTGTCTCCTTTCCATTCATCTTCTTGTGAATAATGAAGAGCTTTGCCTTTTTCCCTCTGCTACCCATTTACCCATTACCAGAAATATGAACGCCAATGCAGCACAAAGCACTAAATTAGTACAAATGTTAAAATCCCTGGCTAAAAAGCTATTAGTCCTCATGCAAACTCAGAAACAGCTGTCAACAGCTGCAGTTACTTCCAGCAGTTTTTGTAGCCACAGGTTTCTAGGTCTCCATAAAGAGGACGAAAACTAAGTTTTAAGTCTCACGGAAAAAGTCTGTACCCAGTCATACTGCACTATGTCCTTGAAGCAGCTTAGTTATTTTTAAGGTGCCATTCCAAACAAGAAAATATAAGAAAACAAAACTGCTCAAGGTCTTTCTTTATGCTGGCATAATGTGTGAACAAAATTTCAATTGTTCACACATCATAAATGATTAGAATCTGTACAAACAGGGAATTCCTCCAATTCAAATTCTTTGGGTGGTTTTAAGAAATTACCATTGCCACAGAAAGAACAACAGTATGAACAGATTGACTTCAGATCTTACTGATTTGCTATGAAAAGTTTGATCAATAAACCTTTGAAAATAAAATATTTAGCTGAATAAAATAATTTGCTAATGATTTAATAAATATACCCATTCTCCAGATCTCAGCCAAAACCCTTATAATTCTTGCAGAGAAACTACAGACAAGATACGTGAATGTGATATCATTTTGCTTGTATCAACAAGTCATTTATAGCAGACTTGAATCTTTTGACCCTCTTTCAGCTATGGGCAATAAAAGGTCTAATTTAAAAGTCATATATGCTGTCTTATTTCCATTTGCATTACTGGAGCAGATGAAGATTCTTAATATGAAGTCAGGTTATCTTCAGTGATTGCCAAAGCATTCTTTGCCATTTCATAAAACCTTGAAAAATTACAGTAAGTCAATTTTTCACAACACAGAATGAAGCTAGTTTCTTCACAATTGCATAAAAAGTAGGAGAAAGTTTGGCCAATAGATTGCAGGGGAAATGAAAGGCTCTTTGCATGAAAGTTATAAAAACTGAGTTATCTCAACATTTTGTGGAAGTCAGTGCTCCAGCAATACTGTCTTCCAATAAAAGCCACATGTTACTCCTTCCAGCAAGCCACAGAACCTCAGAACGGCAAGATTATACTATTTCTTCCATGCTACATTCAACAGAGAATACAAAAAATTCATCCTGAATGAAAACAAATTCCACTGCATCCCTCTAAGCTCAGGATATTAGACTAACTAACTGTAGACATATTCAGGTCTTCTAAGCTACTTTAGTTGAAGACAGTCTGTGAATACAGCACCTAACACAATACATTAGGATCACGACTAAAGTGACTAAAGAGGTACATGACTTCACAGTCATATGCAGAACATGAAAGTCTGTCACAGGATCATAGAATCATAGAATGCTTAGGGTTGGAAGGGACCTCTAGAGATCATCTAGTCCAACCCCCCTGTATACGCAGGGACACCTAGAGCACGTGGCACAGGACTGCATCCAAGCGGGTTTTGAAGATCTCCAGAGAAGGAGACTCCACAACCTCTCTGGGCAGCCTGTTCCAGTGCTCTGTCACCCTCACTGTCAAGAAATTTTTCCTTAAGTTCCTATGGAATTTTTGGTGTTTCAGTTTCCGGCCATTTCCTCTAGTCCTATCAGTGGTCACCACTGAAAAGAGACCATCACCGTCCTCTGCACTCCCTCCCTTGAGGTACTTATAGACACTGATTAGATCCCCTCTCAGCCTTCTCTTCTCCAGGCTGAACAGGCCCAGCTCCCTCAGCCTCTCCTCATAGGGCAGATGTTCCAGGCCCCTGATCATCCTTGTGGCCCTGCGCTGGACTCTCTCCAGCAGCTCCACATGCCTCTTGTACTGTGGAGCCCAGAACTGGACACAATACTCCAGATGCGACCTCACCAGGGCTGAGTAGAGGGGCAGGATCACCTCCCTCGACTTGCTGGAGATGCTCTTCTTAATGCACCCCAGGATCCCATTGGCCTTCTTGGGCACGAGAGCACACTGCTGCCTCATGGTCAACTTGTCATCCACCATGACACCCAGGTCTTTCTCCGCAGAGCTGCTCTCCAGAAGGTCGGTCCCCAGCCTGTACTGGTGTCTGGGGTTATTCCTCCCCAGGTGCAGGACCTTGCACTTGGCCTTGTTGAACTGCATGAGTTTTTTCACCGCCCAGTTGTCCAGTCTGTCCAGGTCCCTCTGGATGGCAGCGCAGCCCTCTGGGGTATCGGCTATTCCTCCCAGTTTCGTGTCATCAGCAAACTTGCTGAGGGAGCACTCTGTGCCTTCATCCAGGTCATTGATGAATAAATTGAACAGGACTGGACCAAGGACTGACCCCTGGGGGACCCCACTAGCCACAGGCCTCCAACTAGACTCTGCACCGCTGATCACCACTCTCTGGGCCCTGCCATCCAGCCAGTTCCTAATCCACCTCACTGTGTACTCATCTATCCCACACTTCTGGAGCTTGCCCAGGAGGATGTTGTGAGGGACGGTGTCAAAAGCCTAGTTGTGAGTATTGCAGCACATACGGATTTTCCTTGCATGCTAGAGCAAGCTGGAGACTGTTTCAGTAGGTTTTGTGTCCATCCTTCAATGGAAAATCATAAGTAACAGAACTGGATGGTTTAGAGAGGTATGTAATGCTAAAATATTCAGAAACAGGAATCTGCATGAACATGGGAAAGCAAGAAATGAGTACAAGTTTCTACCAACATTTTCATTTTGACAGAACAAAATTTCCAAGCAAGGTCAGTTGCATGAGAAATATTCTAATCATATCTAGAGTAATACAAATCTATTCCTGAAATAAAATTATTCTAAGGACAGCATAGTGAAATGTCATTAAAAATCCTCTACAAAAAACTCATATCATGAGATTAAGTCAAGCAGAGATGATTTTTTATTCTGTTACTGAAATATATACTAATAAGGAGCCATGATGAGATTTAATAAGATCAATATATTTCTTTAGGAATATTAAATAATCCTGCAGACTTTGAAAACACTTAATCTCAACTACCTTTGTATACAGCATGCTTGGAACAAGAAAAGAACACCTTCTGCACCTTCTGCTCGTTGATTAGGAGCATAACTCCCAATATTTTACAGATGAACACAAGCACTGTGATTGGGATGTGAAACTTCATGGATGTATTTGGATGACCCTAATCACTCATAGTGCCAGGAATAAGTGCAAATGATGTATGATATGATCCAAAGACAGCATCAATTATATGTAAATCATTTATGGCAAATAAGTTCAATTTCTCTTACCAGAATTACAGTCTCCATGCGTAGAAAGATATCTCAAATGACATGGTTGTTCAGTTATTTGTATCTCTCTTGTCAGCTCACATTGATCGCACATGGGAGAAGGTGGACAGCTGTTGCTTGGTAGCTACACTGATGCAAAATTATTTCCATAAGTTCAATAAGTATTTATTATGATTATTTTCAATAAAAATATTTTCCTTTCCTTACTCATTAAAGTTGGTCAACGAGGCAACTCAGGATAAAAGACTGCTGGCTCCTCCTATTATTTCAGTCATCAAGTCTCCCAAAAATGAGTATTTTGACAAAACTTTTTACAGACTTAAGTATATGTTTCCTCAATCTGGTAAAAAAAAAATGCATTTAAAATTTGAAAGAAAAATGTGATTGAAGAAAACGTTTATTAAATTGTATAATTGATGACCAATGAACAAAACAACCCAGAGATAAGAGTTAGAATGTTCAATTAAAAGTGTCTTTCTTCTCTATTCAGAGATATATTTAATCTGCTTTCCAGTCCCTTTAAAAATTTAGACTTAAAATAAATGAAAGAACTCAGAGATTAATGTTTTTATAACAAAAAATGCCCTATGATTTATTGTTAATGATATCAGCTGTATTTCTGATGCAGTTTCTTGTCTCTTTAATACTTTACTGCTCCTATTGGTCCCAAAAGCCATTTACTCCTCAAATCTTAAAAAGAGCTGCAACCAATTAGTAAATAAACAAACAACAAACAAGCATTTTTTCCATTTTAAAAACTTGCATGTCAGGAGTCATTTGAACTTCCTTTTTGTCTCCCTGACAAGTAGGAGCATAATTAGGTCAATGATACACACAATAAAGTGCATTATACAGTATACCAAAAACTAGAGATATCATGCAAGTAATAACAACCATATGACAACTACCCAAATACAAGTACAAAAATCAGAATTTTCTCAAACTTGTGAATGTATCAGGTTGTATTATATCCTCAGACATGAGCTAATCTGATATATAACTAAGCTTATATGGAAGACTTCACTAAAATAAAAGTGACATTCCTGGAAGTGAGGAAGGTAGGAAAAAGAATATGCAGGCAGAAACAGATTTCTCAAAATTGCAATGGGAGTTTGCTATGTGAAGAAAAGATTCTCAGCATCACTTAATGATTTACTCTTCAGCCTTTCCTTGGCAGGGTATGAGGAGGCCACATGAGGCATTCTTCAGACGTATTCAGAGTTCTCTATGTTATCTTCATCATAGATAAGCAATACGGCACTATTAAATCTTCTAAACAGACAGCAGATATCTCTGGTCAACAGAAAATTAAGTGCTATTTTGAAATACAAATAGAGAATGTGAAAACCTGTCTTTCACAGAGAGTAGCCACTGCATTCTTAATATCTTGAAAAGTCATGGCTAAATTTCGTCTTCTCTTGGCTCTGGATCTCAACCTAGGTCATCTCTCTTAAATGTTGGACTTCTAGAAAGACACAAAAACACAACAATTTGAGGTACAAGTCCTTTAAATGACAGTTTGCCTATGACAAAATATTTGGAAAAGCAACAAGTATGTGGAGGGAATTGTGGGACTTTCATATTAAGCAATAAAGAATAAACAAAGGAAAGCCACGGAAAACTCAGAACATCTAAAAGAACGTACTTGCCCTTTTGATATTTTAAAATAGCTAACCTTAGGAATCCAGAAAATTATGTATCAGTTTAGATATTGTTCTAGTTTTGGAGCAAGAGAGAATCCAGTTCTCCTGCATATATCAAAACATTCAGGCACTTTGAACACAAAAATTTCTTCTTTCAGAGCACAGATGAACACTCATTAATGGTCATTGGACAAGAGTCACAGATTTATGAACTGAATGTGCAAAAGTGGGCATGTGTCATTTACACTGTGTTTTGTGGAGTTACAGTGAATGTTAACCAATCAGTTTCATATAAAGCTTCAACAGAAAAAAAAAATCTTGAATCTCCAGAGAAACAGAAGTATAGTTTTATCTTTCTATCTTAAGACCATACAATAATTTATTCTATTTCAAACTAATTTCTCAGAGAGACATGCATAATCAAACTTTCAACTTTTTCACCTTCTACATTAGTCAGGCAATTTCTTCTAGGATATGTTTCTACCTTACCATTTGACAAGCACAGCTTAAAACATCAACATGCATAGTACTTTGCTAATACCACTTATAGAAACATGTCTGATAAAATTATTCTTAAACTAGTGACCTTCAAATTGAAATTGACTTTGATAGCAGCCCTCACATAATATGGAAAAGATTTCACATCACTAAAAACTCTAAGAGAAAGCCTAGTTTCAATTTCTTCAGGGACAGAAATTATTCAGTCAACGATTGCTTTGAAGTTGTAACATACATGGAATTAACAAACCATTTAACGATGAAAAATGCAAATATGATACAAAGAAGATACTAATTGTAATGATTTGTTAACCTTTCCTTCTCCCAGTGTGTGAAGTGACATGGAAATAACCTTGTGTCTTTTCAAATTAGTTCACAATTACAGCTTTGTTTAGGTTTTGACATATAATATTTTCACATATTCTCACGAGGAAGTCAGACTCTTCATGGTTGCTTGGTGTCAATACTGCTCTCCCATATTTTTAAAGAATAGACAAATTTTGACTTCTTGCTACTGTGTTAGGATCACAAAGTAAGAACAAATAAGTTTCAGTAGGTCAATAATTACCATAAGATATTATTTGAAATGGATCCTTCTTCCTTAGAATCTTTCTTTGAAAGTACGGAATATTCATTTTTTCAGCACCCGTCATGGCTGTCTTGGATGCAACATTTTTTACAACAATTTAGCAGTCTAAAATCACAAACAAAACAGAAGATCTGTATTCAATTATTTTTCAATTTATCAAATATTTACAAGCAATAAAGAAGTTACTAGTTTCATGCTGAAAATATTCATTTAGCATGGTAGCATGGATTCCAGTAAATATAAGTAACAAAAAAAAAACTGTATCAAAAAGCATAGAAGGATTTACACAACACATTTACGTTTTTAAACTAATCAAAAGAAGCAATCTTTGATGAGATTTCAACAGGAGATGGTGTCTGTTATAGTTGCACATGCTTCTTTAACAACCCAAAGTGTTGTTTCTCCATGAAAAAATTTACTGTCAGATCTTGGATCTGCTCACCAGAACTAATAGTTAATTGAGACTTTCATGTCCCTGGTAGGAGATGGAAATTTGTTTCCAGACCCCCTTGGAAGCTTAAACTGTGAAAGAATGGATTACACATTGGCTGCCCTGGCAACCAGCACCCTGCACGGGCACAGAAAAAGGGCACATCTGAGTGTGTCCTCAACAAAATCCGAATTCCAGGGTTCTGAATGATGCTATGGTGTGTTTTGAGACCATAAACGGCATCCTTCTTATCTGAATAAACTCCAGATCATGGCCACTGAGAGACAAGTTTTGGCAAGAAACATCAGTAAAGGGCAAAGCTACAGGGTGGATCTGTTCACTCCGTGGCACTTGCAGCTTAACAAAAAATATCTCTTCTTGGTGTAGCTTTGCAGCTTGTTTTGCTGTTGTGAGCAAGTCAATAACCTCTACAGCTGTGGAAGCAGCAAATGCTTTGTGTAGAGTGTTTACACACACACACAAAAAAGACAACAAGCTTTCTGTTCTTAGAGACCAAGAGGTCTTAAATCCATGGAGAGCGGTGTCCATCCAGCACAATGTAATCAGCCTGAAAACCTGTAGACTCAGAGGATTATAGAGATCTAGATGGCTACACATGGATCCTTTGGCAAAAAACAAAGAGTGAAGATGTGGGTATTCTCGTTGAGCAAATTGTTATTGCGGCTCAAGCTTATCTTACTGCTGCTCTTCCTTCACAGACAGTAATGTAAACTATGAAAAATGCAAGCATATGTGGAGAAAAAGACTGAGAAATTTTCCCCACATCCTTTCATGATGCATCTTTGAGTTGCACAGCTTGGTTGATTGAGATGGATTGTTTCAATTTAGCTACATCTGTCCAAATACATTGTTTTCACAGGGGGCACCTGGTGGCACGGCTGCACGTTGCCTTACAAGTTCTTTGTCTAGACAGATGAGCTGTGCTTGTTTTACACAGAAATCTCAGCTCATTACTGTTTTTTGTTTTGTTTTGTTTTGTTTTTGTGATTCACATTTGTTTGGAAGAGTAGGGCAGGTTTCTGTGCATTTTAGCCTTTTGGCTGAGCCAATTCCCAAAACAGAAGTGGTCTGGAGGAACTATGCAATCAGGCAATGCAATAATCTCTGCTGAAGAATGAGCTCAGCCACTCTTCAGAAGCAAGCTCATTGCATTAAGATAGCATCCATGCTCAGTATCACTAATTTCTCCAGCATGAGTATAGCTTGTCATGCCCCAGCTTCTGCTATCACTTATTGGAGGGTGACAGTGCAATCATAAAAAAGAAAATGTGTATAACATATGTTCAAGCAATCATATGCAATTTCTATTCAAATAAGCATTTTTTTCTTCTTGTTAAATGTGGGCATTGGTCTGAGACCGTACTCAAACATAGCAGCACAGATCATTTTGATTATTTTGCTGGGAGAAAAAATAGCTATTGCTTGCCACCCACAGGGGAAAAAATCTCAGATAAATTCAGATCTGGTACAACTGCCACAGATATTGTCACACTAATTTCATTACTGACAATATTGCTGATATGAGTTACATGCTCAAAATTAACGAGTGAGAAAAAGGGGGTAAGTGGGAAGGCAATATCATTCGCACTGACAAAGTGGCAGTATAAAGACAGCAGTAATTTATACAAAAACAAACTAGATGAGCATGTGAAGTAGTAAAGAAGTACTACTAATAATAAGTACTGTTCATTAATCAGATTCCCCTCACCCCTATTTCCCCTATCCCTGAAAAACACATATAAGAAAGGAACCCAATACATTCTTCAGAAATACTTGCCATTTTCATAATAAAAATTATCTCCAGAGGTAAGCAATGGGCATAACTATTATTTTTACAAGATCCAAGCAGATTTCAAAGTTAAATGCGGCAATGCAGTAACCATGCAATGAGTGTGTATTGTTACGTTTGCAGGAATAACAATTCCTTCTTGTTTAAAAAAAAAACTGTTTATTGCACAATACTTTTATTATTATTATTAATATCTAGATATATAGTAGCACCATATCAACCCTCAAATGTAGCACCGTATCAACCCTCATTTCAAACTCGTCTTGCAGGGTTAACAGTTGGAGATTTGGCTTTGGTCCTTGATTTGAAACCTTATAATTTGGTTCCTAATGTTAATAACTATTCACAAGTCTTTTGTTAAAATTTACTCTAATAAATCCCCAAGGCCCATCCCCAGCACTCAACATTACTTCCAGTATCTTGCCCTAGCCAGAAAAAGCAATCCTTTAGCACAATCATGTTAACAAACCAAAACCTGTTTTGATTAGATAAGACAAAAGCATAAATACCCAAATGCACTAGCAGCACCAGCACCTGGGGTGGGGCACAGGACAGGGCTGCCCCATATATCCTATTAAAAAGTGAGGCAATGACCTCCAAAGGTCATTCTTTGCTACAGTAAAGACCTGATGCTTAGTTTGTGTAATTTAGTCTATACCATATTTATAACTGCTGAAAGCCTAATTTTCTATCAGCCTACATCAGAATAGCTGGGAAAAAAAAATTTCATTAATTAGTGTATTATTTTGTGCTGTTTATTTGAAGCCCATATAACATTATCTTTTGGGGCCAGGAACCCCCTCAAGCTATATGCAGAAATAAGTATCAGAGTGGCCTACATGTGTCATGTGAAGAGGCTTAATCTTTTTTTTTTCTTTCTTTCTTCTTTCTTTCTTTCTTTCTTTCTTTCTTTCTTTCTTTCTTTCTTTCTTTCTTTCTTTCTTTCTTTCTTTCTTTCTTTCTTTCTTTCTTTCTTTCTTTCTTCTTTCTTTCTTTCTTTCTTTCTTCTTTCTTTCTTTCTTTCTTTCTTTCTTTCTTTCTTTCTTTCTTTCTTTCTTTCTTTCTTTCTTTCTTTCTTTCTTTCTTTCTTTCTTTCTTTCTTCTTCTTCCTTCTTTCCTTCTTTCCTTCTTTCCTTCTTTCCTTCTTTCCTTCTTTCCTTCTTTTCCTTCTTTCCTTAGAAAAATTAAATAGGAGAGATGCAATAGCTATTTTTTTCCAGAGTCCACTGTTATTTTTCTCTCAGATAGCCCGTCTCTACCTTTGAGCACAATCCTGATTAATAGGTTAATAATATATGTACAATTTATTTTTAAGCTCAGCTACTTTTCTGCCTTTTAAATGATATCCTATATTAATCCTAGTGCTTGTGTCAACAATGAAGAAAGGTGTTCCTGTTGTCCCTTGGCATTTAAGGCTGCATTCAATGCAGATAAGGTTTGTTTGGGAATGTACAGAGTTTGCTGAAGACAATCACTGGTGATACAACCTTAATTTAACCTCAAGCCTGCTGTATTTCCCCTGGGACACAGATGACTGATAACACAGCAGAGGGCAAGGAAAGCACAAAATTATTCAGAAATGGAAGCAGCAAATCTAGGGTGCAGAATTTCTTCCTCTAAATCATTGCTTATAAGGATAGTCATGCATGTCTCTCTCAGACTGGAGACGCTAAGAAGCATCTTAAAAGAGCAGTTTTAAAATGCACTGGCAGTGAATGTTTCTGAAAGACATTTCCAAAGCATGTGAAATATAGTTGTCATGTCCTCATCTTAAAACAAAATGATGTTACAGAATGAAAACACACTTGCTCATAATATCCTCTGTACAAGGTAGGTCAGCAAATGCTAATTTAAATCAGTCCTTAACAGAGAGCTTGATAGCATTTCTCATGGGAACATTAGAAAGTGGTGTTAATGAGCATTATTAAAGCCTGCTTCTGTAAGCAAATAGATCTTTATTAACAGAGGTTGTATGTGATGTTTTTTCTGTGTCATAGCTCTAAAGGGACAGCATGAAAAACTGCAGGTAGCATTTGGTTTTCAAAAAAAAAAAAAAGCCCTTTTCTTTGCTAATGATGAATTTAATTGCTCGAAGCCAAACTGAGTATGATTTATATTTTTTATTCTTATAGGTAGAAAAGACTATCCTTCACTAGAAAGAAACAGCTTGAAATATTCATCTTCTCTTCAGAATCCTGGGGTAAATTTCAGGGAAAAATAATTTATTTCCTTAGAACACATGAATATTCTCTAAAAGATGAGATGATGTAAAGAAAAACTCCTTACCACCTACAGAAAAAAAAAATCTTAATTTTGTTTTCAGGTCCAAAAAAAAAAAAAAAACCCACCAACTCTTATTCCTACTATCCAGCATAAAATAGTTGAAATACCCAAAAAGACAGTGCAAATAATAAGAAATGAAGATAACTTTGACTTCAAATTTGAGAGAGGAAATTTGCATCCAGCCGCTGCTGAGCCAACATAGTATCATTTTAGCATCAATTCAAATCATGTGCAGTTGGAGGAGCATTTATGTTTCATTACTGGAGGTTGCTGCTGTTTTATTTCCTGATAATAAAAAGCAAAATACTGCACCAACACTAGCAGCTGATATTTGCAGAGAAACAGAGATAGTATTTTGACAAGACTTTTTGCCCAGCAGAAGGACAGGGTGTAATGTAACCCCCTTAAGCAGCACACTGCGCTTCACATCGAGCAACAGCTAATATAATCCTAAGAGGGTTTGTTACATAAACCAGTGGACTGAAGAAACCTTTAACATGTAGGAAACTGGAGTTAATTAAACTGTTATGGGTATCCTATCCATCATGCCACCAGACTGCTCTATCCTAAACCTATTTACATTTTGCAATTGAAAAAAATGTACTTGGGTGCTTGATAACCCACGTTTACTGTCCTTATTGATTTGACATTTGTGCATAACCTTTATGCTTTAATTATCTTACAGCATCTCTTGATTCTTCCCCTGCTTCTGAAGGTATTTGATTTCCAAGCAATTGGACATATCTGACAATTAGCAGACAGCAAGCATCTTCCCTCCAACAAATTAAATGGATTGGAAAAGTACCAGTTCATCACTGCGGGAGCTTGCTGAAAAAAAGTCAGTTTTATTAAATCTTATTTCAACCTATTTCGGTTCAGCTGAAGTGCCTTTCAACTCTGGCTATATTTCACCCACAGGACCAACTCTCTCTAAGGAGCTTCCTTGCACATATAATAATTCCAAAAACTAAATATAAAATAATAGAATTTAAACTTTAGGTTAGCAAGGGTCTGCATTGGTGGGACCCAGCAGAGAAATGAGATTAAGTATTTTCTACTGTAGATATGGTCAAGGAATAAAAGAAAGCTGATCACTGCAACATAAGTTTATCATCTATTTTGAGTCTTTGATAATACTGATATCTTGTATTTTACATTTTCTGCTGAAGATCCAGGATTAGTATTTACTACACAGAGCATGTTAAATCACTCTGTAGTATGTTTTCAGTGTTATTTTGGCATTTAATCCTGTCAAAAATCTTCATATTGCAGCATAAGAAGTAGCAATCAGCTTACAGAAAACATGCCTTCTTCACTCAATTGGAGACATTTCTTGAGAGAGAAAATTTAGTAGTAGTAAAGGAGTAAGGATAACTTTTAACTCTCCACATTTATGAAATGATATGGTGCAATTCTATCTTACTTGCTAAATGACATGGGTGACTTGAGACCAGATCTTGAAGCTCTTGCTCATGAATGGTAACATCTTGTCTTTTCTCCTGCATAAAGGACCACATCATTATGAAGCTGGCATTTCCAGCTGCTCTTATCACAGATGCTGTGCAAAAGAACTGTAGTCCCTCACAAGTCTTAATGTAAGTATTTAAATATGCTGAAATACAAAGCACATTTTACTCTATATTGCAGCACAAAGCAGAAAATCTAGAAATCTGTTATAATTTAAACATCATCTCCCCTCTCTAAGAGGAAGAACATCCAATGGTGTTCTAAAGAGGTGTAATTTTTCTTCAGAGAGGGGCAGTATTAGGAAGACACAAATTTGCCAAAAAGTTTCTCTTAACTTAAAATATTACACCTTGCCTCTCGATGGTGCAACTTGGATCTTTCAACAGCAATGCATGCATGACACAGGTACAGGGTAACACCTTGCAGAAACCTTGTGCTTCTTAAGTAGGTCTAAAATTCAACCCAAAATGTTAACAATGGAATTATTATGCATTTTATCCATTGTTAATGGTGTATTTTACACACAATTTTATTACAAATGTTTTAATTTATAGCCAGTGCAGGATGGAGATAATTCTTTCTATCAGAGAAAAGAGAAAGATTGTAATCTGTTTTCCATCTTCACTAATGTCTGCAGAATTGTTTTCAACAAGAAACAAAGGAAAATAAATTGTTCTGATATGTTTAACTAATTAAGAGCTGACCAAGAATCTAAATTTAAAATGTCAGGAATTAGTCATTAAACCTGATCTTTTTTAATTGCAATCAATGAGTGTGGCTGGTTTGTGTAGTCTTGTTGAAATAGTGCTTAGATAGCACTCTTGTGACACTCTCATTTAGAAAGAGCTATTACTAAGATGAATATATTTGTCTCTTCCCATAACACAATGCTCTTCTTTTACCTTTAGCTTTTAGTCTTTTATGACTTTTTATCTTGCCTTTAAGCAAACCCCTGATTCCCTAAGGAGTTTTGTACTGCACCAGTGCATAAAATTCTGGACTCAATCCCTTAGTCTATGTGCAGAGAAAATTCTCCTTGGCCACCAGAGAATTTCATAAATTTCAATGAGAGTATGATATGAGCCCCAAATCACAAGAAGGGTGCTTGGTGAAAAATCAACAACAAAAAAAGATTGTCTTTCCAAAACATCAATTTTGTTGCAGTTGTTCACAATAATTAGTAGGGAAACTTGCTCTAAATTAAAATCTGTTTTTTTTCCTTAATTTCCTTTCACAGACATACTGCTGTTGTTTTCTCCATACAATGCAACACTATATGAAAAAATAAGCTTTAGTATATCAGAAACTTATGACATCTGATCACGTTAAAAAGAAAAAGCAAAGTAGATTTCCTCTCCAGTAATTCTTAAATGTAAAATGTGGAGAGATTTTTGGGAGGTATTGAATTTGTCCCTGGCATAGGGGAAGATTTTAATCAATAGTAGAGCTTGCCAAGCAGGGAGGATCTTGGTTGTACTTCTTGATGTTTATGACTTTCTTTGATATGGAAAAGCTTGAATTCATTGATAATGGAAGTCTATTGTTTGTGTTGGCACCTAGGAACAAGCCTAAAATGTAGGATTAAGATTTTCTCCATACTAAATATCTGAAGATGCCTTCTTTCCAGTGCCCATTATTTTGCCAGAGGTGCCATTCAGAATTGATTTTTGATAAATTCAGTCCAGTGCCTCTGTGATTACTACATAGATAGAGCAGCTTTAAATATTTATATCGTGCTGTTGGTGATAATTATTATTCCAGCCAAGTACAGTTTTAATGCATTTAAATGTCAGTGTCTCAGGCTAATTCATCATGCATACGTTCAGGTGCTTGTATACATATAATCAGCATGCCTCTCCAAGGACCTAAAAAGACCTATTCATATTTCAGCAGCTGTGAGAAAGTGAGGACAGATTTCCTTTACATTCCTAACTGTAAACATTAATTAGATGCTTGACACTCATTAATGATTTAAAAAACTTTGTAAAATAATCCATCATAATTCTTTTATCACTATGCCAACCCAAAGAACTGCTTTACCATACTATGTTAGCTCTGATCTAAAACAATGTGTTAAGATAAAATCCGTTTATTTATTCAGTTTGTTTCCATGGGAAAAAGGTTTTGCAGCAATACCTAGTAAGTCTATGAATACAGGAATGCCGTGCTTTATTATCTGTTTTTATGCATCTGTTGAAGAGCCATTATGTGATAGCCTCAACGTGCATTTCTTGGGCTTAGCCACTGTAGCAGAACAGAATTGCACAAGCAAGAATTTAAGCATTTTTCGCTGGCCTCTAAATAGAGTGCTGAGGGTTATCATCAAAAGGAAAAAAAAAAAAAACTTTTTGCAAGCGTGCTTGCAATGTAGTTTCACCCTAGCTTTCCATGTGATACTGTTTGCAATTGTTTGCTTAAGCAAAGCACAGAAGAAAGGAGCACAGCATTCCCAAGAGGCCTGATAAATCATTTCCAAGGTCAGGTATTTGCACAAAGAAAACAACAAACCGTCCTTTCTCATCTCTGTTACGGAGTTTCTCCTTCTGCTACCTGTGACATTGACTCGCCTCCCAAGGGCTGCCATGCAGAACAGACCCACCGTAGCCCAAAACGCTGTGCTTTGCCTCACTAAGCCAGCAGAGCCTCCCTGCATTGATTTGATTGCAGGGCCCAACCCAGGCTGTTTTCTCAGCCCAGCGCTGCCGTTCCAGAAGGTGTAATTGTAATTGGCCAGAACGGAGTGTCAGCATTAATTAATGTACTCTTGTTATTGGGCAGAAAGCTGCGTTCCAAAGAATGTCTCAGCCTGGCATTTATTTATGGCATTTAATTAAGGCACAATCTTATCTAAATAATCAGTGTGTTTTGAATTGCAAGAGTCAAACCGTACATCCCTGCAATAAGCCAAACATAACACGCACAAACACATTTTCATGGAGCGTTTTGACATTTTTGCAAGTCATGAGAAATTTAGGAAATTAGTGGGGTTTTTTAGCTTTTACAAGGCATGTGAAAGCATTCTGTGCCTTCTAAATGGATTTACTCTAACTGCCTAATTCATTATGCTAAAACCATGAAGCAATTTCCTGTTCAAAGCCCAGCTCACAGGCTCTCTGTTGTCAAGTATTTGAATTTCAGATTAGAAATGTGTTCATTTGGATAGCATGAAAGGGAAGCTTTGTTGTCAGCTTTGCTTTATGTTCTGCCAGCAGCCAAATCCCCCTTCTTCAGTGGTGACCAGCAAAATACCAGACCTCCACTCTGCTCTCAACTATCTTGAAACAAAAATGCTTTTGGCCTTTATGGCCTAAATCCTGGTTGGAGGTTTTCTGCTCTCCCCTCTCCCTTAATATTTTATTAGGGATTATTTGTGACAGATGATATCAGTAAATGTTTAGATTATGCTGAGTTTTTCTTATAAAACGAAAGGGGAGGGAGAGGGAAAATATTAGCACAAAGGGAAGGAAGAACCAGAACATTTAGTTCTATTAGGGGCTCTGAAGTTTGTTATGGAACAGTGAACCCAAAAGCTTGTAGCCTTTTTACCCTCAGCGTGTTCACTAGCTATCATTTACGTGGAATTTTAACTACGATACTTGCTTGTTAGCAGCTCGTTCTTTGCAGGCTTAGATAAATACACACAACTGATAAAGGCAGAGGCTGCATTTTATGCAGAGGGAAATGGAGTTTCCTAACACACCCAGTAGGAAAAATAAAACCCAAAGGTTATTAAGCCTGGCTAATAATACAGAACTCCAGGAATTCAGACAGTGTCTGTCACAGGAAGGACATTATCAGAATTCTTCCATTACTGTAAGGTATTTCTGCTAGATTTAGGATCTACATTCTGGAAGAACAAACCCCCAAACACATCCTTTATTAATTAAAAGCCAATATTCGCACAAGGAATGTTGTAACCTAAACATGAACTTTGATGGTTGTAAAATAGCTGGAAGCTGAAGTAATTACTACAGTCATAGAAGACATTGAGATATTTGTAATCCCTTTACTTTCGAATACAATAACCCTTATGTAGTCATAATAAGCTCTTCAGTATAGGAAATGGTAATGGAAGATCTCTCTTCTGATACGAAGGCTGTGCAAATAATTGATTTTTCAGCTCAACAGTTGAACTGAAGGGGAGGAAAAAAAGAGAGAAAAAAAGAAAAAAAAAAAAAAAAGAAGAAGAAAAGAAAAAAAAAAGATGAAGAAAGGTCCATTCTTCCCTCCCACTTGGCCTGTTGGTGGCCTTGGGGGTGACAGCATAGGCAGGAGGACACCACTGCCCCAGGCATGGCACAGCAATGGGGGGTGTCGGGAGGTCACACCTGTGTGCCCTTCCTCCCACAATGTCCCTGTTCCTCCTTGCTGGCCAGTGCAGAGTCCCGATCACTACTTTAGAGACACACTGGGGAGTCACTTTAGGGGGGCGTTTAATGACTCCATAGTTTTCTATGCCAAGTGGAACAGGCTGCAATGATGGGGTTGAAGAGACTCCTCTCACACTGCCGAGGCTCCTGGGGAGTTCATTTCGGTTCATCACAAGAGAAAGGTCCCTGTTGAAACCCCCATCCAAAATGGGGCAAAAAGCAGATTCGTTTCCCTTTTGGCTCCCGAGAGAGCAAGCACAGCCTATTTCACCCAACTCCGAAGGACACATTGTTCCAACATCTGTTCACAAGTGTTAAAAGTTAAGGCAATCGAGGCGCTCCGCTGGGCGCATTGATCAGCCTCCTGACACCCTATTTCATGGCAGGAGCCTAAAAGCCTGTAGTATTCAAGATCTCCAGCTCAAAAATCTTCTTGTACTCTAATTGTATATGCACTACAATATTAAAATGCAAATAATATTCAGCTCAGGTTTCCATCTGACTGCTAAATACCCCCTAGTTTTCTTGTGGATTCTTTCCTCAGCTTCAGATTATACAAAGGAAATTAAAGAGACTTAATATGCATTATATAAATAGAGTACTAAAGAAACAAAGCCCAAACCATTTTAAGTGAACAGTCCAAACTATTACTGATGCTTAAACTCTGAATTCTACTCTAATTATGCTCTGTTCTGCAGCTCTGTAAGCAAATCAGAATTCCCATATGGTGTGCAGTTGTTCCGTCAGTGTGGTGCTATCAGATAAAACCCTCATGCAAGAACCTGTTCTGTGGCTCTACCACCCTAAATACTGAATTCTTTGTTTACTTACGTCTTGTTCATGAAAGAAAGAATGAGGATTCAATTTGGCAGGAAGTCATTGCATCCAAAAAGCTGGAGCACTGTTACAAGTTCATTGAGATGGAGGAGTCTCACCATAAAAATATGTGAAACTTTCTGTTAAAACGCTTCCTCCATTAGCACTGAACAACAGAGCACTAACATATACAACACCACATACTTTCATCTTAGGATCCAGAAGCATAAAAAGGAGCCAATTTTCAAATCACATGCCACAATATCTGCATGCTTAAGTGATATTCAAGAAAAATATCTGAGCTGATAAAAGATTCTTTTTTTAAAAAAAAGGAAGGAAGGAAGGAAGGAAGGAAGGAAGGAAGGAAGGAAGGAAGGAAGGAAGGAAGGAAGGAAGGAAGGAAGGAAGGAAGGAAGGAAGGAAGGAAGGAAGGAAGGAAGGAAGGAAGGAAAGAAGGAAGGAAGGAAGGAAGGAAGGAAGGAAGGAAGGAAGGAAGGAAGGAAGGAAGGAAGGAAGGAAGGAAGGAAGGAAGGAAGGAAGGAAGGAAGGAAGGAAGGAAGGAAGGAAGGAAGGAAGGAAGGAAGGAAGGAAGGAAGGAAGGAAGGAAGGAAGGAAGATAAAAAAAAGAAATAAAAGAAAAAAATAGAATTGCAGAGATACCTTTGTTAGATAATGTATCAGGGGCTAAGGCAAGAAAGAAATGAAAAGACATTTAATATAGGTCCATAGCAGCTTTGCTAAAAATATTTTTTTTCCTTACTAACCATTCAGAAGTGGAAATGGTGCAAGTTTCAGATCCCAGCCAGCCACAGGAAAATCACCTGCCAGTTTTGTGAACAGCCTTTAAAGAGCATATTTATTATTTATATTCAAGAGGAGATGACATTGTTTGTTTGGTCCACTCTTCAAACAGGATTTTTTTTCCTAGACTCTGAGCTTTGAACTGACATTAAGAGAACTCTTCACCTTGCCTGACATGTTGTTATGCTATCTAATTTGAAGGCATGATGGAGATTACATCTATCTATCTATATGTGTGTGTGTGTGTGGTGTGTGAGTGTGTGTGTGTGTATGCATGGGTACACACACATATTTATGCTTATATTTATTATATATACACACACATATATAGACACACAATAAATAGCCTAAGACTCGTTTAAAGTAGAGTGTCCGTGCAATGTTTTTCATGATTGTTGCTCTAGTAAGAGCAGAGCATAGCAAAGCTCAAGGCTTCCATCACCACAGCAGAGGACAGCCACCAGCAGAGCAAAGAAAGATGCCTTGCCATCGTTATGCTGCCAGAGATTTAACTGCTACAGTCTCACTGCTCCAGAATTCTGACTTTCTAAATACTTTCTAACACAGTCCTGACAAAATTGGTCCCATGGAGACTCTCCCAACATCACAGGAGTGGTTAAAGTCAGAATTAGTACAACAGCAGTTCTGAATATTTGCAAGAAAATACTGCTGTAGTATGGATCATGTTCATTCAATTTTCTCAGCCTTATTGACTGACTTCCTATTACTCCCTGTAGTCTTATTTTTAAAGTGCATATAGCTGACTGTGTAATGTCAGCAATGTAATTACTAAATTAAAAAATGCATTCAATTTTTTTCTGATACAAAATAAGAGTTTTAGCCTGACAATAAACATAAAATATCATATCTGGATCACTTAAAACCCAAGTAGCCTCTCCATTAAAAGAAAGACAACATTTTCAACACTATGCAGGGGATGTTTGCCTTCTAATATTATTCTGTTCTAAATAAAATAGCCATAATTATTTCTTTGTTTGATTTACCTTCTGATGTACTCTGCCATAAACTCCCTTGTGGGGACATAATCTCTGTTATGATTTTCCTGTTAGCAAATCACATTAACTGATCAGACTAGTGTCTTGTCCATCTCAGAACAGCCTTCCCAAAAGATCAAAACCAGGCTAGTAATGTGGGCTCAGGATGACAGAAACAGAACTTATCAGAGAAGTCTCTGTTTCCATAAAAAAGGACAGTTTAATAACTCTACAGGATCACTGCAGATTGTCTGAAGACACAATTAAAGTAGGAAACAGATTTGAGGGACTAAATCTTACCTGAGTCGGTAGAAAGATGTTACAATGCAGCCTATAGTGGCCTGAGAAGCAAAATGAGATATAGTGGTGTAATTTGTCTGTCCCACCAGATATTTGTTTCTGTGTTTCATAAAAATGCAATGAATGATAGGCTATTCTAACATTTGCAAAATTGTGTTCTGATATTTGCCTTACCTACTTATATGTGTATTATGTTGCCTGGAAAAAGGTTCTTTTCATATGGCTTTTTGAAGAGCATCACTCATCACATTAATTTACTGTTAAAAACAAGTAAATCACAATACAATTGTGCCAGATGACATGGTACATAAAGAGATGAGTATATAAATGTCACAGTCCCCTGTGGTTCTCCTGCCTAGCAAATGGAGGGGGAAAAAAAAAAAATGCTATGACTCTTCTCAGAAAAAAGCTGCCAACATTCTAAAAAGCTGAATGTTTGGGTCATAGGATATGTAGCTAACTTGCTAGCGAAGAGCTACAGAAAGGGATATAAACAGTTTTCCTGAAGAATACACGTCTCTTTATACATACATTTATAAATATTTGGGTTTTGCAAATCTTGCTCATTTAGAAAGATGTTTTGCATGCAGATAAAAGCGCAGAAATGGGATCGAAGCAGCACTGAGTTTTACTAAACAAACGGACCCTGTAAGATATTGCACAATAGAAAGGAAATGTTTCTTGCTTAAACAGAAAACAATACTCACTGCACTTGTGTGAAAACCTATTAACATGCCAATTATCATATGAAACTCTGTGTTGCATCAAAGTAACAAGGTAGAGTGTGTTGATATCATAAGGCTTCTGCCTGCATTTAGGCAAAGAGAACCAGCCTTCGCCTCTGCCCAGAGTTCAAAGTCTTCCTGAACTCCAGAGCTTGAAAGACATGTGGAGAAATATCTATACTTTCCAAACAAACTCAGCAGACTTTTTCTTTCCAGTTTTCAAATGAAAAATAAGTAATCTGTGTTGAGTGGGATAGCCTCAGCTTTGTACTGTGATGTTTTTCTGGGATGGTAAGATGGTTTCTCTGGGATGGCATCCTGTTACTTGACAAAACCCTGTACGGAGCTGCCAGTTTAACAGCTTTCAGACTGAGTTGTTGAGGGACACATCTCTTGCAAAATAGCATCACCAAAATCTGAGAGGCTTTGGGCAGCTGTTTATGAGAAATTAGATATGAGAAAGCCTGTTGAGAAAATGAAAAAAAAAAAAAAAAAGTGCTGTAGTGGATTTAGAGAGAGATGTGAAAGTGGGCCAGGATAGTAGAGGAACAGTAGAGAATGATCCATTTGGGTTACAAAGCAGAAGTGAGACTTCAAAAAGTTCAGATATACACCTGAACTGGAAGTCAACAATTACTGAGACAAAATTTGCAGCTCTGTGACAGTCACTATTTAACGGAAGTGGTGATAAACTGTGGAGGATCTGTAAATGAGA
Source organism: Tinamus guttatus (assembly GCF_059628265.1). Lineage (NCBI taxonomy): Eukaryota > Metazoa > Chordata > Aves > Tinamiformes > Tinamidae > Tinamus > Tinamus guttatus. The sequence continues at coordinate 1,222,741 of NW_028289125.1, read as the reverse complement.
GCCAAAACAGCCAGGAGCTGGAGACGCAATGGCTTCACAGCTGGATCTGACAGGCAACCTTTCCTTTCCACAACACAACCACCATGTCAGTCCACACCAGGTTAAACACCAATTAACTCATTAGTGTCTGATTTAAAATATTTGTTTCAAAGTTGGCAGCTAACAAGTCTATGTATTGTTCTGCAAAGCAAGATATTGCATCCACATGATGACGACCTACCTGTGTCTACATCAGTGAACTCTGACAGGACGGTCCCTGTGTGAGCTTCTGTCTGCTGTGTCTTTGCAAAGGCATGCCCCAAAACTGATGAACAAAAGAGGAGGCAAGGAAGAACAACTGTGATAAAAGAATGTGAATTATTTATATCAAATTAATGCAAACCACCAGGGGTTAGTGGAGCGAGAGTTTTGTTTCTTTCGCACGATGGGGAGCTGCTCAGCTCCACTTTAATGGAATCTCATCTATACCGTTCACAAGATGACAATTTTGCATCATAAGAGGTCCCCTGGTGGCATGTATTAATTTATAATACAGGGAAAAGGAAGAGAATATTTTGTGTATCATGCTAGTAAAACACACAAACTACTCCCTCAAGGCACATATATGCATATATTAAAACATTAGCGATGGCACTAGAGTTAATAAGAGCTATGACTTACAACACAGCCATTTGCACAACTCTTCCCAGTAACCCAAAGACAACACTTGGTACTCCATTATCGCTTTTATCATATGGAATTGCACAGTCCAACAGTTAATGATGAGGAGGAGGGGGGATCCAAATAATAAGATGCCTGGCAAATTATTTTTGTAATAAATAGTGAACAGTAAGATCTCATCCAATTAAATATCCTTTCAAAAGGAAATTTCATATTAGAAGTCTTGTGTACCTGCTAATGTATTTCTTGCCACATTAATTTAGTGAGCAGGGATCAAGTTGCATAAGTCTGAGGTATTGTAAATGTATCTGTATTTAGCTGAGACCAGAGCCAGGCTGAAGAGAAGTTCTGTTTTCGCAAGAGCATATGATTACATTCCTCTTTGTATTTCCAGATTACATTCATTTCTGAATATGTTTATCCTAATGCAAATAAGAATTAGTTCCCCTCCCTTCTTCCCTTTATCCACAGAATAGTAACAAAAAGCAAATGTTTGTAAAAAACATAGGAAAATACTGGAATTACACTTTGACACAGATGACCTCAGGAAAAAGGAAACAAAGCACCCATTGAAGTCTACCAATTGCTAGTTATTCTTGGATAGTATTGTGTTTCAAATGCATTACAGCATTATCAGTATAGCAAATGAATTAAATAAACTTTTTAATAAAAAGCAAGTTAAGACTACATCTTGATAGACTGTAAATGCCAAACCATTCTAAAGAACATTGCAACATTTGGACTTTTATTTTACCTACTTGTGTGGCAGTTGGTAAACCAGAGTATTCCTTGCTTCCCTGATACACATTTGGTAGGTTGTAGCTGACAAAAAAGGCTGCTTTGGATCTCGAAAAAGATGCTAACTATCACACTCCTTAAATAGGGGAACATCTTTAGTTTTGGCAAGAGTGTAGATCATTTGAGACACAAATTTAGAAGTTTTATTTCTGTATTTCATCTGAAATTTAACTTGCTTTTCTCCAAGTATTTTGTCATCTGTTCTCTTAAGCTGAAAACAATGCAGTCACTTATAATGTTGACTGCTTCATAATGAAGATAAACTCAAGCCATGAGACACAGCAAGCAGAACAACTGTGGCAGAAGATCCTCTCATAAACATATGCAACATTTTGTGAGATGTTTTGGACCTCTCACTTCAGTCACAACAACCCCATACAGTGCTACAGGCTTGGGGCAGAGTAGCTGGAGAGCTGCATGGCAGAAAAGGATCTGGGGATGCTGGTCTAGGAGTGTTGGTTGACAGTCAGCTGAACTTGAGCCAACAGTGTGCCCAGGTGGCCAAGAAGGCCAATGGACTCCTTGCTGGTATCAGGAGTCTGCAGCCAGCAGGACCAGGGAAGGGATCATTCCCCTGTGCTTGGTGCTAGTAAGACTGCGCCTTGAACACTGTGTTCAGTTTTGGACCCCTCACTAGAAGAAAGACATGGAGGTGGTGGAGAATGTCCAAAGAAGGGCAATAGAGCTCATGAAGGAGCTGGAGCACAGATCTTAAGAGGAGCAGTTGTGGGAGATGGGGTTATTTAGTGTAGAGAAGAGGAGGCTCAGGGGAGATCTTATTGCTCTCTACAGTTACATGAAGGAGGTTGGAGGTAGGGGTTGATCTCTTCTTCAAAATAACTACCAAAAACAGGACAAGAGTAAATGGCCAGGGGAGGTTCAGGTTAGATATTAAGAAAAAAATCTACACAGAATGAGTGGTAAGGCATTGGAACAGGCTGCCCAGGAAAGTGGTGGAGCCACCATCCCTGGTAGTGTTCAAGAAATACATAGATTAGGCACCTAGGGACACGGTTTAGCAGGAATGGTTGTGGATGATGGGTTTAGGGTTGGATGCAACGGTATTGAAGAATTTTTCCAACCATAATTATTTTATTATTCTATGCCTCCATTTTAATGTGTTGGCATTTAAAAGCACTAAACTTTCATCTGACATGCATAATAATGAAGCATATTATCCAGAAGAAAGGATTTTAGCTGCTCTTTTGCTGTGATGCCACTATAAAAAGGCAAATAGTGATTCTATTAAATTACAGTTAGATGTAGAGCAACCAAGAGGGAATGAAATATTTTCATGTCCTCTATGGGAAATACTCATCTCCATTCACCATCAGTTTGATTTTTGATAGAGCTTGAAATATTCAGAGGGAAATAGCTCAGTTTTCCTCTATAAAGTTATATCTGGGTTTTCATTATTCTTCCAATCCATAGGGTCCTGTTGTTTGGTCTTTCATGCAACCTTTGGAGAGTTGGAGAAATGAATTCTACCTATTTATTACCTTTTATCTATATAGCACACCAGGAACAGACTCTCCACTGTATCAGGCTGTGACCATTGAATCCAGAAGCCTTTCTAAATCATTCAGTGCTTATATCACATTTGAGATGATAGAGTGCCAGAAAGCCCATGCAAGAATTACATCTTTTGAAAGTAATTTTTAGGTGATGATTTGCTGTAGTGTGGAAGAATGAAAAAAGACTAGGTTCACAGATGCAAGCTGTTTATGATGATGACTTTTTACACCTAGAAAGTACAGAAAGTGCAGCAACAACCACAGTAAGAAACCAGGACTCTATATCTTTGCAAATGTAATTACACACAGGCTTGCAAAGAACAATATCCTAAATGCTTCCAAATTGTTCTGGATTCCTCAGTAATCCACTCATTAAAACATAAGTACACCAAAAAAGGTCACGGCATCCTAGAGTTGAAAAGCTAAAACTCAAATTTGCCATTCAAGCATGCTCGGTGTGGTTTTTATGGTGAAAAATATCCTTATTGCCAGTGAAGAAATATGACTCTTGCTTTTTAATACTTATGCTGTTATTTCCTGAACTGTAGAAACAATTCTGTTGCTGTTCCAAAGAGTTACTGGGCAACATTTTTCTCTTTAGTAAAGCATAGAATTCACTGACATATATCTAAAAAACATTTATCATTTATCTCTAAATGAAAATATACCTTAGATTCACATAATAAATAAGTAACCAGACGAACGCTTCAACAATATCTCCCTCTCTCTCTCCCAGTTTATTTGGACAATTAAAAAGCAGAAAATGTATACTTTTTTCCTTCACCCTTCAAACATAAGCCAATATAAGCCCAAAAGCAGATGTGAGGATATCTGAGGACTGTATGTGCCATGTGTATGTATCTCTCTTATCTATATAGAACAGTCTATGAAGAAGTGATTCCAAAAACCACAGATGGGTATACTGAGAGGCGTTAATAGGGACTACAGATGTAAAAGAAGTGGGTTATGTACAGATGGCCCTAAAATCAATAGTAACTTCAATACAGACCTCTTGTTCTCTATATCTAGTATAAAATAGGTGCAAAATCTTTCAAAGAAAATTTACTATTCACTTGTCCTTCCCTTCTACTTTCTTTTCACTTTCACTTTTTCTGAACTACTATTCAGTCAAACAGAATACTCCTACTCTGGCCCTACTTTGGCTGCTCGGCCTTTCAGACTTTTCTTTGTCAATATAAAGCAAATACACATGGTACTAAAAGGACAAATACTTCTAATAGTGACATGCTTGACACACCAGATCACCTTCCTATAAAGTAGTGCATCTGCCCTAGAAACGACATCTCTTCTGAAACTCATGAATCAGTGAACCAAAGCAAAGCACAAGGATCTATTTTTGCTGTTCAGATTTAATAAATGCAGATCCATAATTTCTAACATCAATCCTGCAAAGTGACTGGAAAATAATGTCAAATTTTGAAATAAGAAAGACTTAGCTGTTAAGAGAGTCCTCTCAAATGCATGAACTTGTGATTTTAAAAAAAAATGGTCACTGTTTAATAACAAAAATAGCTTTATTGTTTATGGAATACATTCATCTTCAGGAAAAACACATTTCTAACATTGACCTACAGCATCTCCATCAGCAATGCCTTTTTAATGGTTATTACATACAAGACTATTGAAGAGGGACAATACAAGATTGCAATATGTTGTTCAGGAAGCTGGCTGCCTTGAGGCTTAGTATCTGGTGCTGAATGAAATAACATGCACTCAACTGAAAATAAATCTCTTTAGGAACATATACTACTGACGTATGGTTTACATACACCAATTATTTCTTGTGATTTAGAGTCAAACTGGTAACTGTAGATATCCTAGTTTTGCAACTATACTGATGATTCCATGCAAGGATTTTACATCAACTATTGATTTCTCAACTGAAACAATTCATTTTCTCACAACTTTATTCGAATGCTATAAAGAATGAAGATGGGCTGCTCTTACAATTTTTGACAAGATTACTTGGTCAACATTTGGATGAAGCTCAGTGATGTATTACTTTTCCACTGACGCTTATCTGTAATAAATTTGATATCCTGCTTGACTCTCACTCTTCTTCACTGAGAATTCTGCTGTCCAAATTGGTTGAAGTTTTCTGAACAAAAATAATAAACAAGCAACATATCAAAAATGAAACTAAGGATCAGGTCAGAGAAAGAAAAACTTGGATAATTAAAACATTATGGAGATAAGAAACAGGAAAATCAGGAAATGTATTTAGGAGACTCTAATATTCCTCTGGACTTTTTCAAATGAAGCATCACAGAAAACCACAAGAAATAAGTGAAAGAAATAACTAACATCAATGGTAAAAGAAGAGAGAACTTCCCCTAACTGACATTCAATCTTTCTGCAGTTATAATGACAATTGGCACAAATCTTCAGAAATGCCAAATATTTCTTCTGGGGTTTAAAGTTTTCAAGTCTTAGTGTAGGAAACATATCAGCAGCTTTTAGAGTACCCCATTACTGTCAGGTCAGCACTTACCTTCATGCTGTTGGTTTAATACTCCCTTAATAAGACAAAGAGTCAGCCTTAATGTTTGCTTGACACTTTCTTTCTAGTTCCAGTCTCAACAGTCCTGAAGACTTCTTTTCTTAGATCATTGCTGGCACCAACCTCTTTCTAATGAGTGTGGGAACAATTAACACAGCCTTTGTCAACCCTGAGATCACCTCCAAGCATTACTGTCAGCTCTACCTTTATAGAGGTCAGAGACCTGATCTTGGAGCAGCAAGTAACTAACCTCAAAACAAAATATCAGAGAAGAAATTTTAAGTCTTCCACAATAGCACATCTCATGAATTAAAAAGATAAATTAAATATAAATTGGGTGGGAACTGTGGAGAACTATCAAATAGTCTTAAGACCTAAGCTCATGGAATACATATATTTTTTCATCTACATGCAGTAACTGGATGCATACATGGGTAATACATAATATGACATCATTTTTCTGAGGGATGTATGACTCAAAAGCGAGTCATATACTTTGTTTTAAAGCTGTCTTCTTTGGCTGAAGACTCTGAAGTCAAGCATACTCTCTCACTAGACTGGAATATGATTACTATATCAGATTACTTAGTTACCAACACCTACCTACCATCTTGCTCACAGAGATTCTTCAATCTCTGATGTTCCTTTTAACCATAATAATGGATCATAGCAGTGAAGTAGAACACTTGAAATCACATCTTAAGCTTGACATTGTATTTGGGTATTGTCTGTCATTTTTTGATCATATGTCTGATCTGTATTAAAAGTACTTTTGAAGCACCCATAGGTCCTGCCATCCAAGAACTGCTTGGCACTGCATCACCATAGTATTAGCTTGCACCTTTTTCAATTCTCCTTAGTGAAAAAGAGACAGCCAAAAAGGTATTGGTTACAAATAAAATAGGTAGGTAGGTCCCTAGTTATCTTTGCTGCATCATCCAGATACTGACATATTTACATTTATTGGTTTTCTTTCATTACCATTCAAGGAAATGCAATGATGAATACATTTATTTCAGTCTTGCTTTGAGTCAAAATCTTAAAATTTCAGTACGAGCATCAAATGTGAAGAGATGAGACAATACATTACATTACATTACATTACATTACAGAACTCATTATATATGTGACTTACTGAAGATGGCAACTTTTGCAGCAAAGTTCATCCAAACCTAATCCATATCACTAAGCCTACTTTTAGATAAAGATTCCAGGCCAAATAGTAGTGCTATAAAACATCTATTTTAAATGCACAGATGAGCATTTCAAAGCAGCTTTAAGAATCTTATAAAGACTATGACTTAAAATATTTGACAGAGAAAGGAAGCCCCCTGGTATTAACTTTTTCCCATGCATTAAATTTCTAAGCTTCTCTGTATAAAAGAAAGCAGCAAATACAGAGACGTAAATTTCATTTCTAAATTTTAATACTCTTTAAAAATATGTTTGAAAAAATCAACCCATAAACTTGCATTTACAGCCTGATTCCCCAAATTAGAATCTTCTATAATAGAGTTAACCACCGACAAGTTATTTCTTTCATTTGGACCTACATTCAAGAATAGTAAGTCTCGAAGTACCAGTATAAGCTCATCTTTACACATACATTATCTCCTTCGAGGATTAATTCAAAATAGATTCAAAGCAAGTGTAAATTATTTTCTGCTCCCTCACCTCAGTTCAGCAGTTGTATAAGAGTTCATTCATATACATAAGTATTATAAATATTCTTTTACATAACAGCTAACTTTCATGCTGTAAACATAAGGTGGCCAAGGCAGCCATCTATACAGAGGTCCTAGAAGTGTATTAAAGAGATGGAAAGGATATAAGAAACTTCTGTTCTTTAACTTGTTCTTTCCAGGCTTCAAAGTTAAACTTTGACTTCCTTGCACCCACTTAATTCTTCCTCACCCCTGAGTCTGTCCCAAAGAACGAGACTAGTGCATTCAACTGAAGACCTCCAGACACACCACTCCTTTGAGGTTTCCACTGATCATTGTATTCCGTTTGTCTCTGAAAGTGCCTTTTTGGAACATTCAACTCTCCTTTGTCCCATTTTGTGTGGGTTAGATTTTCATTTTCAGCTCTCTCCTAAGTTTTTTATTCGCAGTGCTATAATCTTTTTCTTCAACCAGAAAGCTGTCTTTGTTCCCTCCTCCTCTTGTGACAACCATGAACGCCCTGTTTTTCTGGCTGACAGGCACTAAATTTGTAACACTTAGATACAGCCCTTGAAATCTTTGTTCTTGTCATTTTCTTCAGCTTTGTAGCAGGTTAATGTAGCTAGGACAAAGCTGAGACAATTTATACTTTCTTCTCCAAAATAAGCTCTCATGCTTCCCACATAAAAATGTCCTAGGCACCTAATATAATTTCTGGAAATTCTTCTCCAAGCTCGTAAAGCTGATAAGTTGCAAAGCTGTGACTAGAAAAAGATATTAAATACAATCTACAGCCTGTTTGAAAGAAGCAGTACTGATTGTACCCTGTCTCCTCTTAGCAGAAAATATATGTCTTTGAATATAAGGAGCACTAATAATGAATGGGCTTTAGAGTTCCTGGCAAGGTCTGAAGTCTTTTGTTTTTTGTTTTTTTTTCCTGATGATTTTTGTTTACCACAATTAGACTCAAACATCTGCTTAGATCACTCTTTATATGCATAATATCTCACCCCCATGACCGTTAGTCATGTCTTTTTAGACTTTTCAAACAAATCTTCTTCTTTAAGAAAGAAATTTTCAACAATTCCCTCTTTTTCAAGTATGAACCCAAATCTCTTGAAGTAATGGCAAAAGCAACAAATTGGCTAAAGGAACTTCCTTGGGTCTGTGATGCTTAGAGGGGTGGTGGTCACTAGATCATTTGTGAAAATCTCCCTTTCTATCCTTTGACCAATCACAAATCAAATAATAATAATAAAAAAATCCAGACTTCCCAATGTACACAAAACATATACAATGGGAGCAGAGTGAAAACAAATAACACTCACTTTCTAGTGTCATTTTCAGTTGGTTATAATAGGAAACTAATGTGGAAAAGCTTAGCTAGATGGATTTTCAGGAGTCATTTTGAGTGGGGAAAGGAAAGAGAGGGTGTATATTTGAGATTCCAAAAAGCTATCGAGCCCTAGGTTTGAAAATGAATGAAAGGGTGAATGGGCATCGCTGCTGACAGGCTAAGTCAGATGACGAAAGAAAAAGATCCAAGATCTGTGAAAACACATTCTTTCTCTAAGAAAGCAGTTTGCTGGACAAGTCATTTAATCATGGAAGAGTTATGCTTAGACTTAATATACAAGTAAAACATCAAGGAAAATCCCGTGGGTCACTTTTCTGTGTGATCTTGGCTTAAATCACATCACAAGGAGCAGTAGCAACATGAATAATTGGGAAGTATCAAAGAAGGCAAAAGGAGGTCTCACACTTCAGGCACCAAAAGTTTCATTCTTAAGTCACTGTTGCTTGGCAAATGCAAACCAAACTTAGACCAAATCAAAATGTCAGCACTTAGTTCACTTTAGCTTTTCTTTCCTCTTGCTCAGCCTTTTCAGTTTCTATTCAGCAGAGACCTTTCCTTATGTTACAAGAGACAAACTGGCTACCTTATTCTTTCCTTTTATTTTAACTGTCAGAAGCCTAATTTACACATTTACTGAGACATCTAGACTTTAGGGATGCTTGTTACACCCTCACAATCTAATCAACTGTTTCCTTTTTCTCTAACAGTTTACAGACTCATGCTCAATATCTCTATATTTTTGACACCTCTTTCTTGTCTAAAATTTGGCATTTCTCTTTTTTGTTTGTTTGTTTGGTTGGTTGTTTTTTTTTTCTGAAATGTGCAAGTAAGAGAAAGTTTCTTCCCCTGCACGACCCTTGGTGGTTTCTTTTGTTCACCTCCTGATGTGCAGCTTGTTACATCTCATTAGACTGCAATGCTCTATACTCAATTTCTGCATTGGACCACAGTAAATGGTTAGCTACTCCCAAAGAGCAGATACTCTCGGCCTTTGTAAAACTGTAACTATATTCACTATCACATCATCATTCGAGACCTTCGGTAGCATCAAGACTCACCCTCAGTCATGCTAACGATGACAGTTAAGCTGATAACAACATAATTAAAAATAGTTCATATTTCTTGTCTGTCATGATGTATTTGAAACAGTTTTGAAACCCATTCTCTTGTTTAAAGCCAGGCATGTGCTGTGGATGTGTATGTAAATATCTGAGCATATTGCCTTATGGACTGGCAAGTTGAACCCTGTACGTGGAAAGCCCAGCTTGAAGCAGACCATGTACCAGACCATGTACCATCAAATATGCGCTAAAAGCTCAATGCAGAAGCAGCTGCAGCTGAGAAAAATACATACGCATAGAAAATACGCATAGAAAAATACAGTGGCTGAAGGTGATCGCAGTCCTGTGGATTCATCTCTAAGAAGAACTTGCAAATGACCCCAGTTTGGATGCACTAAATCACCACTTGTCATGGGCTTCTTATTGTAGCCTAATAAATACTTTAGGTTGGTCCATTCTGATGGTCAAAATGTCTGATAAGCTTGAGCTGAGAACACATCAGTTTTAAAATTAAAGGCAATATATCTCTATCCTAAAGAACTATGTCATCGGCCAGACAAAGCCTACTGCTAAAATACTTCTAAGTCAGTTCTGTTCCTGGTGGGAAGTGAACTAGCAGAAACAAAAAGAAACCATCTGGATAAAAGTGCTTGTTTCAGAAATACTGCTTCCTACTGTCCAAAAAGGTAATAGGTAAAGATCCAATATAGACTTAAGTGAGGAAATCGTTCTTCCTACTCCATCTCTGGGAAGTAGATATCAAATTTTGAGAGGAACATACAGAATCTGACAATACTGAGGCATAAAGGTGTCAAATAAAATTAACAGTCCTAAATATGGAAAGAATTTAACTTTCAGTTTGTACTGATGTGCCCCCTTTTGGGTCATATTTTCATTTGTGCTAAGCACAAAATCCCAATACAGGATGTAGGCAGTATTTAGGTCTAAAATACAGAAAAAAAAAAAAAAAAAAAAAAAACAGAAGAAAGACAAAGCTGAAACAAAAAATACAAGAGATCAGAGAAGGTAAAAATACCTGTCAATAAGAATAAATTCAGTTAACAAATACATGGCCTCAAGCCCAGGGAGAAGTCATAAACAATAAAGCTACAAAAAAAGAAGAGAAAGGAACCACAATATGTGTTGTATTGTTTTAGGTTGGGAAAAGAAGATACAGGAGACTTACAGTTGTGGGAATATACTTTGATTCTGTTATTTAAAATGTTGATAAATACTTCAGTTAACACAATTTCCAGTGACAAGATGACAGATAAATTAACGTCATAGAAAATTTTATGATCATCAATTCGTGATTGCTACTAATCTATTCAAACAAAGCAGAGTACATGGAACAATCTCCATTACAGGCTACACTGGGAATTGCAGATATCATCTGTGCTAATGAAGCTTGCTTCATGTCCAAAAAAGGCTAAACTCACTAGGTCTCAATAACTACTTATCACTCTGGCGTGGAATTAAGAAATGAAGTCAAATGTTAATATGAATTAATTGTTAAAGTGCAATATCAGCTGGTCTGCTCATCCTAGATCATGAAGTACACTTCACTAACATTTACTGATATTATGGATACACAAATACAAAAATGGTGTAAAGGTTTTAGGCCTAAAGTTTATGTAGCAAAATAAATAAATAATAATGACCTATTTCAGAGCTTTGAAGTGCTGCCAAAATTTTTACTTTGCGTTACACATTTTGATGATAGGTCAGTCAATGAAAACTTTCCCTTTGACACAAATTTGATACTACTGGAAAGTAGTAGCTACTGAGAAACTCCAGTTGCATTGATCATGAATGCTTTCTATATCAGCATATCTTTATAAAACAAAATTCTAGCTCTGTTCATTGATGTTGCAATAAAGAATGCTAAAATTTAGTGCAAATATTGAATAACCATACAGTAAAACCCTGGACAGCTGATCAATTTATAAGTCAATGCCTACAAGACATTCCTTATCTCTGCAGATTTTCAGTAGATTTGAACAAAGCTGCAGCATGATTCCTAACAACTGTTTGCTAAAGTTAACATTGCTTCGCTATGCTCTCTTGAAGACTCAACTTCTAACTACATATCCCAGCAGAATTACTGCTAGCACTGCAGCTTATTGATACAGAGTTAGTTGTGGGTGTGGTCTTGCACCAAATGTATGATTTTTAATAGAATTTCATAATGTCTTCAAGATGTTTGCACATTTCCACTGTAATTCTATTAATTACCCCTATCACCTGGTACAGAAATAAATGTAATGAGCATTCTGCCCTACCCTTCCAACTCCATTGAGTAGTTGAGTTATTTCATATTTTTGTAATTCAATTCCCAGGCAGGAGCTGTGGGCAAAAAAGATTGTTCACTGCTGACGCCAACATTTAATAATTTGCCGCCCAACTATAGTAAGTCTCAAAGGAATATGTACAACCTTAGATTTTCTAAAGATTTACAGCTACAGATGTATTAGTATAGAATTTTATTTTTTAGGAAAAAACATCCTTGACATCAATAAAACCTTGACAAATTTCAAGCACAGAGGAGTCAATATCCTTAATGAAACAGGTACAAGTTTTCTTTCTTTTATATATGGGCAAAATAATATACTGTGAAGCTTCATTCCCAAAATGGGAGGCGTGGGAAAACACAGCTAAAATTTGAAAGTTACGCAGACACTAGCACATCATGTGACCAAAAATATTTTTCATATACCAAGAGGTCAGAATGGCTTATCTTTCCCATGAATAAATCTGTGTCTTATAAGATATAGAATTTTGTATGTTGCTCTGGAAAAAAAATGGATTATGATGAGTACTAATAATCAGCAGTTCTTCTAGCAAAGCGTTGAAGGCACAGTACTAGGCAATGTTAAATATATCACTTACAGCTACAGTCATTTAAAGAGAAAACATAATACAGGCCAAAGGTTCTGGGAGCCAAGAGACACATAAGGGAGGGTGAAGCAGGCCGAACCATTTAGGCCAGAAGGGGTACAGCCTCCTGCTGTATCCATCTCCCATCCTCGCAAAATCCTCCTAGAGCTTCATCGGTCTCCTCAAGATCCCAATGCTCTACCAGCATCTCTCAGCTTCTTCAGATGGCTTTTAGTCTGCTGCTCCTGCCAGCTTGAACACAGCCGCTGCAAAGTTCATATTTGCCTCAGCACTAAGCAGATACGACATGGTCTGGAAAGCACTTAATAGCTAACAGAACCTCTCATGATGTTAACAGTGTACTTTTTTACTGAGTGACTAAGAGACATAAAAATATTCATTGTACATACATAGAACTTATGCTCCTAGTAAGTGGAATAAGATGCTAGCAGGGGCAGAGGCCTCCTTTCCCTCAGACTAGGATTCCAAAAGTAAAAGTATTTTATCAACCCGCAGTTGTGTTTGGTTCTTCAGCACAATTCTATGTAAAAAGAAATAAGTTTTGAATCTCTTTAGATTACATTATCCCTATTGAATAGGTGCTCTGATAATGTTCTGTGCATAGTTATTAGAACAGAAATATTCTTTTCATTTTGACAGAACACTTTTCTTGCAAGCATATGGGTTTTGCTTCCTGGAAGACTCCTAACCGGTGTTGCTGGTAGGTGTTTGGTAAGTAATTTCCTCTCAAATTTATTTTTGAACACTAATATTTCCCGAATTCTTCTGTTTCTAACTGATATTGATCTCATCCACTCATGCTTAGTGATTGGGACTCCATATACAACTAATTAGAGAAGAGAAAGTAAGCTATTACGTTTCTTTGTCCACAGACTACATCCAGGCCACAAGCACTAGGTTTGGCCATAACAGCAATTTCGAGGAAGTGCTCAGAGTAGTAAGAAAGAGCCTTTTTTTTTTTTTTTTGCAGAGGACACGGAGAAACCTCAAACACTTCAAAATTCATAGTGCAACCAATGCTATTTATGGGATAAAAATTTTCCTATAAAGGAATAGTATAAAACCCAAAGAAAATAAAGCATTAAATACACATTTTAAAGAGTCCACCACCATCTCATTGAAGCTGCAAAGGAGTCTGCCCAGTGTGGTATCTCATTACATCAACCTTTATAAGAAAAAATCCAGTATAAAAATAGCATCAAATAAAAAGTGAGAAACAATTTATCTTCATTTTAACAACTATGGCTCCCACACACTCTGTAATATCTGCAACTAATGCACATCAAAGACTATTAAAACCATGACAAAAATCATTATTTTTTAAATTCTAGTTATTAGCCTTGTTCCATTTCATTCAACTCAAATACAATTGCATAAGGCTGTTATACAGAACTGTTAGCTGCCAGCTGAACAGCCTCTAAAAACAGCTAAATGCCCTCGAAGTAACATGCTGTAAGACTAATACTGACCTTTTAAATTAGACATGGAGTCCTGTTCAAAAGGATTGTTATTTCTCAACATCCTGCTTACTGTAAAAGCATCCTACATCATTTCTTGTGACAGAAACACTGTCTTTGCTCCTATCTTGGTATCATCAAGAAATAAACATTTCAATTTTTGTAAATGTTGATTACTGGCTTGTCTGTGCAAATAAACAACACACAAACCAGAAAAAAAAAGACATGTTAAAAAACATGAACCAAGCACCGAGGCTTTTGCTAGCCAAACACTGAACACTAGCAATTTGATAAGCCTTAAAAATCACCCACTTATTTCTGGTTTTGCATACACAGATGAGGGCATTTTAATATAACCAAAGACATGAAAAAACTCAACATATTATGCAAATGCAATAACAAATGTAAAATGATAAATTAGAAAGCAACAATTCAATTATCACAGTGACTAATTCCTGTAGATGGTGCCACAGCAAATGAACCCGAACTTGTTCTGGTTGACTGCAGTGTTCTGTTGAAACATTTCCATTTGGTTTGTTTGCTCCTTATGCAGATCACTGAAGTAGATAGCATCTGTTTAATGAGCTCCCACTTCATTACGGAGATGCACTACTTACTGAGTCATTCTCCTTAGCATGCAGGCTGTGTAATTTGGTGTTGTTTTAAAGCAAATACTAATTTATGATTACCTGTTACATTAGGCTACTGAAAATTGTACTCACACTGCCTTGCATGAGCAGAATTCTAATGGCATCATTATGGACTGCAGTAATGTCTCATGCTTACAGTCTATGAACATAAATTCCCATCTCTAGTACATTGGCTGAACAATGGATGCTGCCTAGAAAGGAAGAGGAATAAAAATATTCTCTCTTGTAAAACACACAAATCACGGTTTCCATAGCCATCAAATACAGAGATGTAAGGAATCATCAGAAACATTTAAGTGATGATGTGTTTTCTATAAAGACAGTTGAATGACAATAGAATTATTCATTCAAGTATTATGATTATTATGCAATCTATATAGTAGTAATAGCTAATCAGACCTATTTCTCAATAAAAAGAAGAAAAAGTCTCAAAGATTTTGCAGTTATAAGACATATCATTGGTAATCTCTAGGAGAGGAAAAATTTACAAAGAACAGCCAGAAATGCAACCAAAGCAGTGATCAATAAGCACTGTATTATAGTTCAGAACTGGTCAAATGGCACCTTCAGTTAATGCCCACAAAACTGGAACAGACTGCATGAGTCATCAAGTCTCGCCCCCAGAAGTCAGAGGTAGCAATGCAATAGACATTTACTTCTGATAATCCCACAGGATATCCTTTCCTTACCTTACACCTAAACCACAGAGTATTTCTCACCTCATAACCAAAAATGAAAAACCTTCAGAAAAGGCCAAAAGCTATAAGTGCAATATGCCAAAGGAGGTGAATGTGGGAGGAGACCTTAGACCCTACAGATAATGAAATTTTCTTGGGACATATCAGAGAAAGTATTTAACAACATTTTCCAGGTAATCTGAGGAAGTCCAGAACACTCAGGAGCACACTAGAAGACAATAAATAAATACACAGGCCTGCCCTCTGCACATATAGTTGGTGACAATTTCGCTTGAAAGAAAGTTCTTTCTTAAAATACAACACAACTTCTTTGGAGTGTTTTTTGTTTGGTTGGTTGGTTTGGTTTGTTTTTTTTTCTTTTCTGTTCAGAATATTTCTTAAATATGCAAGAAGATTTCCTACTATCAGCTGGTAGGAAGAAATCGAGTACCTACAGATCATTCAATAAGTAACAGTGACACAATCTAATTAAATAAATCATCCTTTAAACATGAAACAAGGAAAACAAGAACTGTTGATCTAAGCTTCAGAGAAGAAAGCTAACCAAGACCAAAACGAGGACACTGAAATATTTTGACACAGGGTTTAGCTGCTGCTTAATCATTCCAGGATGAAACTGCACAGTAGATACAACATCTTAAAACAATAACAAAAAGCACAAAAGCAAGATAGAGTCAAGGTGGTAAAACATTCTACTGTAAAGGTTATACAAGATTAATGTAAAAGCCTAAGATGCAACCTCAGTTCACATAAGAAAGCAATATTGGGTAAAACAAAATTAAAAAAAAAGAGGACTAAACAAAAATCCAGACAACAAACAAAAAAAGATAAGGGAGAAAAGAGTAGGAAGATATTTACTTTCTAGAGTTTCTCCTAGTCAATAAAAATGAGACATTACCAAAGACTGAATAGTCCATAGTGTACATGATCCAAGTTCAATCAATAACTGGTTATCCGGTCTATATTACTCCATTTAAAAATGTGTAATTGCCTGCTTAAATGAGAATTTCCTTTCAAACAAGGCACAGAATGAAAACACTGCAACACTGCAACTATCTAAGATATATTATCAAGCAAAACTCTCCTGAATCTACTTTGAGGCAGAGTACACTGAAGGATTTTTAAAATATTATCCAATAAAATGATAGGACTAAGAAATGGGATATGATGAAAGTGCTGCATATAAAGCAAAAAAAAAAAATAGTGACAGGGACAGTGGATATAACCTGAATACAGTGATATGTCTCTATGGCACAAGCAAGGAATAAAACACCGTAGCTCTTTTGTCTCTAAATATTATTCTAGCTCAAACATTACTAAATAAGGGATACCTTCACCACAGTGCATTGAGTGGTAGATATCCTTTTAAGTCTTTAAAACTTCTAGAGAGGAGGCAGGTCTCCTTTTTTCTGGTCTAACCATGGCCTGTGCCTCTCATTCCCTCTGCAAGCCCTTGTCATTCACCAGCAGTCAGTGATCCTCAGACATTAAAGAACTGGGGTACTCCAAAAAGCTCAATATAAACCAGCAATTACTTTGCCCTTTCAATTCAGGCAATTACCGTTTCCTTACTTTTTCCCAAATCGTCAGTAGTTCACTTTGTTCACTAAGACCCCAGGAGATTTATGGCTAGTAGATCCCTGTGTATATGAGAAGTGGCAAGGTGGAAAGGCTTATATGAAGCCACTTCTAGATTTTCATTTCTCTCTCTTCCAACCTCAATGCCTAGAGATCTTCTCTATCCCGTAAGACGTATGTACGTAAACCACTTAGAACCTGTTATTGACAGTAAAGAGCTCATAACAAACAATAAAGTAAACAGCTGGAACCAAAGATTTGAAGGCTTTCTGAAGTCCAAATAAATGAACTCCAAAAATTTGGGGAAAAGAATCAAAGAAATGCACTACATTACATCATATAAAAATTTTAAAACTCCAGAGACATAGGCAATAAAAAGAGTGGCAATAGCCCAACTAGTTCTGAAAAAAATCCCATATGAATAAAGGACGGCACTGAGATAATGCAATACTCAACATGAAAACAGGCAGGACATTTATTTATTTCAAATGGGTTAATGATACAAAAGGTTACGATCTGCCAAAAACAGCAATCATAACTCTAAAAGGAAAGTTGCAATCATTAGGAAGCAATTGGATAAAAACCTTCCCTTGAGAGTATATGAACTAAAAACATCTGGGTAAATAACAAATTAGCAAAGCAAAGTAATAGTACTGGAGGATAAAAGTGCAGCATGGGAAAAAATGTGCATCAGATGAATGATTTTATGAAGAGGAGGCACTTGCAGGGAGGGTAGTGGTAAAGCATATTCACAGTGATTGTAGAGGATGCTAACAGAAAGGGCTGAGGAAGACAACCAGGAAGCTTTAACATTCCACATTTTCCCCTTAAGAAATCTCCTGTTCCTAAGGTACAGAATGAAAAAAGCATACATCAAGACATGCTTGGGCTTAGCCTAGCATAGACTAGATTGGGGAGTGGATCAAGAGAAGGAGGGACACAGCTTTTATGTATTCATTAAATCCGTTTAGATGCACTTCTGTATAGACTGGGACACCTCTCACTGTAAAAGAGGAAGAAAATGTGGGCAAGATGGCTGATACTAACCATTTTTTTCTAGTCTTGATGGATTAGCTATGTAAAGAACATAGTCAGGACTCTTGCCTGTCTGCTGTGTCACTTGGATCAACAACCAACTTATGCTATCTGAATTCCTATGCAGTGGTCTATTCAGCAGGTGTTCTAAACAAAATGTCAAGGACTTGCCGTATACATCTCAGGATCCAATTTAATACCAAATACAAGGAAGAAGGCAAAGGGATTCTGCATATTTTGGTGAGATGAAGAACAAATGTGGTCAACTTTCAAGTTCATCTCTTGGATGTGTATCTATCAGGCTGCTAAAAAGGAAAATATTTTGAATAACTGTTATTCTTTACACAATGTGTACTAACTGAAGGCCCTCAGAATAAGAGATATTGGTGTGAAACCTTTCATCTTCTCTTCCTTTTTTTCATATTTTGTAGAAGAACATCAGAATAGTGCTAAAAATCTCTTTGATGCAGAGATATTGTTAACAGATGTTGACAGACTCATACACGGAAAATGAGAGCAAAATTTTTGTTTGTGCTGCATGGAACTGCTCTAAAAAAGGGAAAAATTGATTTAAATATATTACCATTCTGGAGAGAATTGACTAGAATTGGAGTTGAGTAGGAATATTATACCCATCCTGAGGATGAGGAAGATGATAGCCTCATTTTGTATCTCTTACTCTTCACTTGTGTGTAGCCACAGGAGCTTTTGAAAGTCATGCATCAAAGGTGAACACACATAAAAGGAGACTATTAGGCCACAAGTCCACCTATACACTGAAAGGGAAAATGGTTTTAAGCCTCGTAAGTCTCCAAACCCTCTCAGCATTTGTTGTTGTTTTGTTGTTTTATTTTTGTTTTCCTACTGCAAAAAAAGATTAAATTTGTGACACAGCCCAGTTTAGGACATCTTTCCTGTCAGAGAATGTTAAATATCTGTGAAGGATATAAATTTCTAAGAGAGAAATTTCCTTGAGCCATAGATGTGACGTCCTTCAATAAGGAAAGGAATCATCAAACATTGAGATGGAGAAAAAAACAATCTCTGCTTTTGGCAAAACAACTTCATTTTGTAATTAAGGTTCTGCAAGGCTACAATCGCTCCCAATTCCAACAGCAAAAACTTTTGCAGGTCCGTTGTGCTCAAGTGACTTTGTTTTGCACATTTTCTTTGTTTCTTATATGCCAAATGAGCAGATGTTCCTTTCCTAACTAAGTAAAACAAACAAATGAATATAATGGGCAAATATTTCTAATCATTTACACAATAAATTTTGATAAACTTTTTATTAAGCTTGTCTTTTAAAAAGGCAGTTTCTTCAAGGGAGTTGCAGACTTGGTGTAGAATTGTACATTCATTAAGCAAATATTCCTATATTTATGACAGGGGACAAAAAATACGATTCATGTATCATTTTGAAATTGGGAATGTGATGAAAGTTGGAACACTGCATTTTATTTATTTAAGAAAAAAAATCAAATTCATGCTCTCTGTCAAAAAAGGTTTTTGACTTTTGTTTTTTATCTATCTTACAATCTGATTCAATCAGCCTATAGCCAGCAGCAAGGTCAAAAATAGGTTATCTAGGTAGAGTATGAATAAGCACGACTCATGAGCACTTTCTTTAATTTGCTGCATATACAGATGAATTCTTTCTATACTTTATTTTCATGAAAAAGGGATATTGAACAAAGAGAAAAAAACAGTAATACAGCTTCTATTACTTTTTAAGCTTGCTTAGAAATATGAAAAGAGAAGGGAAGGGAAAGGGGAAGGGGAAGGGAAGGGAAGGGAAGGGAAAGGGGAAGGGAAGGGAAGGGAAGGGAAGGGAAAGGGGAAGGGAAGGGAAGGGAAGGGAAGGGAAGGGAAGGGAAGGGAAGGGAAGGGAAGCGAAGGGAAGGGAAGGGAAGGGAAGGGAAGGGAAGGGAAGGGAAGGGAAGGGAAGGGAAGGGAAGGGAAGGGAAGGGAAGGGAAGGGAAGGGAAGGGAAGGGAAGCGAAGGGAAGCGAAGGGAAGCGAAGGGAAGGGAAGAACACCTACTTTCTGCTGCTTTCAGGCAAGGCCCCTAAATAATCACCGTGATGGTAACTGACCTAGTCAGAGAACTCTTCAAACAAGGCAAGTGACAAGCAAACCTGATTTGAGATGAAAGCTACTGAACATCTCCCTATGTAAAATCAACAACTAAACACTTCATTTCGCAAGGGCATTCCAAGACAAGGAATCATGTCACTATGTATATTTATATTTTTGATTCTCACAATTATTTCTCATGAGATATCCAAAGTGACTACTTCAATGCCTGAAGCATCACATAAAATCATCCAACTGATTCTTTTGACAATGATAATGGAAAGCAACATTTTGCATTGCACTTCAAAAAAAAAAATTAAAAATATAAAAAGAGGAAAAAAAAAGAGAAAGTGATTCAATAATTCAGACAAAAGCAGCAAACTAAACAAAACCAGAGAAGAGTCTGATAGATCAGAAACAGTTAAAAGTACAACGAAAACATAATTTTCCTCACTAGCTCTTTTGTATTAACATGGAAACTGGAATGTCTGTTCTGTGGCAAGTTATAACATTGATGGTTGTTTCAAATGAGAACTAAAAACCACTGAAAATTTTAGCATGTACAAAATGAAAAATCAACAGATAAATTACTTTATTGTAAATTACTTTACTTTGAAAATATATGTTTTAATGTGAAATATTTTATTTGTGTAATGTCAGATAAACATGCCATTAGACCATGGTGGTATGGTGGAGGACATAAAATTAAAATGTTTGAAGGAAAAAAAATAGCAAGAAATGATCTATTTCAAATACCATAGACCTTCCATCCAGTCATTCATTCTGGAGTTTGAGTAAAAATAAAATAAAATTAAATTAAATTAAAAGAAATTAAAAATCAATACATTCATTAGTTATTTAAATTAGAAAAAAAGATACTTTTTCTACTTTTCCATTCCAAATTTTAGAAGCATCTCAGGTGAAAGCACAGTAATATCAGGCATGACTACTTCCACAATAATATTTCTAAGAATTATATCAACAGCCAGATTTTCAGTAAGTGCAAATAAATTGCTGTGAAAATTTTGTAAGCCTGCTTGATTTTTAATTTGCTCCTTCACCTATACTTGCCAACATAGAGATGCACAAAATAAAGCACCTACCTATATTTTCAGAAGAATTGTATTTCTGTGGGATTTTTTTGTGTGTATTATGTTTTACAAGTTGCCAATAGTCAGATAAAAGGTAAGTGTACAGAAAAAATATGGTTATTGCTCTTGCCCAGCAACAAATGAACTGCATTATAAATCTTCACCTGAACATAACTGCTAGCAAGATTATTTTTGTGAGATTATTCATTAGAAGCACATATTCTCATAAACAATGCCAACTGAAAATTTCCAAGAATTTTCTAATTATCCTAGGAATACTGCAATAAAGCTTAACAAGCATTCCCAAAGTTCTCAATAGCTGCTGTCTGGAAAATAGTTTGTAATACAATATGCCAACTTTATACTGCTCAGCTCCAACTCACATGGGTATCAAATCTATTCTCAGGTCATGATTTTCCAGACACACACACACACAAAAAACCTATAGTGTAAGCATGATCCACTCCTTAATAAAAGTATATAACAACAACAACAACAAAAATTAACAAAATAAAGATTCTCTGTCTTTGAATAGTAGCACTCTCACAAGATGAAAATGACAGATTATTTCAGCTTTTGGGGATCTTAAAGGTATAATAACACAAAACAAAATCACAAAGTTGCATAGCTGCATTGTCCACACTTTCCACATGTACAATATCATTTGATTCTTCGGGGGTCATAAACCAGTAAATTTTTGGTCTAGAAAGCCCTCTAGTAAGGTCAGCGAAAAGCTTCAGAGTGCTAGACAAAAAACAGCACATTGCTTTTGAGAGTTATAATCCCACTAAGAATTTCTGTCCCCCCTCACTGTCGCTCCAGTAATGCAGCTTTGTGCAGTGATTATGACACCATGATTAGTGAGGCTCCAAATGCAGAGCGGGAGCGCAGTAGTCAGCAAAGCAGCATTCACTATTTTCCTTTCAGCCATACAGACATGCTGAAATAATGATCCTGGCAACATGTTAGCAAAACATTAGAAACACTTTAGTAAGCAAATAATTTAATTACAGCCTTCTTCGAGGCGGTTTATATTGCATGACCCTCGACCTTTTATATTGCTGTACCTAAACTCAGCGTGGGATTCACACTTCCCATTCCTGTCACAGAATCTCTCCATCTTGTACCATTTAATATAGTGTGCTCCAGGTGTTCGCTGGTGAATGAATAGTTATATTACTACCTGTCAGACACAATCACACTCTATTCATCATTCGCGGTTGGCTGCGTGAAGCCCTGCTTCCAGCAGGCTCCCTCTCTATTTCCTTGTTCAAACGTCTGCAGTGCTTTCGGCCCATCTGTCAAGCCTGTCATTTAGAGGGAAAACAGTATCAGCGCTTTAAATATATGGAGTTCTCTATTGAAACAGTGCTGTGATTGAACTGTCAGCATTCTCAGTATCGCAGACAGTAATTCATGACTGGTCAGAGCTCCATTTAGGTTGCTATTACTACGGTGACCCTGCTAGGTCATGCTGAGGGTTTTTCCTCTGCAGTTTGGTCTATAAATAGTGCAATTAACCTTTCAAGAATCACAAAATGTTCTCAGTTCCCCCCCTCCACAAATTCACTTGCTGTTTGTGGCATTTATAATAATCAAGAAGGGGAAAAAAATTCAACAGAAAAGGTCTTAACTCTCTCCTGAAGTGTACACCTAGTGTCAGTGAAAAACAAATACCGTAACATCCCTAACCTCAAAGCTCATTCTCAGGTGCAGCTTTCATCGCCGTGATCCAAAATTATGTCCCAGGTTCCACACTTTGGGGATTAAGATCTAGGGCCTCAAAACACCATAAAAAGAACACACACCTGAACCGCCAAACACCTCTGTCATTGCTACAGTACAACCTCAGTTTTTATGGCATTTGAGCTAAAACATTGCAAAAAAAAATCTGAAATAAAATTATTCTGAAGTTTTGTATAAAACTGCAGAATAAAAAACTACTTCTTGAGCACATGCAGCTCCCGGTCTTTCTGTCAAACACTCTTCACCTTAAGGTCAGAAGATCATCTATATCTGCTTTTGAGGCAACTTACAGGAACAGGATTTTGTCTTTATTATGAACTACTGATCCTACCATGACTTTGTCTGCTAAGGATTAACTTCTGTGTAATTTGTAAGTAAGTAAGTCAGTTAGTCATCTATTAACCGGTCTCTCTACAACTCAAGGCAGCTAAATAGGTGGCTTTCAGTTGATCTGTATAGACAGCAGTTGATCTTTGCAGACAGGAAAAACAAAAATCTCACATGACAAAAATCTCTCACAAGAGAGTAGATTCTCTTTGTTCTTGTCACTAGCATTGAATTACTGAGCAATATGGTACATCTGTAATATACATTCACATGGGTCTAAGGATCTACCTTCACCCACCGCCTTTTTCATCAGCTAGGGTCATGATCCTGGGACCCAACGGTCTCTACACAATGTCTCAAAATCCCTCGGGTTTCTGGAGGGCAAGGGATAGTCTCAGAGGTAAAGGGGTTAGGAGTGAAATCAAAGAGGCTAGCTCAAGGAATGGAGCAGAGCAGAGCAGCGAGGGCCACAACTGCCTTCGAAATGAGACCAAAGTCCTAATTTGAACACAACAGTGATGTCTCGGTAGGATTGGCTGGGCTGAAGTTTTGGGCTAAGGTCTCGATCACATTTTCAGGTGTATACGTGGTCTTGTCACTGTCCTTCTCTGGGGAGGTGTCTGAACTTGAGGAAGTGCAACCAAATATACATAACCAAGACACGTACCTCTAGGGAATAACTTTTTTTCCAGTATTGTAAAACCATATTCAAAGACTCCTTCACAATATTCTTTTCAGGGCTGTTTTTTGCACAGAAAAATATATTTTTGAAAATACAAAATCCAAACGTAATTGTACTCATGAACAATAATTAGAACGCATAATGCATTTTCACAATATCAGCTAAGTTGTGTCATTCATTGGAAAACCCGAACAAGCACACAGACACACACTTGTCTGTAACGTAATGTTACATTAAAGCTGCAAAAATTATAATGTACAAGAAGCACCAAAGAAGGAAGTAGAATACTTGCACAAGGCAAAATTATTCATCATATGAGTGTGGAAAGGCAGCAGAGAAAAAGGTGAAAAGGTCTTTTCAAGGCAATATTATCTGCTTATTACAGACACAGAGTGAAATTAATTATGTAGTTTCAGCCCGCCTGTGAATATTCTGGACTCTGAAAGAAAGATACGGTAGCATAAATCACTCTCTGTGCTGTTAGCAGTTTCCTGAATGTGTCCTTCCTAGCTTTCCCTGCCATGAATGCAAATGTCACAGCTTATTACAGATTTTGAACAAGTATAATTAAGAAATAATTTCATCTAGTTTCTCCTTTCTTGAAGAGAGTCATAAAACAGAGAGGCACAGAACATTGGCCTTGTTGCTGGTTCTAGCATTTTTAATGTATACTTCACTATCTGTCTTCCCTCAATCTGAAGGCACAAGCTTTCAGTTATTATAGAGGCAGAATAAGTGCAAGCCTCATCTTGTTAACTGTCATGTTACCAGGCTCTATGCCATACCATTCAAGTTTCACTGAGCATTTAGAATTGCTTAATTATGTATAGTAAAAACAGTCTGCAGAGACTTTCCCTTTTGGATTAACATGGTGGCACAAGGACAGAGGTCATCTTCATGACTCACTCTTGCTTGGCACTGCACTAACTCAAAATGACAGAGGCCTTTTGTTAATAATAAAAAACAATGTAAAGAGCATTTGAAAAATAAGATGTTTACATCTTATAAAAACCACTTTGATTTTTTCAGACCAACAATAGATTCCTTCCCTCCTCCCCTTCTTTCTGCGTTGGTGTTAAACTGCAAAGTACATTCCTTATAAATTACACCATCCTATGTTAATTATAGTGTGCTGACACTGCTTGTCATTACTAAACCTACTACAAGCTTTGTGTGCTCAGATTTTAATAGCTGTTTGTTCTGCAAAATGTGGCAAAGCCCTGCAAGTTAGCGAAACTGGTCATTGTTCACATCTTTTTTAAGCCTTCTCATTTTGTTCTATTTTTACAAAAAACACATACACAAATCCCAGTCGTGTGCCTTGCATTCTGCAAATGCTACTGTACTTAGTCAAAATAGGCTATGCCTTGCTGAGTGTCGATGACATTCTTTTTAATACCTCCTTATGCCTTCCCCTTCATCCATTCCTGGACATGATTTCTAACAATCCATTAAAAATTTTAGATATCAAATGAGCACACAAAGACACAATATTCACATCCACAAATATGCATTCTTATACACAACTTTGCACTGTATAATTCTGCTTTTCAATGAAAAAAAAATCAGAATTGCATTCTTTTAAACCTAAAAGCTCCATGTCTCTCACTTACTCCATCTCCAGTGCTAACCTGAAAATAGAAGGAGAAAAAAGCTGCCAATAAGGTTAATCAGCCAGTATACACTATATTCTCCAAAAATAAATTAGATGTATTATGCTTCTTCATTAAGTAATTTTGTACTCTACGTCTTTCGACAGAAGGACAGCATCCATTTGTCTAAATGTGAACTTCTCATAGATAAAGAAAATATAATAGCAATTCCACTTAAATAATATTGTCTTTTTCACAATGTCCTAGAGGGAGTTATTTTTAAAGGAAAAACGCATCACTGTAAGTGGAAGTATGTGTTCCCTAAGCATTCCAGAAAACCTTGAAGGTTTAAAGAGAATCATTATATTTCAGCATATATTTATTCCATGTTTCCATCGAGGGGAGAGTGTGAAGGATTTGGTCACCATGTCAGAGAAGAATCAACACACTACCAGTAGTCATAATGCATACTAGCTTTGATAGTCTAAATAGAAAAAAAAATAGTCTAATTGTTTGCTTTCTGCATTTGAATTTTTCCAATGGACCCATTCCTCACAGATATACACTTCACACACAGAAAAGCATTCAAAAATTTTGAAGAAGCAATGAATCTGCCATGTTTTCTTGACACTAAGACATAATTCACCACATCATTGCCATATGTTTACAACTTTGAAAGGGTAGACACAACTTACCACTGGATACAAGTCAACTGCAAACTTGTAACTATGAAGAGTGTCCCAGTCAAAATAAATTTGACTTCAGATTATTTTCTGTGATTATTTACAATCTTCTAGTACTACTGTAAGTCACTGATGCTTTGCTTTATTGTGTATACGCTATACGTATATACACGTGTGTATGTACAATATAGTGTGCGTATATATATATATATACACACTGTAGCACAGTATTTTCCTAATTGACTCATTACTATCGAAAATTATGCATACTATGGTTAACATAAAGAAAAAGTGCATGTGGGTGATAAAGACTGCAGGAGATAATTTCTTGGAAATCCAATCAGAGCAAGTGAACAACTGAAGAAATCAACAGAAAAGTGTAGTAGCTTTCATTTTTATCTTCCTCACGTAGGTCATTCAGTCATTAAGGCTCAAGAGATTTCATTTAATTCATTTAAATTAATTTTTAATTCATTAAATTTAAGGAAAAATAACAAAAAATTTTGTTAAAAAACAGTAAAATTTTGTTCCAGTCTGTCTTGTAGACTTGGGAAAGCAAAAGATCAATGATTTTTTGGTACTTCCCTTTACAAATCAGTTCATTGTCTTTCACACGCACCAACAACATTAATTCATAAAAGATGCTTTTTGGAGACTCTGGCTCTTATCAAAAACCTTCCAGAACATGAAGCTTTGAGTTAGGCTTGTATGGACAAACAGGAAAACAATCCATGCTCCACAGAACAACACCAAGCCACCATTAAAAGTAAGTAGCAAGATTTCAGCAGCAGCACTGAAAAGAGAAGCTGCATTAGAACAAATGAGCTTGCAGCACATTTAAGGATTCAGTCTCAATCTCACCTACAGAAGTTGGCTTCAAGACCTTGCAAAAATATCAATAATTTAATATGGAAACCATTTTCAGTTTAATGAAGATAGGCTCAGAGCATGGTTTCTGCAAGTCCTCATTAAATACAAGTGCTTCACTTGTATTGACTGCATGATTTACAGGACACTGATTTTCAAACACTAAAAGCTGGATTTACTGTGCTTTGCAATATGCAATTTAATCATTCTGGGGATATCACCGTGTCAATAGACAACTCTATTTTTAAAAAAGAACATTTAAAGCTGGCTTATTATTAGGAACAGAGTTTATAGTGCAGAATCATTAGTTGCCTGCCTAGAAAATAAACAGTAGCAAGAAAACAGAGGAAGAGGTAGACATGCCCTGAAAACTTCTCATAAACTGGCAAACAATCTCACGCCGCAAAGGTCAATTGTTTTAACAATTTGATAAATCACATTTTAAGTTCTGTGGAAGGACTTTGGCAGATACAGCCAGGTGCTAGATCATTAGCTTTGTAGGCATTCATCCTTTGACTAGGAACTGCATGTTCAGAACTGCACACAGGCAGGTGACCAGGACAAACTGGAGCCAATTTTCACCCTACCACATCTTCATAAAACACTAGTGCCATTGTTATTCAGCTTTCTTCAGCAAACATGTCAAACTGCATAGGATTCAAAATGTATTTGGGAAGACATTGTTTCACTTTCACATAGCAAACAGCCATGGTGCCTTAGATAAGTACCTTCAGCCTATTTACAGAAGACACCAAGCTGGGAGGAAGAGTTGATCTGCTTGAGAGTAGGAAGGCTCTGCAGAGGGATCTGAACAGGCTGTATCGATGGGCTGAGATCAACTGTGTGAGGTTCAAGGCCAAGTGCACTTGGGTCATAACAACCCCATGCAGCACTACAGGCTTGCGGCAGAATGGCTGGAGGGCTGCGTGGAAAAAAACGATCTAGGGGTGCTGCTCGACAGCCAGCTGAACATGAGGCAGCAGTGTGCCCAGGTCTCCATATGGCTAATACCAAGAATAGCATAGCCAGTTTCCACTTCCCAGGACCAGAGAAGTGATCACCCCCCTGTACTCCGTGCTGTTGAGGTTGCACCTGGAATATTGTGCTCAGTTTGGGGCCCCTCACTACAAGAAAGACATGAAGGTGGTGGAGCATGTCCAAAGAAGGGCAATAGAGCTCCTGAAGGGGGTGGAGCACAAATCTTAAGAGGAGCAGCTGAGGGAGATGGGGTTATTTAGTGTGGAGAAGAGGAGGCTCAGGAGAGATCTTATTGCTCTCTACAATTACATGAAGGAGGTTGGAGGTAGGGGTTGATCTCTTCTTCAAAATAACTACCAAAAATAGGAAAAGAGTAAATGGCCAGAGGAGGTTCAGGTTAGGTATTAGGAAAAAAATCTACACAGAATGAGTGGTAAGGCATTGGAACAGGCTGCCCAGGAAAGTGGTGGAGTCACCATCCCTGGCAGTGTTCAAGACACGTGCAGATGAGGTGCTTAGGGACATGTTTTAGAAGGCATGGTCTTGAAGGGTTTATGGTTAGACCCAATGATCTTGAAGATCTTTTCCAACCATAACGATTCCATGATTCGGTATGCATACTGCTTCTATTACTGTGTTTCTGCTCAGGATCTCAGTGTTTACCTTCTGGCTCTGTTAAATATCCCCATGCTTCAGACATTCCAGCACAAATTCCAGCACCTTTGTCAGAAGTTTAAGCACAGAAGAGTCTAAGGCACAGGTATAGACTCCCTTTCCCAGCTGCCGTGGGTAACATCTAACAAAGGATAACTTTTCATGAATTAATTGCTGCTACTATATTTTGCTAGAGTGTATCTGTCAGGGTTTGCTTCTTCCGGGTAAGATGTCTTAATATTTTTTCCTCCAACTTCCCCTTTTCTGCAATCATTGGTGGCTTCAGAGGTGGTTGATTTTATAATATTTCCAAACAGTTTAGTAGGAGCGAAATTATACAACAGTTTAGAAGAGACATTGCCAAATGTACTTCAGTAAAGGCACCTTTTTTCTCTACATTTATATCATTTATCATTTATAAGAATTTGTTACCATTTATAACGACTGTATACTTTTCCAATATTTCTGCATATAAAGGTCCTATGCTCAGCCATGCCATAAACTGGCTCATTCTTCTCAATGACACATTAAAAAAAATTTAACATTTTTCTAAAAGAGTCTTTGAACAATCCTCATAGACCCAGGCTAGTTACCTCTACAGTTTCATTGCCCTTCCAAAGTCACACACTGTTTTACTGAATCTTTGGGTTCATGTTCTATCTCTACTGCCAGCTGTTGAACAGTTTACTCTCAATAAAAATTAACAAGAATGTATTACTCAGGTACAGTAGAGTCAAAATGCTGTGCAGAACAGGCACAATCTCACTATGTCCACACATTCCCACTCCTGTCTGCTTTGACAGGTGGTTCTCAATGCTACAAAGTTCACAGAAAAAAGAAATACTAAATTCTGAAAGATTATTTCTGCACAGATGAATGAGATATTTTTCTATAAAAGAGCTCTGGCCAAAACAATCTGAAAAAAAAAAAAGGTCAACCATATCAACCATAGTAATTTTTGTTAACTGTGTTTTAGCAATTTAAATCAGACAGTTACCAGAAGTACTGAAAAACCTTATTTGTAAGTCATCTTTAGAAGGGGAAATTAGCTAAAGAACAATTGATTTAGTAAAGGGAACCTCAGAGAAACAGTAGATTACACCAGGTAGAATACTAAATCCCAGAGAGCTAGCAGTTCTTTAATAAAAAATATATTACAGGTAAAAGGCAAGCTGCAGCAGCACAGAGGAAAGACAGGCAACATAATAAGAGACAAAATCAGTTAAATTATGAGGTTTTTAGTGATCACAAACAAAAGAAAGACACACTAAAATTTAAATTTGTCATCCTGACACATTGTATATAATATGATCCAGTATCATTCAGTGTTTTCATTCATGACTTGAATGTCAGAAGAGAGTCAATTCAGAGACCATAAAGGTGGGTGATGGAGAATATAGTTTGAAGTCACAAAGACTTCAAGTCTTTGAAATGAAGTTCCACTCAGTAAAGAGATAGATTCTTCCTTTACTATGAGATAACTAACATCACAAATATAACCTTGGCTTCGTAGTTCTGGCTCTGAGGATAATCCAGGATCACAAATGAAGGGGAAGCAGCAACACTCCATACTGTGCATGAACACACTGAGGCATCCCTGTCCTGCACAGATCCCAGGGACACCCCAGCTGGGCACTGCACTGTAGGATATGTTCCACCAAAGAGCCTAGAGAGCACAGAGAACTGCCCAGATAAAACATGACTGAGAAATGCAAATAATGGGAGACAAATTGAGAAATACAAATAATGAGTGTTGGGGTGAGAACTAAAAAGAGAGAAACAATAGTCTTGAAATGTATAAAATGTTAACAGCAAAGGGAAAAACTATTTTCTGTATTTGTGAAATTTGGCACAAGACGTAGGGTTAAAAGGTAGTAGAAGAGATCTACCAAGATAGATATAAATAAAAAATATTCAATGGAAAAGACAGAGAAAGTCTATAATAGTCTGAGAAGATTGCTAAGTCTCTGCATTGGAAAGAGGTAAGAATATGTGAAGGAAATATCTTTAGAAATGACTGACAGTCTGTTGCACTTTGCACAACAGGATGGATGGGATGACCTCCCTACCTCCCCATCTTTCTATGAAATATGCTATGATACTAGAATTCTATGATTCTATGATTCTATGATACTTCTATGTCTGCTCTATAACACATCTTTGTTTCCAAAATTAGACTTATTTGCATAACTAATATTTTTGCATCTTACATATTCTCGTGTGACAAAACCATGCAGGAATTACCAATCCATTCCCACACTGGCATCTTTCACTTGTCAACTAAAGCGTACTAAGCTTTACAAAATACTTTAGTCACCATTCCTATTGTGGTATAGCATCTAAAGTATCACAATACATATGAGTGAGGAGGAACTTAGAAATAGAAGCAGTATGTGGAACTGGAACAGGCAGCCCAGAGAGGTTGTGGAGTCTCCTTCTCTGGAGATCTTCAAAACCCGCTTGGATGCAGTCCTGTGCCACGTGCTCTAGGTGACCCTGCGTATGCAGGGGGGTTGGACTAGATGACCTCTAGAGGTCCCTTCCAACCCTAAGCATTCTATGATTCTATGATTCTGTATGCTTCTTCAGCAGCAGCTACTTTTCTCTGCTTAAAATTTTCTTCTGAAAACATTCTTATTGAATAGGAGTCATGAAAAGTATTCATGAGTAGAAAACAGATGAAAAAGCACACCTTGAAATCAATACACTATGATCTATACAGTCCAATTTCTCTCTCATCATTGTTGTATTTCCTACTCTTTAGTAGTGCTTGGCAAGGAATTAGTTTGTTAACATTGTAGTGACAGGTTTCTTTTGCTTCTGCTTTATAAAGAGCTAAGCACAAAGTAAGAGAAAATAACACACATATGAGAGTTAATTAAGCTCATCCTGAGACAGAAAAAAAAATCCATTTGGGATCGCGCCAATCAGCATGTGATTGCAGAACCATCCAACTACTGTACACTGCTAGACACATACTGTTGGGAACAGTGTATTTTTCCCTGCATCAGGATTAAGAAATGTTTGATCTCGTAACTTGCTTGAATACATTTACTCACAATTTCTGATGAAAGCTATTAAGCAGTCTCTGTTTCATGTGCAATAGCCTGGTATAAGATACACTGTGAATATAAAACACAAGGTGAAGTGCTAGCACTTTAAAGAAATGTGGTATATAAACAGATTAGGAGCATTAGTAAAGATAAGTAAGTAAATCACTCTGCCTCCCTATATCAAAAAGTCTTATTAAAATAAATGTGGTTATTCATGTAAAAAAAATGCCGTGGGTGTATTAGGCTGTGAAAGTAATATAAGCCACTCAGCTCATTGGAAGAAAGCAAGAAACCTCCTCCTGCCCACATCTGTTCATCACATTCAGCTATCTCTGGTTATTAACATTAGTTTTAAATGTATTCCTGTCCAATTGGGTTACAGTTTACAGTTTTTGTATCTGTTCTTTCCCCCTACATTAAACTAATCTAATCATTTCTAGCCAGAGCAAATGGAGAGCTGATGAGCAAATGGATGATAAAAAATCCTGTTATTCTTTTTTGCTCGTCTATTGCACTTAAGATTCCTGTCATGCCCTGGGCATTCTAGCTGTCTGATACTGTTCCTTTATTTCCAATTCCAATGCTTTCTCTGCTGTCCAGAACATTCGGTGCACTGCCTAGCACCAAGCAAAATCTGCTTGCAATGTAAGAACATGTGGAGAAATTATGTGTTTTTGTCACACCCTATTAAACGGTATTCAAAACACAATGCCCCAGAAACTAAATTGATTGTAGGTTTTATAACCCTTTTCAGGCTAATGGAAACAATTTAGTACCATGAATGAAAACATAGCTAGTGCAGCTGTGGGAATCTTAAATTGCTTGGCTCAGCAGTTCTGTTCCGGCTTAAGTAGGATAAAGTAGTTAAAGTTCAGTTGGATTCCATTCTTCTAGATCTTTGACAGATCATTTCAGATTAATGTCTTCAAAGTTTTAAACATTCCTTGTAAAAGGCTGTTTCTGAGGAATTCTTGGGTTGTGCTCTTAACTTGGGGGGTGGGGTGGCAGGGAGATGTAAGAAGTAGGAAGAGAAGGATAGGGAAGCAGGAGGAGCTAGGGGAAGTTTTCAGTTGTATCAAGTGTTTCAAACTCCCTCTTCAGTTTTTGTTGTTAAGATGTGAGTGGTGGTGGGTAAATAAATAAAAAGACTATGTGGTCTTGTCCTCTAGCTAAGACCACAAGAGCTAGAGATGCAGAGTTAAGAATAAAAGTCCATTTCTAAGTAAGTCCACCTTAGGACTTCTGTTATTGTAGCTCTCTGGGGATCCTAATGAGAATCCTATGAGATATCAGAAACCAAACAGATTTTTTCTTCTGTATTCTTTCACATATTATATTTACAATGGAATGTAATCATTAAAAGCTTGACAGAGCAGGATATTTACTCAGTGAAGAACTCCACGCCACACATGACAAAAGAAACTCTGTACCTAGTCATAAACGAGAAGGTATAATTCACATGGATATTACCAGCACTGTACCACCAGAAAAAAACATCTATGAACATTATTTGACAAATTGATCACTAAATGAGCCATTAGCTCACAGGGTTTTTGGATTGCCTTTAGGAAAGCAGGGTGCTGCATAGCACAAAGGCTTACAGATGCAAAACACTGATTGAGGAAAAAAAATGTTCAAGAAGAGAAGTAGTAATAAAACAAGTCTAGCATGAAAATGTACCCTTTCTAAAAAGTAAGCTGTTTATGAGAAGCAGTAGTAAAACTGCTTAATTCTTCTTTGCCTCTGGGGAGAAATCTAAGCCTTTTGAGAAGTGATGGAGAGAAAAATGAAGCCAATGGTGTGTTTGTCAGTGAGAGAAGGCTGTGGAAACAAAGTTAGTAATTTTACTATTCCTGCTTGCCAAGAGCTGACAGGTGTGTAGTTTCTTATTGTTCTGAAAGGCAGCCAGAAACCACAGTTTAATATGCAGCTACATCTTCATTGTACGGGAGAAAACAGCTGTCTCTCTGGTTCATGCTACAGGATGACAGAAATATTGAGACAGGCTCTTCCTTATAGCATGTTATCGTCATTTGCATGGTTTTCTTTGATCTCCCAGGAATGCATAGCTGGAAGAAGCAAAGTGCTGCAGCCCAGATCAGATCAGACTCGATGTGGCAACCTCTGCTCCCACACACAGTTATTATTTCACAGAACTTAATCGCCTCAATGAGAATTTTTCACATGAGCAAGAGTTGAAAGATTAGAGACACATTTTCAGCACAGCAGATCCAAAGGCTTTCTATAAACAAGTCCATTAAACTTGAAAGTAAACAAAAGTGGGAAAATACCAGGACCAGGTTACTTCAGATAAACATGCGGTAATTATTTGGAACTATTCTTAAAAATAGGTCTCATAAATCCTTCAGTTTCCATACTGCTGAGAGATGTCTCCAATTAATAAAGCCTTTGAACACAAAAGGTTTCCACACACAAGAATGATGTGTGTTTTCCTGTAATATGTGGCAAAGGGATCTTTTAAATCCCGATCCCTTTGGGAAGGTGAAAAATACATAGATATATTCACAGTGCACCAGATGCAATAAGCTGTAAGATCTGTTAGCCTGTGCTGTATTAAATTTCCTTTCTGAGCAGGGGTAGACCACAGCATTAAAAGTCCATGTTAACTGGCTGGCAGACCGTCAATTGGATATGCATAAAATATGTGCAGTGTGTCCAGGCTTGCATGAATTGATAATGTGATACACCCAATTTAAGCAGTAAGAATTGCAAGGTTTATATTTACCAGAGTATGGAAAAAAAGGATTAGCACACTCAGTCAAGTAACAAATAGCATTTTTGAAATTCTGAAACTTCTACAAAAATACTAACACTTGATCAGCGAGGTCCAAAAAGCTCTACATAATCTGTCATTGTAGAAGTAAGATCCCCTAGGCTTTCACTGCATACATTTACTCACACTTACTACATGTACCTGATAACAATTATCAATCAAAATGACACTCAATTACTAGAAAATTAGGCAATCCAGAGGTAGGCACAAAACAATGCTCAGACTAGAAGACAGAGGAACAATTTTACTTACTTCATTGTATGTAAATTCTGATGTGTAAGGAGGAAAATGATTTTGTGGTAATAAACTATCTTCTTATTACACTAAATTTTTATACAAGAAGAAAACACCAGCTTAATCATACATTTTGGTAGATGAAGAAGAGTATCACTCAGCAAAGACTTAGAGAGGCATGAGATGAGGACTTTTTTAGGCATGATTTAGACATTTTTGACTGTCCTAGGTAAAACCCAACCAGCATTTGCCCAAGCTAAACAGATACCAAAACCCCCCTGTAAGATCATCCCTTTCACATTGTTTCTAGAGACAAGCTGCTATAAAATCGTCTTAACAAAAAGACCAAGAGCAAACTCAATATATTTTCTTTTACTCAAGATTCTTGAAAAAAAGCCACTATGATCGGCTCTAATAAGATCAAAACCTTACTACTTACGTTAAACAAGGAAGTGGAACAAAATTAAATTTTCAAAACAAATAAGAAAACAAGACAGGGATCAAGAACCTCAAACTATGTATGTAAAATTAATACCTTCCATGTATCTTCCAAAATCAGATTGAGTCATGAAGAAAAGGAGAAGAAAAAAAAGAAACAGTTTCTTCCACAGTTTTCATTTTTGTGTTGCTCAGCATCTATCAGCATGACAGCTCTAACAGAACTGACATGAATTTGTCTGGCATGGTTACAGTCAGCTGTGCTCCAGCATAGTTTCACAATGTGGACAACATGACCTAGACCTGTGATATGACATTCTGACATCTCTCTATAATTGTAGTGCCTAGGCACAAAAACAAGCACAAGAAATGAAGGAATATGCATGCTTCTGACTGTGCCAGACAAAAACAGCTAAAGCTGTAGTGTCTGATCCTAAGCACAGTTATCAGTCCATGGCACTGTCACCAGGTCCCTGCCAGAATGCTTTCATTTTTGGAAAAAGATTTCACTCATATTTTAAATTCCTTCCTATCTTTGTGCTTAAGAATGCAGAATAAATAAGATTCTCTGTAGAAATGTACTTATGAATACAATCTAGTGTCTGTAAGACTGTTACCCATATGGCTAAGTTTTTCTGAACCTTAAAATCCCTAGTAGGAACTTTGGAGGGACTCTTAACAAAGAGCCCAATGGCTCTTGAATAGGCAACCCCCATGCTGTTTAGAATTAGAAGGTTAAAAATTAGCCACAAAACAACAGATTCTTGGTGTAGAAATATGCTGACGGCTGTATCTCCTACAGAGATTCAAAGATCCTCCAGGACACATGGTGTAGGAAAGGTCTTGCAGCTATAACTCTCATCCTGAAACTTCATCCTGTCCTGCCATATTCTATCACATTTGCCTGAACTGATCCTGGTTCTGTCCCCAATACTACAAGTATAGCTTTCCATAGAGAGAGTTCTCAAATATCCTAGTCCAAATCTGGGTCTGAATCTTGAAAGCAAACCCCCATCTTACAAAGAACCGAAGTCCTGCTTTCAAACAGAACCTTACACACCTCTCTTCCTAATACCTGTAAGTGCCAAGGTGAACATGCCCTGTCCACATGCAGGAATGCACCATGTGCATACACACACACAAACTACTTCAAAATACCAAAAAAAACCCCACTGTCTTTTCATAAGAACAGTTTAGTTCCTTATTTTTTTCCACTGCAGACTTGCAGACTTGGCAAACAAAACCTCAGAAAATCTGAGGAATGCCTGGTTTCATTGCCAATTTCTAATCCAAAAACAGCTTTAAGGATTAAGACAATTTTTTGTGAATAATTTTGAGCACAGCTAAGCTACTTGCATACTACTATTCTGCCAGAAAGGAATAGAAATGACTGACGTTTAACATAACAGAACTTGGCTTGCAAACTCAGAATAAAGGCTGAATAGGGGAAATAACACCATGGGATTTTAGGACTTCAAAGACAACAGAGTATTTTTTGCCATGCAGGAATAAGCAGAAAAGGACATTGCTTTTTCTTTTTTTGTTGTTGTTTATTTATTTATTTATTTTGTTGTTGTTCCATGTGTCTCAATTACAAATTAGGTATTTCAGGTCCTCACCTCTAGCTCAAGTTGCCCAGAGCAAAGAATAGGAATATATTCTTTGCTCCTACAATTAGAAGCTTTCCTTGGATAAGAAAGTACAGAGATTACAGATGGTACTTTACTGACTGTACCCTGCCTACAAGAAGTTGTATAATCTCCTTACCGAGAAGTACATGATATCTCAGTCTGTCCAGAATTCTTTCCAGCAGAGTGGGTTAAGCCTTCTCACCCTATTGTTCTCCTTTTTCTTTTCTCTTGTAATTTTTAGTTCTCTTAAAAAAAATAAAGAAGTTTCTGCAGAAATAACTGGATAGCAATTTAAAAGGGCCTATGTAAACAGGGAGTCTCCAATGGACATTTTTGTTTTTATAACTGTTTTGCACTTAGAAAATCAGGTGATGTAATGACCACCCCACATTCTTAGTGTGTTATGTAAGGAAACATAAGTCATTTCCTCCATTAGTTTAAAAAAAAAATAGAATGACCTGAGAATACCTATGCATACAATTAGGTAAACACAGATTTAACTATTCAGCAACTACTACCATCTGGTACATTTTCACTTGTAGCTTTCCTAGCCCATTCTGAACACAACATTGTGCTAAGGTGGGTCTTTTAATTAAAGGGCTGATTTACAGCACTTCTAGTTTTTGTTTTTTACACTGGGCAGATAAAATATAAATATACTCCATTTCCTTATCTTTCCTATGAGTGCACTTCGATTTTTAACTTGTGACTGTTCTTAATGTTCCTGAAAATGGGAAATAATTGTTAGTTGATAAATACACATTTGAACTGAAATCAAATGACAAAAGAGCTGGAATTAATCCAGAGTGGCCAGGTGCTTCACTGAATGGATATTAAAGGAAATTTTTATGCTTCAACTTCAGGTAGAAGAATTATCAAAAAGTGGATCAGGACTGGGTGCCAGTGGTGGCTGTTCAACGATTAGAGGTAGATAACCAAGTTGTTCCATTTCCAAGTACGAACATTTCACTTTACATTTAAGAGCCATGAAAAAACAAACATACAAGCAATAGAAAAAGAAACATCAGACAACAAAAGGGCAAAACACTACAAAATAGGAACTGCAGTGTATGTCAGAGAGCACAGTTTCCATGGAAAAGGAATTTGTCATATGCATGGAGAGTAAACGGGCCTGGGGATTAAGCATCAGATTATGGATACAATTCCAGAAGTGCATCTTCAGACCATAAACTCCTGGACAGATTATAGACCAGTCAGGTCAGAACTGACAATGGGAATTCAGGAAAGCACAGCAGTTGAAGTAAATGCCATACTGGTACTGTTGAGGTCTGCATTTTACTGGCTAGTTGTAAAAACTGTCTACCTTTTGGGTGGTCCCCAAATCAAGGATCTTGTTGCCCTAAAGGCTTTCCAACATTGACCTCAGCACAGATAATTTAAAATGTGAACTAGGACTGCTGAAAAAAGCCAAACAGCTCACTGCATATTATTGGCCACAGGTATTTTTACCTACGTGCCAGTCTAGCTGGCCACTACTACTGCAACCTTTCCCTTACAGTCTTACAGAGAACAAATTACTGCCAAGACAAAGACAGAGTATTTATCATCATTTTTTCTGGTTCTCTTTCCTTCTATGAGGCAAACCCATATAATGATTATAACTACAGATAAGCTAAATCTGTATTTCACCTCTTTATATAGTTGATCAGAAACCTTGGCATCACAGATTGCCAAACCAGAGATGAGAGTTAGCATTCACTTCTGCTTTGGCTTTGTGATAACAGGTAAACAACAACAACAAAAAATACAGCCAGATTGCATTGTGATCTTAGCCTTAGGACAACACAGCAATTATAAATACTCCTGTCTGGAACCATGGGCGGATCAGTAGCTTCCAGACCTGTGGTAGGAAACAACTATCTCAGCCAAACAGATATTTCAGTGCTTGAGCAGAAAATGAGTAACTAAGATTTAGGTGGGGTGAGCATGGGACATGCATCATGAACCAGAATTTTCTTTCTCGAATATTTTAAAGAAAAGCCCACTGAGTAAGAATGAGAACAACATGTGTTACATTCATATGATTAATAACAAACTGATGAATTAGGATTAAGAGGCTTGCTAATAACAGACTTTTTTTTTCTTCCTTTTCCCTCCCCCCAGTTCAAGGAAGGAGAGCTATGAAACAAGAGTGCATGGGGAAAATCAGGACCAAAGACATTTCCACTTAGTATAATGTCACCACATTATATTTATGATACACTCTATATGGCACACTGCTGTAATGCTAGCAGCAGTATCACAATTGTAAACACTGAAGACTTGATATATGTTTAGCAATGTGTTCATGCTTTTGCTAAGCCTGTAATCCTAACTTCAAATAAATTTGTTAGGAGATTTGTAAATCTTTGCTAGGACAAATCACTAAGTGCATAATCACATATTTTTAGTACTTTCACACACACAATTCCCCTACAGACATCACTCGGAGTGAAGGCAGCAAAGTGAATTAAAGCAAAAGCAATCCAAAAGACCAGAGCAGAAAGAACTACTCCAAAACAACTACTGCATTGGCCAGTAAAATCCTAAGTTCTCTCTCCTAAAAATCTGGTGGCAGTTGATTATCCATCTACAGCACTAGCTCCAGTCCATCCATGTTATGGTTGAAGAAAGGAACAGCAGTAATAGACTTTTTTTTTTTTTTAAGTAAGTAAGACTTCTGATGCACTAGACTGTCAGCTGAGGTGTACACATCTATTTCTGGTGTATGTGAAAGTTCTTATAGCAGGCCAAATCAAGAGAGAACTATCACTGTGTTGTCAGTGTCCTTTACTTTGATCTAGGTTCCACTGACTCACTTTTCATAGACCCTTCTCAGACAATGTGTTCACAGTGTGAAAGGACTAGACAGCTTTCTAGGGGTCATTTAGTGCATCTCCTCAACCAAGAAGCAACCAAGGATCTTCTGTTCAAGCTCCGTTGCACTGTGCTTTGCAAGGAAGCTGCAAGCAATGTGAAATACAGGCACTGAATATTTTGCCCCATAAACTGACTCTGGTATACAGAAGGTAAGTGGGCAACTAACCCTTTTAAATTCTGTTATGAATGTATAATCCAATAACACAAAATTTTAATGCAACAGAATGATGAGAAAAGTTGATTTTGTTTGGACTTCAAAAAGTGTAAGAACAATAGAGAATACCACAACTAAATTTTACACAGTAAGGAGCTGCATCAGTTTTTCATATGTATTCACTGAAAAATGTTATGATCGCAAAGTTATTTCTGATTGAACGGTGAGAGGAGTCTATGAAAATAGCTAAATAGAAAGAGGAGATCACAAAAACTTTTATCAAACACTGCATATTTCCATTACACATACAATTTTAGTGCTGTATACCACTTAGAGCTAAACACTAATGTGTGCACATGCATCCACACAGACTCATGGAAGTTTGTGCTGGAAATTTAACTTCTGCTACTGCCCAAAAGAGAAAATGAAACACATTTCCTACCCCCCTGCCCAGGCTGTTATCTGCTCTCCAGACCACCTCAGTTCCTAGCAATACTTTTCTACAATGTACCATACTAGTCCTTAAAAATTAGTGAAGTCCTTTCCAAGTCTGGGACTGTGTGATATACAGCTGTGTTGAAGGCAATTTAAAACAAAAAGATATTTCTTGAAATAGAGCTGTGTAGCCCATGGGATAAATTGAGGTAAAGAGATTCAGACTACCCTAAGAAGTCAATTTCTTTTCATTCCTTTGTCCTCATTAAGAGACTGGCAATATACTCCAGGTGGCCTTTATTTAATCTAACTTCATACACAAAGAGCAAACATATACTTTAAGTTAGAATTATCCAGGTTTTAAGTAGAAAAAACAAGTGGAAAGAAAAAAACAAAACAAAACAAAAACTACTTGGGTCAACTCCTAAATCAACTTCTAAACATAGCACAAATGCCTTTCTATACTGCATAACCAGAGGAATTTAAATGTTAATATGCTATATTAAAGATGAAGTCATCATGCAAGTGTACAACCAAGTACTTTATCAATAATAATAATAAAAACAACAACAATTTCATAGCATTTCAGCCGAGCTATCCCCATCCTACAACTTTTTGTTACCCTGCCTTTCAAATACAATTGTAGCTCCAGGTAATTTTGACACAATGCATGCCAGGCAATAGCCTACTTACCTTGCAGTGTTTTTGCTGGGAGTACGTTATGCTTATTGTCATGGACCTATATCAATGAGTTTTCAGGTGAATTGCAAAGTATTGTTTTGTCTATAAAGTTTGGAGTGTTTATTTATAAGCATCACAGAATAAGACTTTTTTTTTTTTTCTTTTCTCTTCCGTTTTACTGTGGCCAGTGTAGTTGCCTTGGAGCTCATAATTCTAAATAAAAGCAATTAGTGAAGCTCCATTTTGTAACTGTATTATTTAGTCCTTTTTGCAGATTAATTTATTCACAAAGCTATGTCAGTTCTGGCATTCCCACAACAGCTAACTTGCAGGCATGATTCAAATCCTACCATTCCCTATTGAGTGTCAATGGGGATCAATCATTGTAGAGCATTGATGTACTCATGCAAGTACTCATGCAGTTGATACAGATCTCACTTCATAGGCTTTCTATAAAATTGTAGTGATAATAAAATCATTATAAAGCCTAAGTTAGAATTCACTATTACCTTCCACTTTCTGAAGCATCTGGCTAATGTCATTTATTAATACCAAAGGAAAAATAA
Organism: Tinamus guttatus; assembly: GCF_059628265.1. Taxonomy (NCBI): domain Eukaryota; kingdom Metazoa; phylum Chordata; class Aves; order Tinamiformes; family Tinamidae; genus Tinamus; species Tinamus guttatus. The sequence goes on along the minus strand of NW_028289125.1, from coordinate 1,181,292 downwards.
GAGCATATCTTATTATGGCCTTTGAAGAAAAACACCAAAAATTATTTGAACATTAAGAATACATACATTATGATAGCTGCAAATAATTAGTTTATAAGATAAGGTCTTTCAAATATACATAATTAAAAAGCCATTTTGTATGGAAACAAAAATCCAACAAACAAACTATCTATGTTCAAGGCTCATTGCCTACAAGAAGAAAAACCTTTAACGAAAAATATTTATACCTACAATCTTCCCCTCTTCTTCTACCAATAAGTAAAATGACCACATGAAATAATGTGTCCAATATTAAAAAAGTCGTACCAGGTTTCAGTCAAATGCATTTTTAAATGACTGTTATAAACCCCATGATTACAAGTTTTATAATAGAAACTTTGATAGAGCGTTAACTTTAATGGCTCCTCCAAGTGCTTCTAGAGCAAGCATTACTTACAATGTCATAAATGATGTTTAAAACACTACAGAATTTTCTCAAGATAGACAAGCAGGTGCTCAAGAGGACAACACTATTTAAACCATATTTATGGATTTATGGGATACAGCGCATGAAAGGCCAGTGAGCTTTATGGAAGTTCGCAGAGACACTCCAGACTAAGCAGATACAGGTGACCACCATGGTTTTAACATCACGGATACATTATTTCCATGTTGCAACACTTGAGCTCCTGCATTTTTTACTTTACAAACAGTGAAATATGAACCTTACTTCACAGAGCAGAGATCTCTTTTATTGCTGTATTTCTTATAGCACAGTGCATGTGATTAAACCTATTGTGTAGCTACTACTTCAAATACTGTAGTGATACACCTTGCACACAGATCTCTTACTGCAAGTTCAGCCACATCAGACTTCTGACTTTTTCCAAGAGTTAGACGCAGAGACACTTTCCTCAGACTTCTTTTAACAGAAGCAAAAGGTATGCTAAAAAAATACCTGCAATATTACCAGGTGATCATAATCGTCCTCCTGAAAGCTGTGTCACTACTGGAAAAGCAACCAATAAACCATCAAACCATTTTATGTAATCAATTAGCATTTTCTGCTTGTTAACACCAAAAAATATGGGTCCTAGTTATAATGATAGTTAGCAAGACCACAATTTGCTCCAGGACAAAAAAAAAAAAAAAATGCTGTCAATAACAAGTGCCATTAAAGACTGACAGAAAACAGGAAAAAAAAATCATTGTTTTGGCTGTAGTTAGTGCTAAAATGCAACGATACTTGATATACATATATATGTATACATATATATAGATATCTATACATAGATAATTATTTCTGCTTCCTCCTAAAGGACCAAAGCAAAGCTCAGAAAGAAGGTTCAATTTCACTTGAAATAAATATGAACTTTTTACTGACTAACCTGTTCACCAAAATCCTGTAAGAATTACAAGTGTGCACCGATAAAATCCAGATTTCCTATATACAGGAGTTGCCTAACAGGACAAAATTTTCTTTAATGATTTTTGTCCCATTGTTATTTGCCCTGATGGACAAAGGCCGCCCCCTTAATAGGCAAGGGGATTGACTGCAGTAGACTAAAAAGCAGACGGTGTGCAGACTCAAGGAGTAAATTCATCTCCATACTACATGCAAACATTGCTTTTTTCCAGTAATATGTAGGTTAGCAGAGAGGTAAGAATCACAGGAAGCAGGAGAACATACTAACTAAAAACTGTTTAAGAAACTACTCTATAATGCACAAAAATTTTGAATCTGTCTGAAAACTGATAAGATTATGACCTCGAGGCTGGTTATTACAGTCACTACCACATTATGTGTTGGCGTAAGCGAAGCTCAGAGATGTGAGGAATCCAGGATTCTTTGCTTACTACGTTTTACTCGTCAGTACAAACAAGTGAAAACAAAGTTGCATTGAGAACAGCTATCAGCATATTAATAAAGCATCATCTTTGACATATCAGCTTGGTGGCTCTAACAAAACATTCTTGTGCTAGGTGAAACTCCCATGTTCTCCAGGTATTGTTCGCTGATCCTGAAGATTATATAGAGAAACTTTGTTCATATCTTCTGGGCCCTGGGCTATAAGACTGTAATAGACATGAGAAAAAAGTAGTTCAGCAAGACTTAGACAAGTGAGAAACAGTGAAGCATGCAGGACTTCAGTGCTGTTAGTCTTCAAAGCCCGTTCCAGTGGCTCAGCAGCACGTAAACTTCTATGTTGCAGAGGTTCATGTGAATATAGCTTCTTCTTACTCTACAAATTTTCAAAAAAAAAAATTATAAGCTCCTTCTTAGGCTTTAAATAAAGATCTGTTAACAGACGTCCCTGGGAAGGCAAGGTGGTGGAGTTGTTCTTTATGTGAGAAAGCCATTGGAATGCATGGAGCTCAGCCTGGGGGTGGATGATGAGTGAGTTGAGAGCTTGTAGGTAAGGACTAGAGGGCAGGCTAATGTGGGAGACACTGTGGTAGGTGTTTGCTACAGGCCACCTGATCAAGATGAGGAAGTTGATGAAGACACAGAGAGCTGGAAGTAGCCTCATGATCATAGGCCGTGGTTCTCATGGGGGGACTTCAACCACCCTGATATCAACAGAAAGACAACACAGCTCACATAAACTGTCCTGGAGATTCCTGCAGATCACTGATGATAACTTTTTGACACAAGTTGTGGAGGAGCTAATGAGGAAAGGTGGATCTGGTACTAACAAAAAGAGAAGGACTTACTGGAGATGTGAAGCTGGAGGGTAGCCTTGGCTGCAGTGATCATGAGTTTGTGGAGTTCAGGATCCAGTGAGGAGGAAGCAGGGATATAAGTGCAACCATGGACTTCAGGAGGGCCATCTTTGGCCTCTTCAGTGACCTATTTGGAAGAATCCCACAGGCTAGGGTTCTAGAAGGAAGGGGGATGCAAGAGAGCTGTTTGTTAGTCACTTCATCCAAGCTGAAGATCCCTGTGGATAAGAAGTCAGGCAGAGGGGGCAAGCAGCCTGTGTGGCTGCAAAAACTCAACAGAAGCCTGTGTGGCTGCAAAACTCAAACAGAAGAAGGCAGTATACAGAATGTGGAAAAAGGACAGGCCCCTTGGGAGGAATATAGGAATGTTATCAGGGAATGCAGGGATGCAACAAGGAAGGTTAAAGCACATTTGGAATTAAATCTGGCAAGGGTGTTGAAGACAACAAGAAGAGCTTCTTCAAATATATCGGTGGCAAAAGGAAGATTAGGGAAAACGTGGGTCCACTGGTGATCAGGATGGGTGCCGTGGTTACCAAAGACATAGAAAAAGCAGAGTTACTGAAGCCCTCTTCTCTTTACTGTTTGCCAAGGGCCACTCTCTGGATTCCCAGACCCTAGAGACAAGAGAAGTAACCTGGAGAGAAAAGTCTTGCACTGGGTAGGGGAAGATTGGGTCAGAGAGCAGTCAGGTAAACTTGATGCCCAAAAATTCATGGGCCCTGATGGGATGCACCCGAGAGTGCTGCACGAGCTGGCAGATGTTATTGCTAAGCCACTGCCCATCATCTTTGAAAGGTTCTGGAGAACAGGAGAGGTGTCTGAGGACTGAAAGAAAGCCAGTGTCACACCGGTCTTCAAAAATGGCAAGAAGGAGGACCCAGGCAACTACAGGCCAGTGAGCCTCCATCCCTGGAAAAATCATGGAGTAGTTTATCCTGGCTATTATCTCTAAGCATGTGGAGAGCATCCTCATAGGCAAGTTCTAGAAGTGTGGGTAGGTGAGTGAATAGTGAGGTGGGTTAAGAACTGGCTGGATGGCAGAGCTCAGAGGGTGGTGATCAGAAGTGCAGATTCTAGCTGGAGGCCTATAGCTAGCGGTGTCTGCCAGGGGTCAGTCCTTGGTCCAGTCCTGTTCAATTTATTCATCAGTGACCTGGATGAAGGCACAGAGTGCTCCCTCAGCAAGTTTGCTGATGATACCAAACTGGGAGGAGTAGCTGATACCCCAGAGGGCTGCGCTGCCATCCAGAGGGACCTGGACAGACTGGACAACTGGACAGTGAGAAACTGCCCTTCATGATGTGAGAAACTGCCCTTCATGATGTTCAACAAGGGCAAGTGCAAGGTTCTGCAGCTGGGGAGGAATAACCCCATATACCAGTACAGGCTGGTGACTGACCTGCTGGAGAGCAGCTCTACAGAGAGGGACCTGGGCATCATGGTGGACGACAAGTTGACCATGAGGCAGCAGTGTGCCCTCGTGGCCAAGAAGGCCAATGAGATCCTGGGGTGAATTAAGAAGAACGTCTCCAGCAGATCAAGGAAGAAGGAAGAGGATCAAGCCCCTCTACTGAGCCCTGGTGAGGCCACATCTGGAGTACTGTGTCCAGTTCTGAGATCCCAGTACAAGAGGGACATGGAGCTACTGGAAAGAATCCAGTGCAGGGTTACAAGGATGATCAGAGGCCTGGAACATCTGCCCTATGAGAAGAGACTGAGGGAGCTGGGCCTGTTCAGCCTGGAGAAGAGAAGGCTGAGAGGGGATCTAATCAGTGTATGGAAATACCGTAAGGGAGAGAGTGAGGAGGATCGGGCAGCCTCTTTTCGGTGGTGGCCAGCGATAGGACAAGAGGAAAAGGCTACAAAATGAGGCACCAAAAGCTCCTCAAGAGCTTAAGGAAAAAATTCTTGACAGTGAGGGTGAGAGCACACTGGAACAGGCTGCCAAGAGAAGTTGTAGAGTCTCCTTCTCTGGAGATCTTCAAAACCCTCCTGGACACCACCCTGTGCCACGTGCTCTAAGTGTCCCTGCATGTGCAGGGGGTTGGACTAGATGGTCTCTAAAGGTGCCTTCCAACTTTAACAATTCTATGATTCTATGAAATGCCCAGTCTCATACGCTCCACCAAAAAGAAAGTTAACTTCACATGGAACTGCTGCAACACTAAACAAGTCAATGTTTTTTTGTTACAGATAGGCCTACAGATTTGGAAATATTTCCAAACCTAAACAGATCTTTCAGCACAAATGATCAGATGTTTGCTCTGCAACAAAATAGCAAGGAAACAACCTTTGAGTTTCAGGTTTTACTGTGGAGACTTTTGCCGATTTACTTTCTTCTCAACTTCTCACTTTTTTTTTTAATATGTTTTAAGCCTTACTGTCATTACTATCAGACCTGAAAAAACAGTCCTCTTTAGATAACAGTGATAAGTAGGGTAGGAGTGAGGACTAAGTCTTCTTCCGCTGACCTAGAAAAAAGGTCACAATAACGTTAAAATTACAGCTTCTTAAAAAGGTGATCAAACAAACCATCCAGGGCACAGAGGTTTGACACTGTCATGGCACATCGTACTGCTACTCCGCTCTTCTCTTCTGTCCCATTCTTCATGTCAGCGGGACGCAGAATTCACAGGACTGCAGCCCTCTGAACACATCACTACATTGTAGTCTTGTCCTTGGCCGTCTCCTGCTGGTTCAAACAATAGGAGCCAATAGAAAGGGTAGTTCAAAGACCTTGTGAGCAACCGCAACAAATCCAGAGTCCTAAAGGCGGTTGTTGGGTCACCTGCACCAACAAGCTTAGCACAGTTGAAGTCTCCTTCAGACTTTTCACATGCTCAACAGAATTTAAGAAAAAAATATTTACCTCTCACATCTGTGTGCATGAGTGAGGATTGAGGGAGGAGGAGACTTGAGTGCAGGTAATCATAGAGAGTATGAACTCAGCCTATCTTTATTAACTGCTCCTCCTGCCAATTTGTCAGGTTAGGTTTTAGACAAATCATAGAAAGAAAGTAGCCTCTAAATTCAAAGAACATTATTTTTGCTCTACTTTTCCCAGGTGAGTTTGGTGCAAGCATATAACCACACCTAACAAAACTCCATAGCCATTTCTTTGCAGATGAGCAAAGTCCTTAGGCTCCTTTCTATCCTGCTTCACTCTACTAACATTTCAGCTATGATATTTTGCTTATTTTGGTTGTGCTAAACAATATGAAAGTGGGGGAATATTGCCTAGATCTGGCAGGGAATGGCAGGAATCAAGAAGTTTTTCCTCCAAGTTTTACTCAGCAAATGTGGGAACATTCTGCCAATTTTCACAGATCAGCACAAATCTCTTTAGCACAGGTGTTTCCAGGCCTGGGATTTATTAGGAAAAGTTAGTGTTTAACAAGTTGTGGTCTTCTTAAAGCCAAAAAAAAACTCTAACATTTTTTCCAGATCCTGTTGAAAAATATCTGCACTTAAAGTAAGTGCACCTTGCTGATGTTTTAAAAAATCTTTGTGAATAAGATAATGCAACACTTTCACCTCTAAAACGTACTCGAGTATGTCGACTCTGTTATTGCACTCATATACACATGACAGTCAACTAGCTTAGAGTCTTTAATCCCATCTTCCCTGACCAAATGATATATAGAGGTAGAGGTGGGCTACTGTGATGGGTTTCTTTGAAAAACAGAAGTCTCCCCATCTTATTCTATTTCATTTTAAAGGACCATTCCCACTGACTTATTGCCAGTCCTAAGAGTTACCATAGTACTGTTTAATAATAATATGAGGTTTCTGACCTTATAGTACACTGAAACCAAAATCAGACTGGGTGGCAAGAGATTTAGACCACCTGAGATGTCTTTAAATCTTCAGCATATGTTTAAGCGCAGCAGAACTAGCAATAATCCAAAATATATATTCATCACACTATTAGTTGATTCACCATTTAAAGTTATAGAATCATTTCAGGGAACAATTTTTCCCAAGTGTCCTTTAAAAATAATAATTGTTTGTTGTAAATCTTTTTATCAGTTAAGTGATTTGGAAGGACAACGGTGTGTTTTTTTTAAACCATGCCACATGTGTACAGTAAATTGATGAAATTGTTTCTTTTTTCTTTTAACTTCTTTGGTTTGCATGAAACTAGACTTGCATGGCCAGTATAAGAATAGCTTAGAGACCTTCTTTAGAGTTTTATGCAATAGAATATTTACCAAATGGTAAGTATATATTTTTTTTATAAAACCTATTCTTTCCTTTATTTTTTTCCTTGGATAATATTTCATATTGGTAATAGATTAACATCAAACAACATCATTTTTAGTAACTGTGAAACAGATCTGTCCTTTTTTCCTCCATCTATATTGCCATTTGAAGTGAAGGACACACATTGTCCCCAGTCCAGCAAAGTACTTAAGCATGTCTCCTCAATTTCAATAGGATTATTCATGGGTTTAAAGTCAAACATGTGCTTAATGGCTTTGTTGGATCAGAGCATTTCTGAACAAGGGTAGCAAAGCAGAACCTTGTACAGAGACTCTAGTGCTGCAAATGCTGCAATAATAATAGTACGGTATTTCAGAAACTATGAACTGAATGGCCTTTGAATTGTTAGCAATAAATCAGAATGCAAAGCGATTTGTCAAAAACAACACTTCGCTGTTTAAAAAAAGGATAATGAAAGAAGTAAAATTATAATAAATGATGTTCAAAAGCAGATAAACCACCATTGATTTGAGACACAGAACCTTACTGAGCCAGACTCAGCTGGTAAGAATTGGGACAGATCTCCTGACAAGTGCTGAGCCATCAGTTTCCAGCAGTTTCACGTTAGCCTTAAAAGATCTTTTTAAATTAATTTTAACAGTGCCCTGTTTACAAATGCTGTAGTATTCCATAAGTAATCAAAGCTGCTACAGAAAGTGAGCAAAAGCTTAGTGAGCCAAATAGATATACTAGTACTAACTGAACGTTAGTAGAAACAGACTTTATTTCTTAACAATAGTCAATAAGCAATAGACTAAATATTTTAAGCATCTGGAAATACCATGTGTATGATAGGCTGTCAGATAAGCTTTCATTCCACAGACTCAATATATCTGAATTTTTCAGATTATAAGCATCTTTTGTGTGCAGTGCCCTAATGAAAAAAATGAAAATGCAGTTTGCATATTGTAGGAAAAAAAAAAGAAGGAAAAGCACATTCATCAAGAAAGACAGTAATTTGGAGGCATATATGGGATTTATTTTTGTTTTTTAAATTAGTTTAATTTTACAAATGTAATCACTGCAGAGGACAGTGAAGGACAAATCAGAACATCCTCTGATGTCAAACAATGTTAAGCCATGCTCTTTATGTTGGGTAGTTATAATCTCTGATATTATCAGGGAAATGCAGGTGATATAAATGCATTTTGTAAAACTGCTCTTAAAAAAATGCCTTTCCCTGTAAGGATCTTATTTTTAATCAAATACACTTCCTACTCTCCATGCAGGAAGGCAATTTGCTATTGCAAATGTTTTTGCTAAGTGATGGAATGTGCAGTCATGCACCAGCAATCGAGTCCTGAAATTCAGTTTGCGCGTGCTAGGCAAGAAAAAGCTTTTGGGTTCAAGCGTGAACTCTATTACAAGGGGAGGCATTTAAATACACGAAGGGAAGGCCATGCATTTTATTTCAGAAGACTGAAATACATCTTGCAATGTGGGGCTTTGATGTTATTCATATGCTAACAATATACCATTTCCTCCAAGTGCTCAGTACATTGGAATAAAAAGACATAATTTGCGGACATTGTGCTGAACACTTCCTGTCCAGAATACTGATCAATTGTCATTTAACTTCCAAGCATAATCCACCCAAAATAACCCTCAACATAACCTTTAAATTATTCTTTTAACACTATAAAATACTGGTTAAAATAATTTACCATTTTATAGAATAAAACGATGAAACAAAGACTATAACTGTGTTTTCATTCTGCTTCTAAAATGCAGTTCTGTGCCCCAGGGACTCCTTTCATCTAGTGTAAGTGCTGGCATATGATGTGATTGTTAACATAGCTGGCCACCAGATGAAGTGAATTATCTAAACTGCCAAGGTTCCTACTTTCATTCCAATTTAAACATCATTTTAACACAGAGACTGAAGGGTATTATGAAAGCTTTAATAGGAACCATTTCAGACATGAAAAAGAACTGGAAGGATTTCTCAAACCACCAAAACAAACAAATATATAATTTATTGAACCTGCAGATGAGTTGGAAAATGAGCAGCGCACAAGAGCATAAGAGAACATGCCTATCTTATTCCCCATACTGATAAGTGAATGCTGTATATCCTGCACACCTTTTAAAAGCGAATCACCTATATGAACCCACAAGGGCATTAGCCAGATGGAATTGTTTTTATATCAAAGGGATAAACAGGGTGGTTGTGGCTATCATGTATTTGTGCGCTTTTGCAGTGCATTCTGTTCTTTAAGACCAGAATATTCAGGAAAGATTTTGGGTTTTTTTGGTTAAATTAGATATTTCTGTGACCACGAGCAAGTCACTTAATCTTTCATTCTTCCTCCCTATGGTAATTACCCTGTTCATTGTCATGCCCAGGAAAGCTGTGAGCTCTTTAATACAGCAGCTCTCCTAGCACAGCAGACTGTAGATGCCTCCTATCTGAGTTACTAAGACAGCACTAGACAGAAAAACCACAAGCAGCATTAATCAGCTTTTTCATAAAAGATGACAATCCAGTTCTGAAGCAGGTGAAAAAAAAAAAAAATCTCCAGAGACACCTTCTGAGGTAAATAAATGTTTTATAGAGAAAAGGACCTACATCTTCAAGGAAGCATGTGACTACCTAGTGTTTTTAAAAGCAATGACTGGTGTTAAGATGTGGTTATTTGCAGACAGTTTGTATAGGAGAAGAAAAATAACTTAAATGAAGATGCATAAGGTGCAAGTCTAGAGAAACTTTTTCCAGAAAAAAAAGTACACAGAATACTGCAAGACGTCTTTAAATGAGAATAAAAACTGTTTTTATCGAGATTATGCACAGTGCATGTGCTAGTTTCTTAGGCAAGTTTCTCAGTGAACAAGGAACCAAAGGAAAGGACAGATATGCAAAGATTGTTGCTGGATTCTGGCACTAATGAAGCCATATTGGATGTAGCATATGTGTTTTGGTCGGTATATTATGGAAAGATTAAATGCAAAATTACAAATAACTCTAGAATTATTCAAGGATAGAACTTGGCTTCTGCCAACCAGAATAGAGACAAGTGAGGAATCTTTTATAATAACAGAAAAGGCAGCAAGATAACAAATTGATCTGATTACTGACTAATGCAAAGTTGTCTTTTTGGACTTATGGGAGTCCAAATGGGAGAAGAAAAAGAAGTTCTGTTAAAACCTAAACAATGGTTGACTTTGGAACATAGAACCAAAGCAATCAAGAGGTGATGAAAATCAGTTCAGAAGAGATAGATAATTTTTGTTGAGAAGCAATTGACTAATACACCAATTAATGGTTTATCTTGGGGCAAAACTTGAGGTACAACTCATTCCCAAGTACTTACAGACAGAGTCTTGAACACATTTTGCTGCCCTAATACTGTATTATGAGCAAGAATTACAACATCATTTTTGAAAGGGTGTGACAAAGGGAGCGCTTAAATGTGAGAACATAGAAGAGGCCAGAGGTGTGTTTGCATGAAGTTATATGGTATTTAGTAGAGCCAAGAACACAATGGAATCCATTTTACTGAAAGGAAGCACAATTTATTGGTAATTGGTAAGCACAACACAGTGACTGCTTGACCAAAACGAATGTAGCATAATAACTTCAAACTGGAGCACAGTACTAATAGGAGTTAATAGCAGCATTCCGCTTTTTTCGTACATGTTAGTTTTTTGTAGACACTAACCCTACCTCTTTTTTTCACCTGACTGATGGGCAAGCAAAGAGTTAACGACCAAAACTGCTGAAGTGCACAAGTTCTGCCAGAGCTCTGCCAATATGAAGGATAGCAGAGAAGTGATGGTGAGGCTTTGGGTGTTCTCCCCAACATCAAAGGAAGCGGGAAATCTTGTGGAGACAGGGCAGTCCTGCTTCACTAAGATTTGCAAAGAAACACCCAACTCATTAAAGAACATGCAAAACACTTAATAATGGGCAGAAACTCACTTGAAGATACTGGAAGGACTACTTCGTAAGGATGACCATAGCACAATCATGCACTCCTTCCCTTAAGGGCATAAAGGACAGAGTCTAGCAGGGTTGAGTTGAGCAGAAATGGCGAACAACACTTGACCTACACTTCTGACTGGACCATGACGTAAGTATCTTTTCCATCCCCTTAATCTGGGTCACTGGGCTAAGGTCACTCCTCGTGAAGTTGTACACACAGGTTGTTGAAATGGCGGCATTTTCAGCTCCTTGCAAGGTTAAGAGGTCCCTTACACACAGAGAGGTTCCTATACCCCTGTAACACTATAGCATTTTTTACTTTGTTTTATTTTATTTTACTTTTTCCTTTTCCCTGGGACAAGCAGTATACTTGATGCAGTTGTGCTAATTGCTGGTTGATAGTTATTAACTGGTAAGCCCATCCCTCTAACAATCACTCCAGGTGATGGTGGATATGATCAAAGATCTTGCACTCCTGAATAAAATTAGCTAACAAAAGCCCAGTAGTTGTTGCCTGTCTGGATTATTTTATTGTCTCCATCAATGAGCATGACCCTGGCTCATGGAAGTTGTTTGGAGGAGATCTCCCACTTTTTTGAGCTGGCATTTAGGGATCATTTCATTTGAAAATTCATCAATAAGGCAAGTGCTTTTATTGACTGTTGATATAACACAGCTTCAATTATGGATTGGGAGAGCAAACACGTGGTTCAAAAGAACAGATATTATAATCCTGGTCTCAACTTCCTTTCAGTGGCAGCCACTTCGTGTTTTGGGATTCCTTTATCTTAGTGTCCTTAGGAACTCCCAGCAGGTACTATGATCTTGAAGAAAAAAAGAAGAAATGGCTATATAAAAATATATTTTTAAAAAAAAGTTATAAATACTATACTATATTAAAATATTAGAATATTATAAATACTACACCATTAAAAAGTATTAAAAAGAAGATGTAAAGTTGCAGATAGAATAAGACAACCAAATTCAGTGTATTTTTGGTCTGAGAGCCTTACATATTGTTTGCTTTACATTTGCAAATCCCAGAATTGTTCACAGGTAACTAGATACCAACACCTCAACTCTACACATAAGCAGGAAAAAAAGAAAGAAAACTCGTATCAAAAGAATGGATGTTCCAGTAATCATCAAGTGTATATTATCTGTACTATCTGTAGAGACTACTTCCTATGAAAGAACTTTCAAGCTCTAGAATGCAGACACAAACATGCATATCCAAAACACTATGGCTTCACATACTATGACAGACTGCTTCCATATGGGAAAAAAAAAAAAAAAAAAAGAATTTACACATAAGCCACTTTCAGAATAGGACTGGATCTTAATACCATCCTCCCAATCACCAAATAATTCAGCACTGTATTCAAAATTGCAGGCATTGAATTTTGTGTTGGTATTTATAAAGAGAAAACAGTTTTCAAAAGACCTTCCGCTCTTGGCATTCATGCAAGTTTGATAGAGATACCATAAATCAAGTCAACAATTTCACCATCCCATTTAACTGACCTCTCACTCTTAAAGATGTCCAGTTGCAAGTGCAGACATCTTTAAACTGAAATGAAAAATTAACATTTTGCCAAGCCTCCTAAATCAATCTGAGAATAGTGCTGTGAGGATGTGCCAAGTCCTCAGTGATAAAAGGAAGACATAAGAGCAATACTCACCAGCTGGAGTGAAGGAAGATACTGTAAACAGCAGCAAGCTGCCAAATAACTGCATCAGTTGGCATAGCTACTTCTCTCTGCCAAATTTAAGGGGCCAGCAATTATTTCCTTTGAAAATTTAGTGCTGACCAGGCATCTACACTTAAAAAAATAAATAAATAAAAATAAAAAAAAAATAAACTTTTCACAAAACATGACATGTAACATCATCATTTTCAGCTTTCAAATTTGGTGGTTTGTGTTGAGAATTATCATTTTACTTTTCACAAAACTACTGTTCAGAAGCTGGATTTGATCTGTGGCAATAGGAACAGTTTGAGAAAGGAAGGGCTGGACAGGGAGCAGGGAATGAAGGCATTTTTCTTAGAGAAGTGTGCTTCTCAGAAAAATGTAAGGTATAAAGTTCAGTGAAGGCTCAGGTTTACATCCCTGCCTGATGATCCCATTGGAATAAATCTCTGTTTTGGGGATTTTCTTTTGGGGATTATTTGGCCTTTTTTGGTGGATCTTATCTTTCCTTTGGGAAATCCTCCCCCAAATTGCCATTTTTTAATTCAGAGCTGGTACATCTCTACCTAGTCCCTGGGATATGTACAGTGTACTCATACTGTACTATTGTACTGTATACCTACTTCCACAAGTTATTGTAAAAATTATAAACAAATTAGAAAGCTATGTTGCTTGATGCTGCTTTACTACATGCAAGCATTGTAAAGCTCTGGCATTGTTATCAATGTGATTTTTTTCCCTTCACACCTTTAATGAATTAGGCTTTTACACTTACTTTATAATTTAGTGTGCATACCTGTAAAATTCCACCCAGAAAGAATTAAATACGCACTCTGAATGTATCCCTCTTTCTTTCTGCATTTTCATCTTGCTCTTTTTCTAGCTCCCTAAATATATACACGCACACACATAGGTATACGTTTACACACACGTACACACACGAGTTAATTTGTGTCTTTAGTATTACTTTATTTAAGTGAAATGGCTCATTCAAAGTGAAGGTATACAAAACAAACACATGCTATTGGCCGTGTAAATTTAACACAAGTAATGCCTCCAACGTGTGCACGTAGGTGCAAACAGATGCATGCAAAGGAAACAGCAACTCCTGCATTCCTTCTCAACTTCCACATCTTGGGCTCTCTACTCAAGACCACTTATAGTTGTTTCAAAATGCTGACTTTGTTAAAGCACAGACCTCAGCAGGACAAGGAGAACTGAGGATGATTGATTGAAATTCAGAGCACCTTACAGAATTATTTGTTTGACATACACAGTAGGAAGCTCTTGTTTGTTGAGCTTATTATTCCTTCATATATTCATGAAAAAAAAATACAATAAAAGCATAATCCCTGCATAGTGACTGAATGATCGCATTGAAATGAACCTAGAGCTTTGCAGTGCTAAGCAAGGTCTTCAGTTTGCAAGAGAACAGTTTTACATAGCAATATCATTAACTGTGTCTAGCATTTACATTATACTTATAAATCAGAATGGGAAATTTAATCTACATTTTAATCTAAGGTTATGCTGAGAATCAGACATTAAAAGTACACATGCATAATAACTGCTTATGCGACTTTTTGATTTTCTTCCTCCTAAATGATTCAGCAATTACACAGTTGAAATGTAAGCCTGTGAGTATTTGTATTGTTACAACTAAAATACAGGGCAAAAGAAAGAGAGTAATGCAAATATGCTTTGGTGATTTTGGAGACCAGTACTTAAAATAAGCCACTATTATAGGAAAAAGATTATTATTTAAAAAATAACTGGCAAGATTTAAAGTAAAATTTGCTATGTTGAAAATACTGAGAAAATTAGGGTCAACACTAAGGTGAAAATTCTTTCTCAAAGGATCGAGCAATGAATGGTATTTACATGTATTTGAATGCTACATAATTTTGTTGTACAGTATGTTTATAAACAAACAAATTTTCATTCCCCACTAAAATTTCCTACTGATCTTCTTTCCACACTGAACTTTTGGATATTTCTATTCAAGCTGTGGTAGTTTTACATTTTGAAAAAGTCTTGAGCTAAAAATGTACCTCTTTCTAGATTTTTAAAAATGCATATATTTAATTTCTAGAAGGGACAAAAAGAAGCAGGCCCAACCCAGCCTTGTGCAACTAAAACTAACCAGGACAGTTGACCTCATCTCAGTTCTCAAAGAGAAAGGTGCAGGACTCTTGCTAACAGATACCTATCTTCATTGCCTTCCAAAATTGCATTTCCCTTGAATTAAGTTCTATTCCTTTTGATTTAAATCAAATATTTGAGTCATCAAAAGTTGTTTAGTTGCTCTGTTCACCCTTTGCAAAGGATGGTGACAAGTGTCACCCATGTAGGAGATGCTGAAGTACTTCCTTGCACCTGTCGCTACACTCATTACACAAGGAAAAGGAGAATTACACAATGCCACTGCAGCAGAGGAAAAAGCATGAAGTTTGATCTCCAAGGTGATGAACTAAAACAGAGTAAAAGCACAGTTAAGATGACAATCAAGAAAGACTTGAGCCTGATGGCCTTTCTGGGTAAGCAGCACCTTAGTACTTTAATAAGAAGAGTCACTTAAGGTTAATTTTAAAATAGTATGTCAAAAATATTCTAATATTGTTGTGAAGAGTGCTTTTACACCTGGAAAATGTCAAAGGTTTCGTTTTATTTATAGTCATTACCTTGATCTGCTGTTATTCCTGGCAATCGCCTTTCTGTATTCACATACAGAAAGATTAATATCAATGCCTAGAAGACAAGGGTGTTATTTGCTAGATAATTATGGTGAAATAATTGCTTTTTAAAGAAACTTTTTTTTTTTAATTGGGAAATGGCATCCATTTGTTATCAGCTTGTCATAACTTCACAAACTACTTCTGAAAAAAACTAAAATTGTGCATTTTTTCTTCTGCATATTATTAATGGTATGAGCTATAAATCAACAGGAAATCTAAAAACATTAAAAAGAATTACATAGAAGCTAACAAGACATTCTACTAACAACTCATTTAATAGTAAAGCTTGTAATGCATTGGGGACACTTAATGTCATTTCCTATGCAATGTCAACATTACTTAAATAAAATAGTGATTCTCACTTGAGTCAAATCAGAAATTTTCAGAAAAAAAGGAAAGCTGGTAAACAAGCTCACAAATTACAGAACCTGGAAATTACTTCAGTCAAGTAATAAAACATTGGAAGGTACTTCCATTAGAATTAAATGCTTGAAATCCTGGGAAACAATTCAAAACAATTCAAAACAATTCAATTTATAGAAACATATGAATAACCTCTTAGGAACACCTGTTAAGAGAAAACCAATCGAGAGGGAGTGGGATTTTTTTTTTTAATTGCTGAACTTAAGAGCACAGCCTCTTGTTTTCAGCTTCCTGCATCTTCTCTCTATTCTCACTACTGCAAGGAGTTCACCTGAGGCTTTGCTAGCATTACAGCAGATGCAACTATTTAAAACTATAAGTCAAGTGCTTAGCCTTCATTCTCACCACAAGGTGCTCTGTTTATCAAGGACATGCAGCTTTCCAGGCCAGTGTACACGATACAAAGGTACACTCACACACAACCTTACCAGGTCTACAAGATGTAGAATAGAGGAAGACAGAGATGACAGCTCAGTTTGCAGAAATACAACTGTATCCCCTCCCAGAAGTAGGATTAATTAGTACTATTGAACTAATTAACTAGTACAGATGTAGCTATTCCCCTTACAGGACCTCTTCACATAACACTGTCCTGAATTATGCCATCATAACATCAGACCTGCAAATACTTAATACAGCCACAGATATAGCAGAATCAACATCCCATCTGTCATCTGAATTCATTTTCTCCCTCAGAAAGTTCTTGCAGGCCAAAGAGGAGGCTCAGGGGAGACCTCATTGTTCTCTACAACTACCTGGAAGAAGGTTGTACTGAGGTGGGGGTCAATCTCTTCTCCAAATAACTACCAGAAAAAGGACAAGAGGAAATGGCCTCAAGTTGCACCAGGGGAAATTCAGGTTAGATATTAGGAAAAAACTCTACATGAAAGAGAACACATTGCCCAGGGGTAGTGATGGAGTCACTGTCTCTGTCAGTGTTCAAGAAATGTGTAGATGAAGCACTTAGGGTTTAACAGGCATGATGTTGAAGGATTTATGGCTGGTCTCAATGATCTTGAAGGTTTTTTCCACCATAATGATTCTATGATCCTATCTGGAGTCTTCATTTAGAGGAATCACCTTCCTTCCTTCTGAGTCTGCTCAGGCAATCTTTTGAAGCATCTCCCTCTGACTTTGAAGCTTAATATTTTTTCCCTATTTTAAATAGATACAATATCTATATAAAGGAATCAGATACCAGCCTATCTTCTCTTAAATTAAGACAGAAGAAAGGCAACGTTTCTTCTAATTCGTGTCTCAAGAAAACTTCTCTCACACCTCATATTCTGCAGTCCTGTTGCTTTCTAAAGCTTAACTAAAGATAAATTGACCTAACCTGCTTATAGTTGTTAATCATGTACATTATTATTTACATTCTGATCTTGTTCTACCTTCAGTGGTTTATTCTATACTATTGCCTATAATTTCTTACTTCAAATATAACACAAGAAATGATAGATTTTCAAAGACAAAATACTCCAGACAGTATCTGACTCTCTGCCAGAAACCTCCTAAAAACATCCTTAGAAGGCAATCTTCCCTCTAATATTGTCTAATTTTCCTCCCTTCCTATACATATCACACTTATTTGACCTCTCACTATCTAGTCTGATAAACTGAACTTGCTCTAGAAGAGCATGCTAGATGTTTTCACTAGGAAATACCAGTTATTCTATGACAAAACATCAAGAAAACACTGAAACCAAGTCTTCTGCTGTGATAAAAGCCTTATCAAGAATCATATGAAGACAGTGGGAATCAGCAGAGTTCAAAGTCCTGCTCATTCAAAAGAGAAAAAAAATGTATGCTCGGACTACCATGGTTGATCATTCTTTATTATATGTGCCTCAAATACTTGGTGTTAGCCTCTAGCTATTCTACCATTACTAAATTTTCAACTTTTTAGAAAGTTCTTCCTAAAATCTTTTGTTGGCCTTGTTGCAGAGACAGTAGCAATAAAGCAGTTGGGAGCAGCAGTCTTTCCTGATCATGCCTGAGTATTTTGCCAACTGATTTCAACAGGCTGTGAAAATGCCAGTGATTAGACAAGCAAAAGCCCCTGTTCTCATATGAAGCTCGTTTTAAGATCTAGACCTCAGCCAGTGTAGCCATAGCAATGGCATTTTTATTGTAACACACTAATATCCAAAACTGTTACCATGGAACCCAGTTACAAAGACTTGGGCAATCAATTCTGATTATTATAGTTAAATGGTAATGACTTAAATCCTACAAATAGTAAATTTCAGGCACATACTCAGACACAAAATTTCTTTTCAAGGACGTAACAAATTGTACTAGTTAGCCATTGTAATACCACAGCAGGTCATCCAGGATATAATTGGCCCTAATTGACCCTCACACAAGCTGTAATTTTTTTTTTTTTAAAACACCTACAGCCAAGAAGCATTCAAAAAAGGTAAACTCCTGCTGTTTTTGGAGATCAAAGAAAATCAATTACTTCCAATCTGATCAATGTGCAATCAAATACTCACTGCTTGATATTTCAAAAAGAAAAAACATTAACACCAACTGGAAGTGGCTTTTGCAAAGATTTGGGTTTTGTTTTGTTTATGTTTTATTAATCTTGTGGCCAGGTAGTACAATTTCTCTGTATATCTTCATACGGCTAGAAAACTTGTGAGAGCTGATTTTGGAATAAAGCAGAAGGAAGAGTGAGAGCAACAAGCAGGATGTTCCAGAGATATTTGAAATACAATTCTAGTTATTATTAAAAAAATAATAAAAGGTCATTTTATTTTTTCCCTGATTTTACTGACTGCAGGAAAGAGAAGAATAAAGCAGCAGACTTAAACTCAATCTTCTCATAACAGATCATGCTGAATGTTTTAACAGTAGATACCAAAACATATTGTTTACAAATCAGAGAACCAAATCTCATGGCTATGCCAGGAGCATATTTGTCTTGCAGATGCTAATAGGAAAATACGGACACAGAACACTCCCTCCAGCAGAACAAGCACAGCCTTCTGCACTCAAGGCCCAAGACATATGGAGGCCTAAAGCATAAGCTATGTCTATTGCCCAATTGTTCAAACAATGCAAGGCATGCAGAAATCAAAACAGTAGATTGCTCTTTTTGTGCCATCTGCCATTGACATGACACAAGCTTGGACAGCATAATCCGTTACTGCATGTACAACAGTAGAAGCAAGGAGTTTGGTTTGTTGGTTTCAAAGCTTTTCTTGAGAAAGAGGGTTTATTTTGCCCTCTTCATGAGGGTTCATGAAAATTCCCACCTTAATTACATAACTTCTTGAAGGAATACAGTAGCAGTTAAGTGCTTCAAGTCATATTCACCTGTACAATCTAATATACGATAGGGGAAAAAAAATAATAAAGTATGACAGCATGACTGTTATGCTTCTGGAAAAAAAAAATCCTGCAATAAAAAACACCATACTGATTTAAACACTGCTGTCAACATTTGCTTCTTTCAGGCCCCAAGGACCAATAGACTCTTACAGGGAAGCAAATCTGGGTCTTATAGACAGGCGAAGCTCCTAGTACTGATTATTCACAGTCAGGTCCCCAGGAACTCTTACCACATTTCATATTTTTCAATTTGAAAGAATGCACTACTTATCTTGAAACCTTCTTTCTCCCTGAAATGTAATCCATCAATAAAAATGTAACATCAGCACAAAACAAAAAACCCTGCAGAACTGTTTAGCTCTGATTTTCCCTTAAGTGTTCAATAAATTAATATGACTACCTACCTGAAAAATCATTATCCAACAGTATTATCCCTAAACATAAAATAATACTATTCAGTGGTGTGAAACTGAACTGGAGGCCTTCATAACTAGCTGTAACTGTGACAGCCATCGCTGTCACATCCTCCTTGGCTTAATTGCATGTACATTTTTGCTTCTGGGATGAATAAACAACACAAAGTACCTGAGTTTGACGCTTACATTATTGTTACAACAGTCATGCAGTTGTTTGTCCAGGCGTTTTTTTTTTTTTTCCATCTCCTTAAACTGAGACTTGAAATACAGTGCTTTATAGTTCATATAATGCAGAACAGGTGTGAAAGAAGAAAGATGGGGGAGTAGAAAACAAACCACACCACTTACTGTAAGAGATTTTAGTTCAAACGCTTGTAAGTGTTGACAGTTCAACCCTACACTTACAGTGCACTATCTTCTTCTTTCTTCTTTCTTTTTTTTTCTTCTTGATCAACATTTACATATAGGATAATTAAGAACAAACCTTGAGAAATTACCCAAAAAACTGAGACACAGAAAAGAGCACGTATGTAAGAATAATTGTTCCTGACATCTAAAAAATGTGAATTAAACTTTAAAAATGTCAAAGTTTCTGATTTGTACTAAAAAAAATCCCCGTAACCTATTAAAGATGCACTATATTTCACTTCATGTCAAATTTTACTACCTAATCCTCTGTGAACTTACTATAAAATATTCAATAACTTTCTGTTACCTAAGCATTTAAAAATTGACTAAATACAAGACTGCACAGGAAGTCAGTAAGGATATAGTTTTTGTTGTCTTCTGGACAGCAGATATCTATATCTCTCTGAATTCCTAAATATAAATCCTGTTTCTCCATCTAGCCAGGATGCAAGCCCTATTCAATCCTTTATGTAATACATACATTTGAGCCAGGCCATCAGAAGACTATGATATATATTTGAGCAAAGAGCCCTTGGGTTGCAACATTTTTTCTCCAAACAGGCTGAAATGCAGAGCAAACGATAGCTCTGTTATGATGTATAGATGCAGATATAAATGCAGATACAAATGCAGATACCTTGGATTTTATTGCTGAACTACAGAGATTTTTCTTGATGAATTTTCAAATTTAAAACCCCGAATTTTCAATCAAAGTGGGGAGAGGTGATGTTATACATAGGAAAGTACAGTACAGGTAAAAGAAAGTGGAAAGATGGGTATGGTTCTCACAGGTGGCATTTCTTTGTGCAAATACAGCATTTTAAAATATTTTTGAAACAACAAAAGGACCACATGTATTACTGACTAGGTCTACATACCTCCCATCTAGTATTACACTATAAATACTGCAATTTCTCCTGCATTAGGGTTCAGTAGCAAAAGTAGAGTTGTAAAATAAGATATGAGAAAGAAGTTCCCCACA
This sequence comes from Tinamus guttatus, assembly GCF_059628265.1. Lineage (NCBI taxonomy): Eukaryota > Metazoa > Chordata > Aves > Tinamiformes > Tinamidae > Tinamus > Tinamus guttatus. The sequence continues at coordinate 1,160,410 of NW_028289125.1, read as the reverse complement.
TGGTGCCTTGACAAAAAATAAGACTAATAAAATCTGTTAAAACCTAAAGAATATCCAAGAATTCAACTGTTATTGGGGAAATTGGGGGAAGTAAATACTTCATGATAAGAATCGAAAATAGCTATCTTTTCAAAAATAGAGGCCTAAACCATTTACTTCAAAATCAGCCACTCCAAAGCTAAAAAAATAAAACCTGTCTTTTGTATCATCCATTATACCTTTGTTAACCCATTGCACAAACAAATATGGCACAAGTGCCCCTCCCACCTCCAAGCACTTACATTCTTTGAATTTTTAGGAAAATAATTCAGGAAATTTAAAAGGATTTCATCTGTTATTTATAGTTATAAAATATAACATTTTGCAAAACTTTACACAGCTATTTACTTTTATGACAATCTGCCATTTTCTTCTAAAGAATCTCACAAGACTGTTCTATCAATAAAGCAGGTACTTTTATGAATGTATTTATGAGTAATAGTGGTCAAAACTGCATACAGATATAACAGTTAGGAACATGGCCTGTTGGTATCATGCACAGTAAAAACTAGAGTTTTTCACCCAAAATATGTGTAAATATATAAAAGAAATATACTACTTTTCTTAACAATGTTCAGGTAGTGTTTGTTTCAAGGAATGTGTTTAGCTCCACATGTTTAAGAGTTCTTGACATTTGATACGTTAAAAGAAAAAATTTTGGAGAAGGCAGCCTCTGCGTAGCAGTAGCACTATTTAAGAGTTATTAGCAGACATAGATCATGCATTTAGGCTGGACAGGAAGCAAGATAACACCTACAAAAAATGTTGAAAGTTATGACAATTGTATCTCACTTAAACCTATCCCTAAAACGGTAAATCTGAGATTAAAAATATAACATTTTCAAGCACAAATCTTTAAGTAGACCTAGCCTCACCTAAGAAATTAGTTTGTACTTTTTACATTTCAGTAGAAACTGGACTGATTTGTTGTCCGTTCATTAGATTCAAACACATATTCCCTTTGCAAGTGCATTTGGAGAGCATGGAGATTCTGGGGACAAGATATAAACAATCTGAGAAATAAAAGCTACTGTTAACACATCAAATATTTCTCATTAGAATTACTGAACTTGCAAGATCTCACTGCATTCTGGTTTCTTGCTTTGCATATGAAAGGCCTTTATTTTAACAAACAATAAACATTTTCAATATCATGAAGAACAGATACATTTACATGAAGTTTTTTATTATGAAAGCTAAAGAATATTGTGCTACAGTAAACAGCCCTTTAACTACAACAGTTCTGATGCTGTGTTGGAGTCCTATCAAGGTGCATAGTCAGAGATAACATATTACAGTGAAGGACACTAAAAAACACAATACTCAAAGACCAGAAGTTTCAAACTTCTGGATCCTAGACCTTTGTCAGCTTTCAAAATTATTGACCAAATTTATAAATGAAGACATCAGTGATGCAAGATCCATCTTAGAATCAGCTGAAACTAGCCATGAAGAGGTATATATGCCATGACTTTGAATACAGTGCATATGCATCATCAATACCTCTGACAAAAGAAAACTAAGTTCAACATAATGGTAATCAGATCAGACATAGGCTAAGGTTTGAAGCTGAATCAAAATACATGTTCAAGTCTAAATTTGATAGTACTGAAATAATATGGTAGTCCAAAGGTACAACTTACTCAAATTTCAAAAGCTTAAGGGAAATTACATAAGAATATTTGAGTTTTCCTTATTATACAGGGAGTTGAATCAGTAATTAAGACATATTTTATGTATGCACATATCAACAACAATAATGGGAATTTAGTTTACCTCCAAGTTTCTATATATGCCTATTAAAAAACACACATCATTTTCACAAAATAAGATATTTCTGTTGAAATAGCAACATGCACACAAGCACTTCAGTCCACATATACAAATATTGCATAGCAAGCTCACTTAAAAAATGCCTAGGCCAAGTCAAATTTTCATTGGAAATTGTACCTCGGAATAATGAGAACGTTAGCAAAATAGTTCAATCTGCCCTTCCAAAACTCACTTCTCTAAATTGCTCCAGCTTAACCACATTTTAAACAATAAAATTCAGCAGCTATAATCTAAATCATACACTTACCAGCCTTTTTCCCCACAAGCCTTGAAGCCTAAAAGTTACCATGGAAACAAATTCTACATTTCCACAAATTGAAGGAGCCATTAAAAAAAAAAAAAAAAATTAACTCATTGCTAACTATACGTCATTCAAATTATAAGCACAGCAAAGGCTAACCAGTTTGTAAGTAGGGAAGAATAACAAGGATAACACTAAAACTACTCAATGATCCAAAACAGCATGGCACTCATAATTTCTACAATGAAAATAAACCACCATACCGTTGCTTACGAAGAAACATTTTTATATATATGTTATTGCACCTGCTAATGTGTGATAAAAAGTGCCACTAGACCACAAATCACCTTACAACCTAAAAGACAGCAGAACTGCTGCCTGAAGCTTTAGTTTCAAGCATTTAAGTTTTGCCTCCATCAGAGATGGGCAGGATGATCTCAGGCACATGATTTAATCTCTCATAGTTTTGACTTCCTATCGTAAAATGGGAAGATAATGCTTGTGATACTTCTCAGGAAAAGAGTAATGCAAGATACTCGTGCTAGAGAAATGCTACGGAAAGATACTGCTTTCATCTGCATAGCCACCTAAGAAAAGGAAAGGGGATCATACAGTTGCCATATTCTGTATCTGTATTTCTTGAAAGTTGCCTCTGACCCTCAATAGTGCAAAATTGTGGTAACTCCCCAGATGATCTCTTATATCTCTAGAGGTGAACAGACACATCTCCTGAAATCTATTTTTTCCCAAGATCTGATGTATTTCATATTATACATGGCCTATGAGCATAAGAAAATTCAGGGCACAGGGCCAGAAGTCAACAACACGTGCAACTAGGGATCAGCTATCCTCATCTGACCTAAGTCCATGTAATTTTTTCTGTTGGATAAATTACAATTCTGGAACTGGAACTAAAAGAGGATGGAGGAAAAAAAATCTGAGATAGTAATTTGATCTTAAAGCCATCAGCTTTCTGGGTGAAATAATTCTCAGACCACCTGAGATGGGAGAGCACCACGATCCCAATCAGTCTGATGTCTAATTCATCTTTTGAAAACATTCAAGCTATACTGGTGGATCATCCCACTCTAGTTCTCAACAAAAATAAATAAGGATGCCATGATGAAGTCTTAAACCGTTAGTGTGTATTTCTCTATGCAGTTCTGGTGCAAGCACAGAGACTATCACTATGAATTTGGCCCACTCATATGAGCAAAGGCACGTAAAATTAAATCTGTTGTTCAAAGGAGTTTTCTCCTTTTGCCTCAAAATGTTAAAAGAATTTCTCTCAGACAAAACTAAGATGGTAGATGTAGCTGTAGTTTGAGATGTAGCTTGAAGAACTTCTCCCAGTTTTTGACTAGCTACTATGCTCGGGTCATTGAAGAAAACCTGTGATAAGGTTTAGGAAGCAAAAGGAATTTTTTTTAGCATTAAAAGAGATAAAATAAACATGTGGTGAGAAAGAACTGAACACTTCCCAAGAGATATAGCACAGAACAAACTGATCAACCACAATCATCTAAGCCAAATATTACAGGAGGCTTTGCAACTTTGAAAGCATTAAACTTCTTTTTTCTCATAACAATAGAACACATATTTGATTCAACATTAAATGAATTGCTAAACATATGATTTAAAAAAAATCATTCACACTGAGACCCTATTATTTACCACAACAGTAAGTTCTGTCTAGCAACAATTATACATACAAGAGTACAATGCTATTTTAAAAAGCTATTTTAGAATAATTATCTAGAGTCAGTATGGCATTTGTTTTTTTCTAACATATACATAAAATCTTTGCAAGATTTTGACTACAGACTTGCAGTTTCCTCAGCCTGATTTTTAGGTGTATCCTCTACAGTATCCTTTACTTCAAACTCACTCATTTTCCCAGTAAAACTCATCTCTCTAATAAGATATGTGTATGCATGAGCCACACACTCTCCTCTGATTTCAGATAAAAAATACATATAAGTACAGTCTGGCGCACAAGTTAAACAATAAAGTCTCTACTCAAGATACTATAATCATTTAATACACTGTTGTCTCTCGATATTTTTATGCAAATGATTGTTTGGAATACAGAAAATGCATTATTTGGAGGTGGGAGAGGTAGAGAGTTTTGCATTTCTTTGAACTAGCTTTTGATGAATAGATTGGTTTCTTATTAAGGTAAGTCTGTCCAGAAACAGGATCTCTACATGTCACACCTGATCTTCGCACAAAACCTTGCACTCGCACCATTTATTGCAGACTCTTTCCTACATATTTCACTATTGCTTTCCTTCTCCATCTAGCAAACTACAGTAATGACAGCTTGTTTCCTAAATTCAGGATTTGTTTGATCATGTTACGTAATCAGAAAAATTCTACATTCAAGTTTGAAAAAAGATTCTTGGGACATCCTGGGGTTCATACTGGACTTCTATTCCCTGTTGCAACTTGATTTTGGAATCACTCCAAACATTGCACATCTAACACTCATCTGTTGCTGTAATAAAATTGAGGCATTTAAGGGTTTTGTGACACTTCTCTCAAATCTTTGGATCCACAAGACTTAACACACACATATTTTAATCAGTAAAAATATAGTAAAACCAGAGAAGACATTGAACCACAGGAAAGGTGTGACGAAAAACAGACAAATCTTACAAATATTAATATAACCCTAGAGTTATTGAGTTGGGCTATTTTTGTTGCTATCCTGTGAAATGCATAACCAGGGCCAGATTATTACCTTTGCATTTTTAGTAGTCTTATCTGCGCTGTTGTTTTCCCAAGCTACCTCAAACATTGCATAAACCATTGTTTGTATGGTAAATAGGCTCTATCTAGTTACCTAGGCAAAACGGAAACCACTTTCTATGTGCTGAATACAAAATTAAACATCTAAAAATGCAAATGTCGGTAAAAGGACAACTTTTTTTTTTTTTTTTGCCAGAATGCATGATTCATATTTAAATTAGAATTCTCATCAAGTTTTAGAATAATGCCAGGGAACGGCATTTAAAATAATTTAACTTTAACTAATAGTAAGCTAATTGTCAGTGACCTTTGAACTCTGAAAGTAGTGCTACTTTTTAAATGGCAAATGTAATTACAGAATTTGATTTCCTATATATACTATGCAATGGAAATGCTTTAATTGACACTGATATATATTTGTAATAAGTTCTGTGCAAATTAAAAATCAATGTCAATTTTAGTTTCCTGGATGCTATTTTTATTGAACAACTGGTTATTTCTTTCAAATTAGACATATGCAGAAGTAGACCTTTTACAGAATGCACAATATATGTTTTAAATCCCAGCGTAGTTTGTGTGCATGTCATTTATGATCAAAGCTTGCATGTCTCGCACTTATGCGCACAAAGACAAATCCCATCAGATCTAGCTGCCTTTATGAGATTTTGCTTCTAGCTGATTTTTGATTGATTGCCAAGCACTCTTCACAATGACTAAGTTGGATAGCACTGTATTATCCAATATCAACGTTGCAGTGCATCACAGAGATTCAATACAGGAATAAGAGAGAAGCTTCGAAAAGCAGGAATATTCCTTTCATTTCTTTTTTTTTTTTTGTTTTGCTTTAATTTCTATACAGTAATCTAGATTTAGGAGACCTGATCAGCCTGTTGTACTTACAAAGAAATATTTGGTAAAGGTTTTTTTTTTTTTTTTTTTTAAAAAAATTTTGCCATTTCTTTGTTCATACACACATTAAATGTTGGAAAGCAAACTACATATACCTAAAATGAAACTACAGCTTCACATTAAAAGGGTCTTTTTGTTTGAGGTTAATCAAAAAACCCATCCAACTCCATGGAAACATGATCTTTATGAATGTAGGTAGGTTTAAAACGGTCACAGTAGCTGCTGTGAGCACTGGGAGATGATTTTTAAATATTTCATCCCCACAAACACATAGCAAACCAACTTGCATAAAATAGAAATTATTTACTCGATTCATAAAAAGAACATATTTTAAAGTGACCTTTTAAGTTCTAATGGTGTTAGCTATATCAGCTACATAGTAAAAACGGACTGAGAAACAAAGAACAGAGAACACTCACAGCGCAAAGGTCTTGCTCCCAAGCACAGCAGAGAGCCGCATCTGATCTCACAGTGTTTCATTCTGCTGCGACCTCATAAACTTCATTAAGCTTCAGGCCTTTATATAAACCCAAATGAATAAGCACAAAGAGTTACACAGATTTTAGGCTAAGAGTAGAAAAGACATAATCAGCAAGCACCCAGCTCTTACACCAAATCTGTTGTCAGAATCTCCCTTTATTCACACAGCAAGATAGGAGAGCATATTTATATCACAAGTGCAGCTAAAAGAGGGCAATAGTATAAAAATTTTGAGAAAATTCTGTCTTTAAAAAAATAGCATCTTTCACCTGTAATAGGAACACCTAATTTTTTCTTTTTGAACAGAAAGAAGGTTTTTCATTCCTTTAATCTCAAAGCACTAAACCATCCCAGCCCTTGACAATTGTTCTTTTTCACTCTGCATCATGTTTTACACCAGAACTCTATGCCATCCTCTAGCAGCAGCAGTCTGTCACCAGGATGCATCTAGGACTTGTACTACACAGTGAGATCTGTTACCACTACTCTCTCTCAGGGCTCTTTTCATGCTGGGTCTGAGAAGAAGGGAAATAGATAAAAACAGACTTAACTTCTAGACATACCACTGTCTGCTAGCCTGAAAAAAGCAGATTGTTCACAACCATTTTAAGCAACTATTCATGAGGAAATAGCCTTCAAAAACAAAAGTATGAAAAGAAAACCTGAACTAGAATTTGTAAATGTGACATAGGCCCTGTAGGGAGCAAATCTTCAATATTGTAACTTGTTTCTGATGCAGCCTAAAAGCACACTATTTTACCAAAGCTTACTGATGCCCGTAAGGGCCTTTTACCTACAGATACATCAAATGTATTGAAATAATGCAACACTAATCTGTCAGACTTTTTTTCTGTAATAGATGTTTTTTCTCACTAAATCAATTCAAAGGCTAATTGGGGTGGAAGGTGACTATCTCTAGTGGTTATAAATACATTTGCATTGCTATCAATCTTTTACACCACCGATGTGTAACAAGGCTGAACGAGAGCTCAGTCTAGCCTTGAGCCATAAACCTCGATGCAAACATATAGCCAATGCTGCCATCAAGTGTCAAAACCTAACAGTTGCAATACTGGTCGTATTTGCCAGTTCAGACTGGCTTGCATACACTTCCCTAATAATATGCACATATACAAAGGGAGGAGCACAAGGCAGACAGGAAAGAGGTGCAAGACTTTTTGAAAAGTTTGCATTTTTTCCCCACGGATTTTAGTATCTCACCAGCTCTTTCAGGGTGTGGATACTATTGTCCACCCTCCCTTATCTCTGTTGCCTACCTGAAACTCAATACACTGTCAGCTGCCATATTCAGGGCTATAGCAAAGAACTTCAAACACCCCGTAAGTTCACACAAGTTTAACTTCAAAAGCTAGACAGACCACAAAGGATTATTCATTCTTGTGTTCCCTGGACCAAAGTCTACACTCAGGCCTTCTAAGCTGTCTCAAATCATCAGTTAACACATTTCAGCTTCCTACCAAACAAAGACTCTTTTGTCACTTTCTGAAGTAAGTAGGTCCACATATAGAACCTATAAAAAAATAAAAACACTTTGCAATTACACTTGACATGCAATTCAGGTGTTCAATATACTACGTTAAGTCCTAGGGGTCAGAAAGAGATAAGGACCCTTTGTGTTTTGAGAACTTACACCCTCAATGCTCATCAACTGACCACTTGCCAGGCAAGACTATTTTCAGTATTCCTCCTTAGCTGGGTAAAACTGGATATCCAGGGAAATTACCTTCCAACAAAACCAGCACTTGTCTGAAGGAAATAAATCTCTTTAGACAGTTAACTTGACTCAATATTTTGGGGATCAAGCAAGTATTTAAATAATTTTTACAGCTTTTGCCTCATGAACAGAAATAGGAAGTGGACTAAGTTATTTGGGTGACCAGTTTCATTTTTTGCTTGGTTTGTCTGTAAAGCAGGAAAGAATCTTTCCTCCATGCATTATTTCTGCATGGGCAACTTCCAAAGCGTTGAAGAAGGCTGCTCTAAACCAGCTCTTGCATATGCCTGCAACCTTCACTCTCCACCAGCCAGACTGCCACCAGCATTAGCCACTAAAGGGCCATTTAGAGTGAGAGTCAAATGAACTGTTATTACCTCATTGAAGAGATGAAAGAATAAGCAAGGAACCACTGCAATCTCTCTGAAGTCACACTGTGACTAGGTGCTCTCCAGAGCCTTACAAGCAGAAACTTAAGAGTAGCCAATGGCTGATTTCAGAGAAGACTGGGTTTACTGAAGCCAGCTATTATGACTCTGGAGTTTTGCTTTCATGTGCCTAAATGTTGCAGTAAACAGTTCATAAACTTAATGTAACAATGATACGGCAGCAGCAGCAGGAAACGTGGGTTCTATCTATGCCTTCATTACTGAGCTTTTGTATGCAGAGTGTCACAAAACAATATATTTCCACTGTAAATATTAATGCCATAGCCTGGTACTTTACGTGACAAGTAAAGACAAGTCATTATGCCAATGAATATATGAGCTAAAATGAGAACTGTAATATTAGTGGAAGCCTAGGGGAAAATGGCATCATGAAGACAAAATGCACAAAATAAAGTTAGAATCAGCTACAGGCACATATGCATAATGTTAGTTAATAGCACTTGCTTTAATTACAGCATTAACTGATATTGTTGTTTAAGGGAAATTAAGAAACACACTTGCCAAACGATCAGAAAAAGGAAAGGTCTTCAGGAAGCATTTTATGTACCAGCCAGAGAATTCATTCTGGTAAAAAAAAATAAATCCAGAACAAAATCTCTATTTAGGAAGTCTGTGGATGAACAGAGAATGAACACTTAAAATAAAAAACAACTCCCTCATGCTCAAATGCAATACATATGCTGTAGCATTAGTATTTTTCCCTTCTAGTGTTCCAAAATTCACAGCTGGGACCAGCTGGTGTCACATTGACTTTTTAAATTTCTGCCTCAAGTACTTCTAAACAGAAATGTATATATTGGGAGAAAGGTCACTGAACAGCCTACATCTTATCATTTATTAGTAGCTCAGAATAAAGACCTTCCATATTTATTGAAAACTGAGGAAAGCTCCAACAATTATCAGTTTAGGATAGTTGAGCTACATGTGAAAGATGCCAAATGGAAAAATCTGGTATTTCAAAGAGAAAGAGGATGGTAATTGTCTGTTCTAGATTTTTCTGGGCATCATTAAGTATTGTAATACAGTATCAACCAAATAAAAACTAAAATCTAAAATAATAAAAAATAAATATGAAAAGGAAGCAGCACTATATATTAAGACTAGCTAAAGTGTCAGTGCAACTGAGACTATTACCAGAACCCAGTAATAAAGGAGAAATCTGTGAAATCAGGCTGAAGCACAGTAATCAGGTCTGGATAAACTTTTTCAGTGTCAGGCTACAGTGAATTTCTAAAATGCTGATAACACCAGAATCTAGTCCTAAGTTTTAATTGTTAGCATACTGAAATTGTACTTGTGGTAAGCAAGTACAATTTCCTCTGTACAGCAGGCTTGCTTTGCAGAGGAAAAGCTATCCCAACTCAAGTAGTAGCATTTTAGGATTGTGCACACTGAATCAGCCTTTAAAGTTTCAAGATTATTGCAGACAACCATGACTTCTTTTATATAGAACAAATAAGTTACGTTTTCAAGTTTTGACAAGTGCTGCTGAACTAATCAAGGAAAAGCAACAGCAAGCTTTTCCAAGAATCAAGTGACTAAAGAGGTACATGACTTCACAGTCATATGCAGAACATGAAAGTCTGTCACAGGATACTGTGGATATATGCAGATGTTTAAGCTCAAAAAGTAATCAGGAAAAAAAATAAAAAGAATGGAAAAAAAATAATAAAAAAAAACATCAAGGATATTAGACAAATAGCATATGTAAGCACCAGCTCAGGAAGTCTCCAGGCAGCAGAAGGACAGAGTACTGGGAAAAGTATTACTATATGCTTTCCTCTCCTCATATTCTCCTGACACATCTGATAGTGATCACTGATAGGGGCAGGATGTTCATTTACTCTACTAAATAAATACATGGTATACTGTGTTATGGTAGTTTCTCAGAGTGAAATATTCAACAATTCTGTTTTCATTCTTAATTTAAATTAAGCACATTTTAAAAATCACAAAAATTCTCTGACATTGTCTCTTTTACCACCGGTCTATGTTGAAACTGCTTAGGTTTCATCCTAGTTTAAGTATTCTTCATTAAAAGCCTGTGCTGGGCCAGAGAACTCTCATATCCCCACATGGACTAGAAACGGTCTGCTGAGCTTTTATGTAGGCTGAATTTTTCACATTCCACTCTGGACATCATATAGGATATGATGGTTCACTGCTGCACTGCAATAGTGAGAATAGCTTATAGTAGTGAACTTGCTGCAGAAAAGGGACGAACATAGCCTCTACAAAGACAATAAACTAATATCTTACCAATGCTGATATTCAAACTATGGGATGCTTAAATTTAACTACTAAAGCACTTCGGCATAAAGATATTTTAGTCAATGAACAGTTTTAAGTGAAAAATTAGAATGGCTACTTATTTAATGAAAGGTTTTTTGTTGCTGTAGTTTTGGTTTTTTTTTTGTTTGTTTGTTTTCTGTTTTTAATTTGGATCTGCAAGTATCATTCAGAAGAAAGGCAGTTGTCACATAGAAAGGCCATTCACATGGAAATCTGCAGTTTTTCTACTGAATCGGGCCATAATTTATGTTATATTTTATCCAAAGAAATGCTCAGTTTTGTTGTAACACGTTACCATTTATTAAAACAAAATTGGAATCTTTTCAGTCCAACAGCTTGCCTTAAAGGACTCTTAAAGGCAGGTTTGACCTTTACACTATGAATTTCATTTCATTGTAAGCTCTTACATTTATACTACTGCTTAACATGAACTCTTCCTGAAATGTGACCTGACAATTTCCATCTACATTTATTCATGCTAAGCTTCTGCTTAACAACCAGACTAAAAGTGTAGTATACATACTGGAGAAATAATATTTCCTGTTATTTCAGTCCATTAAGGTCCTACCAGCTTTACAAAAAGAGAAACAAAATGTTCCATGTTTCCTCATTGTCATACTATTTAAATTCCTTGTTTTAATTACCTGTGTATGGTGCTTCCCAGAATTGCTTTCTTCCTGACCCTCTTGTGTCCATCCTGCTATTTAATTTTGTTATATAGTTTACCATTAGCATTGCACCACCTGCAGGATTAAAATACACGATTCAAACACTGATAAAATACTCAGATTTAAACCCATACTTGGGCAAAACAGTCTGTCTTTTTGGAGTTTTATTCATGGAAATTCACTGGAAAATAATTTTAGCTTTCTGAAGTTTCAGAAACAAGGAAAGGATCCCAAAGATCCATCTTTGCTTGGTGTTCTTATTAAGGCCAATGAATAACTAGAAAAGTCTATTTCCATGATGAAAGACATCTAGTTTCTAGCTGGTCATTTGTGTATAGTAACAATAGCTACCGTGCTAACTTCTGTATTACATGTTTGCACATTGGGCTTGTACAGATATTTGGAAGGCTCAGAACAATAGATGGTGCGATTATGAAAAGACCTCTACTAAAATTTTCATTTTTTTTCTCTAGCTGAGAACATCAGTTGCTTTTGCTTTCAGACAAGATAACTGTATATAGAAGCAAGCAAATGTAGTTATTTGTGTCTTGTATTTGCATCAGAAATGCTCAAACATTCTACTGTAGTACTTAAAACAATTTACTTTCAATAAACTACAAAAAATACAAATATTTATAGATTTTTTTAAAGCGCTTTTTTTTTTTTTGCAGGCTTGTTATTTGAAATGCCTAGGACATGACAGAACACCAACGTTTAGAGTAGTTTAAAACGCTGGGTGTAGAATCAGTTGTATGTAATTTTTTAGAGCAAAACGTTTTGGCTATGAAATTGAACATTTTCTGAAATACTTATTCCATTGTTCATCTGATTGCATGGATTTTATTTGTAAAAGCATCTTATCAATCACGGTTACAAAGCATCTATGCTCATCAGAGCTTTCAAACATCCATATTATGTGACAGCACTGTAACGCAGCTGGAATAAAATATTTCTGTACCCAGAGCAGAAGATCTATTAAAAAATGAAACTCACAACCATGCAGAAAAACACCCTGTTATTCAGCAGCAGTTTTGTGTCTGTACAAGTAGTACAAAATTTTTTAGCCCAAGGCCTCTTTGCTCTCAGTAGCTTTGTGACTCTGCAGACGACCAAACTACATTCTCACAACAATTCTGACTTCTGTGATTCTGCCTTCACATGAGGGATTACTTCTACCAAAAGGGAGACATATTTACTAGCTATGCAGTTAGCCTGAGAGGGAGAAACAGATTTGCATTTCCCAAGGGTGAAAGTTATACAAATACACTGTCAGGATACTCTCAGTTTCTCTCAGGATATTACATTTTTACAGGGGGAGAGACCAGTTGAGGCTTAATTATACTTGTGAAAATATGAACTTGATAGAAATGACCTCAGTGCTAACAGCAACACACTAACAGAAACGCAGTCGAAGAGTGTTTGTTGTAGCCAATGTAAGACAGAAAAGCTTTTTTAAAAACACTAAAAAAGTATTTTTAAAAATTACTTTTTTATTATTATTTTTTAAAATACAATTATTTTGTTGGGAGAGAGAAGAATACCACCCCATTGAAGAATACCACTGCCCACTATGCACTCATATGCACTCTATAATTAGGAAGGGTTTAGAGATACACTGTTCAGCTGAAACTCTTGAAAACATAGCTCTTTCAGTCCATAATGTATTTTGAGGCAACAACTCAAGTTAGGTCCCTCAAAAGTTACATCTAAAAACTTGCTAGCATACTAAATGTTGGACCTAATAATAATATTGCCTAGCATATTTCCAAGACAAGGATATTCATTGTCTTTTATATTACCTGCAGTCTTCTACACTGAGAGGCAGGATTAAAAAAAAAATGTTACAATGTGATACTAGGCATGACCAGACAAAACAGTCAGTGAAATCTAATAGTTCAAATCAATTCCTTTTTTTAGAATACGTTCTTTAAACTGAATTTGACTCTGCAAGAATACAGATTATCAGATTCAACATGCAAAAATTTGCATGGATGACCTGCTCAACAGACATGAAATATCACTGTGAAGCACATTTAATACTTTTTGTACAGAAAATACAATGGTTGCACGTAACTTAGTATAACTTCTTAATCAGCTGTGATAGTTGCATAGTTTTAAAATACAGTGCTTGTGTTAGGTTATTTGCTTAATATGCCAGTAACTCATCCTAATCCTAAAATACAGCATTGAATTGGCTTCATTTTCTGATCATTCAAATCAGGACTACAAAACATCAGGTATTGAAAACTACATACATAAATAATAGACCAAACTTTTTCTTCTAAGTATGTTCAAAATCTGCTGAGCTCTTATTCCATTACCTCTTAATCTTTTCCTCTCAGATTCTTTTATGAAGTGTGCTCACTTCAACAAGTTTATACAATAACCACACTCAAGTTCAAAGAATTACTAAACCACTCAGTTTGGGCTTTCGAAGCGCTAATAAATGTTTGTGTGTGTCTGAATGCATCTGAAATGTTGCTTCAGTCACAAACAAAAAAAGCATTTGATGTATTCATACCTATCACTGACACATAAAAACAAAGGAAGAGAGCGATTGTCCTCTTGTGTTACAGCTGATAATAATTTTGGAGAGATCTCTAGCTATGAAAAATCATTCAGATCTCAGAATTGATGCCCATTAGGGTTACCAATTCATTAACAACATAAACAAGAAGCAATACTTAATTAAGCAAGGCTGTTGGTGTAACATTCTGATATAAAAAAACAATTGTATTCTTATAATAAAATATAAGCAATATTTGATAACATAACCTTAATGCATCATTAGTTGCAGTCAAGACTACACTTTGAACTGTAACTGCAGTGTATATAGGGAATGGAATGAAACACAGAATATATATGGTATTTACTACCTTTTAAACTTTTCAATATTATAGCTTCCTCTCAGAGACTTCACTGTTCAGCATCTTCTGTGGAACAGCACTCAGACTAGTTTAGGTATTCTATATGGGCTTACTGGGTGTTGTAAATATTCTTACTACAGACTACGAACTCATATTTCCATCTGAAAAACAACCTTGCATATTTTGAACTAAATGCATTAATCCACACTTTTCTAATAAAAGGAAGCACAAGTCTAAAGAAGTCCATTGTGTATCATTCAGTCAGTTATTCACTACTGCTCCCCTACACAAACTCAAAGATGAACACACAGAAATGGTTCACTTCCATGCTAAGTGACCTTACAGAGTGGTAAAGAAACAGGAAATCTGAACAAGGAGAATTATGAACTGAGACTAGATGTATAAAAGTAATGCAAGCAAGACAAAAAAAATCTCATATTTCAAGAACTACATTCATTAATCAGTCTAGGACTTGTCAGATTAATCAATGAAGCACATCAGAGTCACAGTAAAAGAAGGTAGACACAGCTATACCAAACATTCTCTTTTCTTCCTTTGATTTGGTAATGCACAATCTAAAATGACACTGAAGATAAGCTTTTAAAATGTATGGCTGTTTATTTCTTAAATTATGTCCAAAAATGTTAAACAAAACTATTTCAAAATCAAAATATCAAACAATGCTGGTTTTGCATTTTTGGCTTTATCTGCTCTTGGGAGTCAATACAGATAAGTCAAATACTGATTGCCATTGAATTTGTCTTATACACTGCTAACAGGTAAAAGCATATCACCAAGATTTGATTCTAAACATTTTTGAAATCCTCTGTATAGATAATGGCTTTCTGAGCAAACTAGGTATTTGTGGCAAGATGCAAGTTAATGCATCTGTTAAAAGGATCTTGCATATTGACAGTTTCCTCAAAATCGAAGGTTTTTGTTTTTGTTTGTTTTTAAAGCAGTTGGTGGTTGCTTTGTGAAACAATTCAGCTTTGCAAAACATCTAAAATCTCACCTTTCATTTCAGGCCAACGTTCCTTATATAGCTATAATATATATCTATATAGCTTTATATAGCTGTAATAGCTATAGCAATGACTTTAAAAGTTACTGTTTTCTTGAAAGTACAGCTATAGCAAAATACAATATAAAAAAAGCACACAAAAATGTGTGCTAGCTCCTAAAAGAATGAACACATTTCAAATATATTTGAACGCTGGTTCAAATATGTTCAAACATATTTGCATATTAAGCACTGTTCAAACTGCTCAATCTGAATATGCAAAATCATTAGTTTAAATGAATCAGGACTGAGTTTTTAATTACTTCCCCCCGCCGCCACCACCCCAGAAGGGTTCCTAATAAATGCTACTCCAAGCACCACAGACTCTATTTCTCCTACAGGGGTCTGCACATCAGTTGTTAAATAGACGTTTGGCATGTAGAAGCTTTCAATGTATCCATAATGAACAGGAAATATTTTACTATTCATACTATGCACAGAGCAAAACAAAAGCAGTCATACTTAGCCTGGGAAGAAAAACAAATGCTGTACACAATTGTATTTATCCAGTTTACTATTCTTACGTCAATTTATATTAATAATATCCAAGATGTACTTTTGTCTTGTCACATATTAGCAACTTAAAATAGACAAATAAGATCCCATTTTGTTTTTCACCACTTTTGAGATCTAAAAAAGAAAAGATGAGCAATTTTGTCATCTAGTACTGAAAATAATAGGTGCTGCAAATAATAGGTGATTAATTTACCATCCCATTTTCTGAACTGTATTAAAGACAATGAATGCTGATAATGAATATCAAGAAAATGTGTAAACTCACAAAAAGATGAGCTGCCAATACCTGAGGTAAAAATACTGAAAAAAGAACCAGTTAAATTGATACAACGCATCTTTAAATGTCTGATGCTGAAAAATGGCAGAACTTTAATACTAACACCAAATTAACTAACATGTAAAAAAGCCCTTCAAAGATTTGGACTTAAAAACATTTTGTCCCACCAGCTTGCAAGGGTACACTAGAACAGCACTTTCTGACCCCTATCTTATGCCACAATGATTTTATATATTTTATATATATATATAAATATTCATCTATGTGTGCATA
Source organism: Tinamus guttatus (assembly GCF_059628265.1). Classification (NCBI taxonomy): domain Eukaryota; kingdom Metazoa; phylum Chordata; class Aves; order Tinamiformes; family Tinamidae; genus Tinamus; species Tinamus guttatus. Next base: position 1,144,017 of record NW_028289125.1, on the reverse strand, counting down.
TATATATAGTACATATCACAATCCATTGCCTCAGGCCATTTCAGTTGACTGGCTTTACTTTAGTTATAGCATAGTAAACATGAACTTTTTATTTTGCCTTTATGAAAGGCACAGACATAACAAGACATAGTCTCTTTATTTAGACGACAGTGAAAGGTCTGAGATCTTGGTTAGGACTGCCTTTGCCTAAGAAATTTTTAGCAATTAAAAGTCAAGTTACTGTTGCCTTGTTTATCTTAAAGTTGTTACAGTCACTGCGTAACAAATTATAGCTTTTTACATCAACTATAGGCAGGAGTCTATTCGGCAACCTTCAATTTTTAGTTGGTGATCAGCAGACTGTGTTGAAGAAATACTATTAATAACAGACCCAAGAAACAGAAGGTAGAAAACCTCAAACCTCAGATTACTCTTAGCAGAGACCTCATGATGCTGACAGCTTGTCACAAGCTCCCTCTCATCCTTCTTGAGGAAGACAAACCCTCAGCTTTGGGATAGAAAGAAACAGAATCCCAGAATGGTTGAGGTTGGAAGGGACCTCTAGAGATCATCCAGTCCAACCCTCCTGCTCCACCAGGGACACCTAGAGCACATGGCACAGGGCGGCATCCAGGCGGGTTTTGAAGATCTCCAGAGAAGGAGACTCCACAACCTCTCTGGGCAGCCTGTTCCAGGGCTCTGTCCAATTGTCCACAGGCCGCACACTACAGAAAGAGCATCGTTCACCAGTCATGAGGAGAAGTAACACTGTAAAACAGTTGCACCAAGAAGGATGACACCTACTAGTCCACTATACTGTTATTAAGACACCTTAGAAACAGCTCCATTTTACATACTTGAGAAAACTATACCATCTCTGAGATAAATGGATGCTAACAATCAGAAGTAAATATCAAAAAATACCAAAAAAACATTTAGAAGTTCTTTATCTATTTTAAAATGCATCATAAAATAGCATAAAGTAAAAATTCTGTTCATAATGCATTTAATAAGCCTGATTCTTGAGTGCAATAAGCCTGAGTCAATGTTTTAAATAACCATCAGACCTTGCTTTCTTGCCTTCTGAAGGTTGGCAGTGCGAGCAACAGTAAACACATTGAAATTTGTTTTTCTCTATAAACATACAAATATTTAGTGTTACTAATGTTACAACACTAGTGTTAACTTACAGAAGACCAGTACCTACTCACAATTTCTTCCAGGTCTCAAATTCTATAACTGAATCCATCCCCTTTGTGTCCTACTAGACAATGCTTAAGATAAAAAAAGGTTAAAAAATAAAAAAGAAAAAATTACTATCGTGAAAAGTAAAAGTCCTTATTATGACTTCACGGAAAATCAGAAAGGTTACTTACCAATCGGTAACCATGAGCTGTCGTCACAGAACCGTATTCTTTAAATGCAAAGCTTCCTGGGTATATAAGCAGATATCCCAGAAGCCAACATATTGGTCATGAAAACTATTTTCTTAAGGGTCTGAATCATATACTCAGTCTGAAGCTGTAAGCAGTAATATATCCATTAGTGTTTTGGACAGAATCCGTAAAGAATACAAAACAGGAAAGACCTGTAAAATAAGTAACTAATAATGAGCAATATGTCTATGCAAATTACTATATCTCTGCTTTATGGAAAAGCAGAGCTCAGCTTTTCTAAGTGCAAATGGAATCCTTGGGCCATTCAAAAACTGAAAGGAAACAAGCATTAACTTTGGGAAAAATGCGAACTGAAGCTCGAAAAAGAAAAAATGCATGAGAAAAATCTTTGTGCCTAACCAAGTACATCTACAGATCCACAGAGCAGGGACACTGTTTAGTCCAAAAAGTTGAAGAAGTAGAACTGGAATCAAGATATGGACTGAATTCTCCAACTGGGATCTAGCTCATGTGCGAGGGGGATTATTCAACCAAACAACTGCTCAAGCAATTCGCACGTAGCTATCTCTGGACAAGTTTTGAAATGAAACTAATAAAAGTTCCTATCTCGCAGTCACCTGCAATATTTAATCTGACAGGTCTGTGAATGTTCATTTATTTTTTTACTTTATTTTTTAAAAGATTTCTTATATTTGATCTGCACTTACTATTTGATTTGTTTGCTAGTTTTGCAAGTGCTATAAAACATGACCCAAACCATGGATGTTCTTTTCTCCTTAAAACAAACAAAAACACCCCCACAGCTTTGAAAATAAAATATTGTAGTGTAAGAAGTTATTATGAATACTTAAGCATAAACATAGCAGAAATAAAGATTACATGCCAATTTTAACACTTTTAAAGCATTAAAAATTTTTATAAATAGCTTTCTTAAATAAACTTGACTGCAGCATGGGAACTGTTGTACGTTGAACACACTAATAACTTATCTGAAGGAAGCAAAGTAACCAGAGATCTGACTACTGTGACATCACCCATTAAGTCTGTTTTGATACTGCAGGGCAGTGACTAAATAGATGTTTCCTGTTCCTTTAAGCCTCAATAGATCCAAATTACTGCTGAAAACAAGCTGCTCTAATTAGATGGTGTCCAAATACAGTCTTAAGAAGTGTTTGCAATCTAATACAACTGCTCCTTGAATCAAAGTCGGTACCAATGTTCTGACTCATTTAGACTCAGTGCTTCACCTCTGGCTGTTATAAATGCCTCCCATTCTGTTCAATTATTTTCTACATTCACATATTTGACACAAATAGGAAAATTACTTAACATTCCAAACAGATAAGCTCAAAGCAGCATATTTTGCGTTTGAGAGCTTGCTTGCATTTCAAACTTGGCTGACATAGCAACAAGTGATCTGTAGAAGTTATGGGCATTTGGTTTGTTTTTAAATCAGCACACCTGTAGTAATAAGCTCTGTAATGGATGCAGCTGCAGTGATATAAAGGCACTTTATACTGAAACTCCTTATTAGTTCTAAAGGAAAGTGGGGAAAAAAAAGCATTTTAGAAATGCTTTACCAAGCATTTTTACATTACAATAAATGCATCTCTACTAGGAGAAAGAACAGCTTAGAAATAGTGAAAGCAGCAGTAGTGAACTTCCTAAGCAGCAGCAGCTTTCTACAGAACATACAGGTATTCTGTAACACAGTCCCTTGAAGCACAGCATACAACAAGCACAAAACAAACTTTCACTTAACACCAGCCTGCAATAACAGACAAGTTCCCTATTGAAGCACTCAGGAAACAGAAGGCAAAGCAAGCTATGTGTCATTAATCTTCTGTAAGCATTAATGCCTTTCTTCCTCCTCAGCTTGAGTATTTATAGAGCAGTAAATACGTGAAGCAAGAGCTGCAGCACCTGTTTAAGCACTTAAATTATTTGCTGCAATGCCTGGAAAGGAAAATATCCAACTACAAGATTGAGAGTTAGGCACATAAGCTCCAGAATGAACCACCTCACAAATGGTGGTTACCAACAAATCCCCTTTTCTCTTTTTCTTGGTGCCAAAATATTAATCTAAGGCTGCTGGTTTTAGGATTACCTGAGGCTGAGAGAGGTCAAATTTATTCCTTCTACTTCTTCCCTGTCCCTCTCTCCCCGCACCCTGCCCCCCCCCCCAAAAAAAAAAAAGCCTAATGTAAAGTAGTCTGAATATGTTTATCCCGTTTGAGGTTGAACCTTTAATCCTTGGAATGCAAGCTATTGTGCACAAAATGCAGGGGGGGGGGGGGGGGGCAGGAGAGAAAGCAAATAAACACAGCAAGTTAAGAGTTAAAGAAGTAACGTTAAGGCATCAGAATTACAGATGACAGGTTTTTTGTGCTCATCCATGGAGACTTTATCACATACAGAAGCACCTCAATTTTATGATATACACGTTCTTTCTCAGTCACTTTCTGGAACTTGGAATGCAATACCATTACTTTTGGACATAAACTTTAAAGCAGCATAATCCAGCTTTGCTCTCAAATGAGAGAGTTCCCCCTTGTCCCTGTTCAACACACTCCATTTTCCCCCAGTCCCCGCACTGTCAAAAGGACTTCTGTGGCCATGCAGAAAAATATTCAGCCTGTCCCTACAGCACATCACTGAAGGATCTAGATGGGATCTCTCCATGGAAAGGAGAGAGAGAAGCAGAACAGGAAAAGAGAAAAAGAAGAAAGTATTGTATGTAAGTGATATTTTCTTGCATGTCTTTACTCACCAGGGAAAGAGGTAGATATGAGGTCATGGTCTTCAAAAGAGGTATTGCTGGATCAAAACGATCATGCAAATTCTGCATCAAGTAGTTTAAATTGTTTTCTTCCGGAAGACATTATTGGTTTAAATAAATGCACACATATATTGGCACTCTACCCAAGGATGAAACATAAGAAGAAAAACGGCTAAAGATTAAGTGATAGTTATACACACTTTTAGAGGTAATTATCATAAATCTGTCAAGTGGCATCTGCTGCTTCATAGGTCTGACATTCAAAAACACCATTCCGTCTATAATATGATATTTGTCTCCAAGATGCAGAGGTTTTTACTACAATCTGCAATTTTGTTTCAAATATAATTTACTCCTAGAGATAAAAGACTGAAAACCTAGCCTTGAGAGATGGGAAGGGGAAAAATAATATCAAAAAGATGCACTTCTGTGCTGTGGGAATACGTAAAAAGACATGAGATAAAAATCAGTCACTATTTATACACGCTATGTCATTTGACCTTTATCTTATATCTTTGATTTCATGATTCCTTTAGGTACTGCATGTTAGGTTGTTTACTGACACAATAACGAAAGCTGATATTAACCTCAGAGGCAATATTCAGACATTGGCAAAATACCCCATATCAGTCATTGATACATCGGCCTAGTTTTTCCTGAAACTCCCAGCTATTTCTGAGGAAACCAGAGATGTTTACTTTATTTTGCTGGGGCATAGGGTAGAAAGGCAGAGCAGAAGGGGGAAAAAAGTAATCTGCAACTATTCTGTAAAAGAGCACAGCAAAATCAAGTTAGAGAATACAGTTTCTGAACTTAGGAAAAAAAAGAGCATTGACTTTGAGCATCACATCAGATTTCTCACATTCAAGACAAGTCTGGGCCAAATTTATATTATTTATATTATAGCTGTGATTTCAGTCCACGTACAGAGATTTATCTATAAAATTCTGAGCAACTTGTGTGTAGGTACTTGATGGTCACCAAGTACTTCAGAGGAAGTTTTCCTCCAAATCCTCTTTCTCACTGGACACTGAGGCTGCAAATAAGTCTAAAGCAGAGATTTTCAGCACAGATTTACAAGGATTTGTGGAGGTGCAGATGGCACATCCACAGCTGATGGGACAGAAGACAACTCTGGTCCTTAAGGAAACTCAGATTCAACTCCAAGCTTTTGACTCTCTTTGTTCAAGTTTTAGCTATTCAGTGTCAGCACTCTGGTCGTCTGAAGAACAGTATAAGAGTATGAATCTGGAATCATTAGCTGATTAGTATTAGCTGATCTTGTTATAGATAATATTAAATAGGAGTAATAATTGATTCCAGTGTAATATTCTAAATAGCTCTAGCTTCACATCGCCATTGTCACAGTTGCCTCTGAGTGCACTACAGCTCACTGCTTTAAGTCTGAGAGGCAAATGAAAACATCTGTATGAAGGAAAGCTCTAAAAATCCTAACTAGAAGTCTACCAAACAATTCTGTTTATAAAGATTGCATATGTCTTGCTTTTATCATAGCAAATGCTCTACACTTAAGATTAATTTCGATAGTGTGTTTGTTGACTGAAGGGTTAACTAAGACCTTTTCTTGACACCTATCCTGCAAAAAAATATATATTTACTACATATGTCAATGCATCTACAATGGTAGACTATATCAAGGGCAGACTTTAATCCATGGCTACCTGGAGTAGATTTTCTAGTTATTAACATTTGTTTGAAAAACTGCTCATTATTTTTATCATTAAATGTGCTAAAACATATTACAATAACCTCAGTTAATTGAAATATATCCATAAGTGCAATGCTAAAGTACTGTTTTGAGTAACATACATTCGGTCCTGACACCCAAACAGATAAATATTGTTCAGCAATTCTCAAAATAACAGCTGTAGGAAAGGAGGAAAAAAGGCAGGTTAGAAAAACTACCTTTATTTTTAATTTACTTACATTTAAACAGAGGTGTATTTTCATTATTTAGACATCCAGGCAATGTTGACTTCATTAGTTTAGACAGGGAAAAAAAAGCACACAAATGCAAATCTTAAGTGGCTTTACTTGAACATACCTACGTTACTCACTACTGATTGATTTCTTTTGCTGGAAAAAAATTTCTTTATCATTAAAATGCTGAAAGAAATACTTGAGCACTTAAAAATATTGCTGAACAGCAAGTGTCTAAATATCTGTCATTGCAGCAAATAAACAGATTTTACATTTTAAAGTATTGCAATTCCATAACTGGGTATATTTTCTTGTTACATGCAAGGAGTTATCATCTTATAAACACTGTACAGGCCAAAAATCTCCAAGAGGAAACTAATTAGGTGCATGAGAAATATAAATCCTATAAGTATTTACAATATCATGAGGCAACAAATTTGGTCTAATATTTAAAAAAAAATCACATTAGAACAGTCTCTGCTCTGACCTCTTCAGCTCAAGAGAAGTAACTCCAGGAGTTTGAGATAGTCAATACACAAACAGGTAAAGTGGAGATCAAGTTGTACAGCATGTTTTTGTAGGCCAAGTTCAGTTACTTAACAAAAACTTAAGATCATCAATAGCAACGTGACAATAATGACCAAAGTACGCAATGGGTTCATATGAGCACATAACCCTATGCACTACCCTTTTCGTTGGTAAGGAAAAATAAATTACAAAATACAATTAAAATTCCTACAAATGCAATAATGATTTCAAAGATGTGCATTTATCTTTATTATACATTTCAAGTGTTGTTGGGGCCTTAGTAATGGGATTCACCTAGAAGAGAAGAAGGTGTTCGTGGGGAACTGGACTGACGCCTAGTGACCAAGCACCTGGAGGAGCACTAACCAGCTGGGAATCTGTAGCTGGCCAATGAGAACGCCGCTCCTCAGCGCATGCCCACCTGCACCGGTATAAAGCTCTGCTGCAGACAACAGCAGGGTGGAGTTGACCTCACTTTGTGTGGAGGTGTTGTTTGCTCTGGCTTGTGGGGAGGGCCTCGGTGCTTGGCGCGGATTGAACCGGCTTCGAGTTGGGGTGTTGCTCACTCCGACTCGTGGAGTGAGCCTCAGCATTCGAGTGACCCTCGACATCGTGTTACCACAAAACAGTTTAAAAATAAACAAACATGCCAAAAGGCAAGTGTGTATAGAAAAAAAAATAGTAGTTAGCTTTAGAAGACTTATTTAAAAAATTGAGAGAATTTAAGTTTTGGTCAAAAAGTATGTCTAGTCAATTCTGTCTTTTTACTTCATCTTTCCAAGTAACTAGCAGCTAAACATGACAAAAGCACACCTCTGTCATTATGGCTTTAAGAAGTAAACTTGCAAAAAATTTAACAGGTTCTCTTTTCTACAGAAAGCTGTTTTGTTCATACTGCAGGCACTTCTTAGATCTGCACGGAAAGTACCCGACCCATCCTTGTCATAGTGTTTTACAAAAGTAGTAATATTATAATGAAAGACAACAAAATTCCAGAAAACAAAAAGAAATCACAGCAAATTTCAGGTGCTATGGGCTAACATACAGAAAAGGCAACAGAAGTCTAACCCACTTTCACTGCATTTGTTTTCTATTTCAGAAAGTCAAATAATTTAAACACAGCGCTCTAACATCATTACATGGCACATTCACAGGTTCAATTTAAAGATGTTGTCAATCAGTAGTTACAGTAGTGAATACTTAGGCTTTAATACCAATTCCACTTTAACCACATTCACGTTTATTTCTTCTGAGTGTATTTTATAGTTCCTCTGTAGATCCTCTCTTCTGAAGTTATTTCAATCTTACCCATATTACTGGAAGCACAACTTACATTATACAAGCATTTTATTTATTGTACAAACTCTCATTATTTCTACTATACTGCAACTCCATTATAGATACGACAAAGGAAGATTTTGAACTACTAGAAATGCTTCTTGTTTTCTAGCATCACCAGCACTTAGACCACTATCATCAGCTTCACTGCAGGTTCCTACTTGATATCTCATGGAACAGTCGCTGTTCCGCTGTTTCGTGGTATCACAGAAAGAACAATGCTAAGACAATTTGACTGCTGTACCATCAGTAATACTGGAAAAGCAAAATCAACGCAAAAAAAAAAAGAAACCTTAAAGTAAGACTTACTTTTCTAAATGCTTGTGCATCTATTTTTTCATCATAAAAAAAAAAGACTGCATTTGATATGCTGTTACAGAACTCAATTACCGGATTTGTGACATCTTTCTTCCCTCAGTTAAGAAAGCGCTAATGCTTTGTAGGGCCGGTGAAATGCTTTTGAAATTTACCATTAATGAAGACAGCGTCCATTTCGTTGGTCCATTTATTATTACGGTCCATTTATTACGGTCAAAGAACTTATATTTGACAAAACTTCAAAGCTTCCAGAACAGATGAACTGAAAAACAGACGGAGGAAAACCAAACCAAAGCAGAGAGGCATGAGATTTTGTTTCTAATGGAGTTCTTGGAAAACACCTGCAGTCACTGTAGAGATGTTTTTTCTTTAGATCACAAGACAGCAGTTGAACAAGTAGGCAATCCTCCATGTTCTCCTCACTTCTAAAGTCATTTCTGGTGCTGAATGGTTTTTCTTTTCTTTTGCTTGAAAACACAGCAGCACCTGTAGGTATGACATGGATTACATATGATATAAAGTGACAAGCCATGCGGGGTGGGGGTGGGGGGTGGGGGAGTAAAACACTGTTTCTCTTAAAGTATGTAGATAAATTATAGCCACTTCTGCAAGAAATGTATTAAGCTCTATTGTAGGTGATTGACTTTTAAGTGAGTTAAGACTAAAGTGAAGTGGGTACATTTCACTTTTTGGAAACATATTGTATCAGTGGTAAGGTTTAGGGTAATGTGTGGTAGCATAAAAAGCAAGGCAAGTTTTAATTCCCATGTACTCTTTCACGTAACTTAATACGCCAAATACAAATTTGAACATCTCAACTTTGCCTAAACTGCATACTTAAGACTTTACTGTTGCCAACTCAGTGGAACGACTGAAATTTCCCTTTTGGCACTTAAGAGTTTTGAGAAGCCCTTCGCCAAAACACATTTTGGAAATAATGTTTACCAACAATAAAAATGATCTAATCACGCCTTGATATTAGTAAAGTGAAAACCATGGCTTTAAGTTCAGTAAAGTATACTGATATTCTTTTTTTTTTAATCATATACATATATGGAGAACTGAAATTAACAATTGTCAATTTCACTTAATAGAGAAAATCCAACAGTAATGACACATCAAAAGAAAAAAAGTAAAAATAAAAAAAAGGAAAGGGGAGTGCAAGGAGGTAGCACAGGGAGGAATTAGAGAGGTAATACAGAGAAGGATTACAGAAATCCAAGAAGTATTTTTGAAAGCAAATTAAAGAAAAGAAAGCAGCAAGTAAAGAACATTTCATTATGTAATGCTAGCCTGGCGTTATCTTAAGCAATTCCTACCGCCTCACCATCACCTATAGAATCAAAGCTTCCATTCAGGAAATTATTCTCAGTACTTCAATTGCAATCAAAAATGAACACGCAAGCTTCCTGTCTCAGGACGATTTACCTCCCACAGAGGGAGTTCTGTAGCTTGCTTAATGAACTGCTTATTGCACTGCCATTTACACTGTTAAGACTGTTACTTGAGAGTTTCTCCTCAAGCTATGGACCACAACAGAAATGACAAACTAGGAATTCAATGCATCACTACACCATCAGCAAGTCAACAAACTCATTAAGCATTATCTGTAGTTAAAGCTTCAAAAAAAATCTTGCTGATTTTGTTTGGAACATGGAAAAAGGGGAAAGATTTTGAAAACCAGGGAGAACCAGGGTCTAAAAACAAGGTTCTAAATGAGGTGAGAACAACATCCAAGGCAAGAGGAGACAGTTGTTACCTTCTCAAAATATCCGAGGGCACCCTGCTGCTCAGTCACTGAAAAAGTAGCAGTGGGCAGAGGCAGACCAGAGCTGCTCTGAGAGTTACATAACTTTCAGTAACAAAACAAAACAAAACAAAATGTTATAGATAGAGAGGGAACCAAGAATTAAAACTCAGTAGGGGAAACTATGAGGGTAAGAATTTTTATAGCTATCAGAAATAACACTAGATTTGCCTTAAAAGACTTAAAGAAGTTTGTAAAAATCCTAGCCACCAGCTGCAAGCAAAATCTTTTATATGTACAAGTCTTTTTTTTTTTTTTTTTTTTTTTAAATCTGTCTACAACCACTACCATTCATTTTACTTTAGCTTTGAGTTTGGAAACATATATACGGGGTCCAGTAACTTTACCCTTCATCCAGCAAAAACTTTTTCCGAATATTTTATTTATGTATATATACACGATTTACATCACATGAAAACAAAACATTTCATAATGGTTCCTTTCCTACATGAAGTAGGAAAGTTCCTACCCTGTGATCCTGTGAACAAAGAAATTCTATTTCATATTCTGAAGATAAACCACTTCTGTATATGCTTCAGCGTAAAAGACCTCAAGGAAAGCTTACAGAAGTGTTTTGTCTTGATTCCTAGTTTTATTGTATGGAGAAAGTATTACATAAGTAATGTAAGAAAAATTAAAGTGTGGTAGCCTTTTCTAGAATTTAAATTAACAATCTATCTAGAATTATTTTTTAAAGGTAGCTGTAGTATAGTTAAGGCTGTTGTGGCATATTTTGCATGAATGGAATGTGTACAAAGAACATCAGTCCGTATCCCAAGGATTGGTTCTGCTTTGACTCTCTGTGCAATTTAAGGATGCTTTGGGTTTGTTTGCTTTCTAGCAAATTCCAGCCCAATCGCTGTAATCCCTGTGCTGTCCTTTATTCTTCCTCCATGGCCTATTTAGTTTGTTTCTCTCTCAGCCAGAGAAACATGATATCACACAGTAGAGAATTCAAGAATTTTACCCTTAACCAATATTAAGCACTGACTTTTCAACCTCCTCATCTTCCGGAGTCTGCTTAATACTCTTAGGAAGTGTACTGTAATAACAACTATTGATTTTATTTGGTAAATTATTCTACTGTGTTCTAGTTCAGGAAATTTCACTATATAAGGCTCAAGATTTCTTTGGTGTGGAAAAATAAATCTGTTAACGTATTTAAATATTGTGCCAAAAAAATATAAATTCCATATGGCATTGTAAATCAGGAGACTAAGCTTGGAAGTCTTTCCTGAAATGCACGCTTAACATCTAGAAATTCTAGACCTAGTGAACCTCCCAAGGCCAAACAAATTCAGCACATTTAGATGGAATTGCAGGCCTGGGGTGAAGTTTTACAAAAAATGCAACCCTGTTGCTAGAGATCCACAGTGTAACCTCTTGAAGAATCAAAACCACTGTTGTGACACCATTGCAAACTATCACAACCAGCAGAGTTATGGCATGCATTTAAGAGAACAGTCACAAGAGGGCCTCATTATCACTTATGCACACATTACATGTCTTGAAGACAAATTTAAATTAGAGAACAAGGACACTGTTATGGAGTAAAATACAAGTTTATCGCAATATTGAATGTCCACTGAAAACATACAAAAAAAGCCCCTTACCTCCTTGCATGCTTTACCCAGTTTCATTAATAGTAATTATACTATCGTCCAGAAATGTTTTTACTTTTTTCTGTGGATTTTAGGTGACTTAAGACCCAGTCTAGCAAACTCAGTATTGCTTAGTAGTATTTATTGCCCTGCTTCAAAATTTTTATTTTTTGTTAAATATTCTATCACTTGGGAAGTCTCCCAGCATGGCAAAGCAACTTCAGTTCTCATTTGTGTTTATATAGCTGCATTTTTATATTTCTCATCTAGTATGTGACAGCAGTTTACTGTAGAATTATTAGCATGTACTTCAAGAACGTGGACTGCAGAAAGGATACAAAATCATTTCTCTTTTTCTGATTGTCCTTGTATGTCAATTTATAGCTGAGTCTTTTGATTCCTCAAACTGAACATTTCTGAGAAACACTTCTGATGAAGATGTCTAGCCATGGGTTTAGGCAAGAAAGCCTAATTGCTTAGTAGTAACTGGAAAGCCACCCATAGAAGTCCAGATCAACAGTCAGATACATCTAAATGTAAAAACTAGTTCCTTACATCATAAAAGAAAGCTAGGCTCTGCAAGTGCTCAGGTAGAGCAGCAATCATGTTATTTGCCCTCCTACAACTGGTGATATATTTGAAAAATGGCTAAAAGCTACTTTTCAAGAAGAAAAAAAATGCCTTAATTTAACATTGACAAATTAACTAATTAAATACTAAACTAAATTAAATTAACTCTGCTAACATCAGGCTTGTCTGACTTTACTTGAGGAAAAAGCCCTCAGAGGCAATGCAATATCTGAGGAGTATATTATAAATTACAGATTAGAATTTATGTGAATACCTATGTAAATCCAGAAATTGAACAATGGAAGTGTACTGGTCAGACCGTCCCCAGAACAAAATGCTTGCTGGAGGACAGCCTGATTTACAGGGTCACACTGAAAGTGTAATGGTACAGCCAATATTCAAACAATACTTATGTTCATAGTTAAATCACAGGAGACTGAGAACATCTGTTGAGTTTTTTTAAGCTTAGATATAGTCATTGTAAGTTTCCCAACATAGGTAAAAAAATTCAGAAAAGCGTTTCAGAAAAAAAAAAATCAAGTGTTTGCTTTAAGAAGGTGAGGAAATATTACAAGGTATCAGCAGGAGACGTTACCTTTCTCTGTATTTTTAGTTGGAGAAAAGGTTATTAAAGAGGTACAAAGTAATAACTTATTGACAAAACAATAAGTCTCCTTGGAAAAACAAAATGCCTATGCTATAGACAGGCATGAATACTGATATTGTATTTCCTTACACCGTTCAGCAACTATTAAACAGCAACACCTTTGATATTAAGCTTACAACTATTATATCAAAAAATAAAACTACTTAAGCCTTCTCAAGCACTGGTCGTAATGGTACTAACTGGTACGTACATTGGTACTAATTGGTATGTATACCTATACAGGGGTGTTTGGTAGCCCTTTCAAAATTATATTCTCAGAAAGATGAGATGTTATAAAGTGTCTTTAGCTATCAGGATCTGTATTTTTTGTACTTCTTTCCAAGATTTTGTACTTTTTTGTACACTTGATTATTTGAATGTATAAATGTATCAAGGATCTACCACATATTCTAAAAAAATAGTAATTGCCCCATTCATTTCACTGTAGTTTTGAGCATCCTGAACGTTTTTTTAGTAAGTCATTAAAGGGTTAAAGACTAAATGTTGTACTTAAAGTATCAATGTGGTAATGAACAAAGTTAGCACGTATTGCTTGTTCATGTATGTGAGTAACTTTCTATATGTTAAAACACTAGTTGAATGCCCCAACACTTGAAAAACAATCTTTTCCTCTTTAAAAGAGCACAGCAAGTAAAAATACCGTACTACTCATTAAAAAGGATTAAATAAGGATACACCACAGATTACACAGTTTAAAAGCAAGCAAGATTTGCAGCAGGCAAAATAGCTCCTCAGCATGACTATTTTTAAAAGTTAAGTGCTTAATTTAAATACTTTTCCCCTCCAATTTCCTCTATGAATTATTATATTAAACTTATCTGTAATAAGGTTTAAACCAATAGGAATACAGCCTACGGGGCTATTTCTGCCTGCATCTGCTTTAGAACTCACCACATGTTCAACACTTTCTGGCAGCTATATACAAAGAAAATAAGAAAGAAATGAGAATCAGAATGCAATGCAGGGGAAGAATTGTACATATATTTTACACATACATTTTGGCGGTCAGAACACTATTTTAAATTAACTATCTTGATGTTAGTTTAAAGAAATCATACATGCAAGCACTCCTCTAACAGACACATGCTATTGAGCGCTGTAGTCCAAAATAGCACAAAAAAGTATACCATTTAAATATTTAATGCCAAAATTAAGGATAGCACTGTACTATTTTGTCCCTCACCAGTCGTTATTTGGTTCAGACAAGATTTTTCAAATAACAGATAAACACAGGATCAAAAGAATCTAACATGAAGTACATACTTTGTTTCATCCATGACTTCTACTTGCGCAGGAGTCGTGATGGGTGCATTTGAACAGCCTGCAGTTGGGTCATCTCTGTTCAACTCTCCATTTGTTGAACTTACTACCTATAATCACCAGAAATAAGTGAAATCATGCTAGAGCCAGACTCTGTATTTGTAAATCCCTGAAGTTACAATAGACCTTCAAGACTTATTTTAGTTAATTCCACAACCCCCTGGTTTCCTAGTATACTTTCAACATCTTCACTAGTGGAACAGAGATCTGTGTGAATGACTGTTTAAAGATAACAGACTAAGCAGAGTAATTCTGCTCATCAGGTTTGCTGATTTCTTCTGATTTCTGCTGTTTCTTCTACAGGCCTTAAGGAAAGGCATAAAGCAGGATCAGGGCCTTTTCCTTTCTGATACTAAATTGGGCTGTCTTATCCTATCTCTGCTTCTCTGAAGCACTCAAGCTCCTTTGTGTGGGCTGACTGAGCTTTATCTCAAAGAGCACTCTTCAAGAAAAAAGGTTGCAGATCCAACAGTCTAGGTGTTGTTCTTGGTTCCCAAGATCGCAAGAGCACTACCACAGAAAAAGAGATTATGTTCAATGCCATCAATTTCCTCTCAAGTTCCTTCATAATTCAGGAGTCACCAGAAAAATCCCAGTTCTCAGTGTACATTTGTTTTGACTTTAAACCTAAAGCAACCCATTATTTTCTCTCACTATTCCTATAAATTTTACTCTTACTAATTAGCTTTTAACATAAGAATCTCTTTTTACTTTGGTTTGGTAAAGGTGGAAACAGCAGACATATTCTGAACTGAAAAACAAGTTTAAGATGAAAACAGGAATCACATTACGCAATAGAGGTGGCTAATATTATATAAGTAATCAATCATGCAAAGAAGCAGAAAATACCTGTACTGAGCCACCATGTCGGTCAGCTGCTAAGTAAGTTCTTAAGTGATGTGGATTGGTGTGTTGGGAATCCCAAGCTGCCCTATGATCTGTTGACTATCATTGTTGGGATGTGTTAGGCGTATATGAAAAGGAAAAATAAAATCCAGAACATTAAACCATTCACGCATAATCTTTCTAAAGACAACAGAATCTACATGTTCAATTCCTATAAAGGATGCACAATCATCTATCTGTATAAAAGCATACGTTTACAACTCCACTTGTAAACTAGAGAGCTGCAACTCAGATAAAACTAAATCCCTTATAAGAAAATGATCTAAATTCATGTTTTTCTACCATCCTGGTTTAAAAAAGAAAACACACCTGGCAAATCATTGGTTGAAAGACAAAGTAATGCTGCTAGTGTCACATGAGCAATTTACCTGATTTTTGGATTGCTGTATCTTTTCTTTGTGCTGATGTGTTTCGCTGTTTGATGGCAGTGCAGTATCTGCATGAATTGAACCCACTGGAGTAGGCTACAAATATAAACATTATGTAGCAACTGGTAAAAAAAATAAGTTTTCTAAGTCTTATAAAAAAAAACTGCATCAAAATCCAAAATAGTCTAAATATGTCACTAACTTTAACGCAGTTATCTCAAACCATTAAGTTAAAGCAAAACTACAGAAGAAATTTACTAATACCAAAAATATCAAAGCAAATCTGCTTCTCTATTTTCTTTATAATGTAGCATAACTAGGGCAACTTGCTGTTAAATCATAAACTTATTTACTTGCAATAAATTGTTATCCTAAATTGGCATGAATATAAGAGGGTACATATTTAAATTTATCTGTTAGCCCTGTAGTTTTCAAATGAGTCTGTGCTTTATTTAGAAGACTGGACCCAGAACAACTACATAAGGTAACAGTCATGAATATTCTCTTATGTCAATCTGCTGCGAGGTCTCTGCTTATTAGGATCCATTTACAGAACACTCTGGTGGCAGTCTAAAGAAAAAAGATTTAAAGCAAATTTTAATGCTAAACACTGAAAAAACATTAGCATTCAAGTGTCACAATTTTTCCACAGACTGGCACAGGGAACTTCAGGGGAGAATGGTTAATCTGAAATTGTTTAATTTATGCACACAACTACTCTCCTATTCGGTAAAAGACAACTTCCACACTCTAAAAAAAACTTATTTTACTATTTCTTTGAAAAAAACACAGTATTTAATTTTACACTCAGGGTACTGAAAACTGATTTCCTACACTGTATTTCATTGAAGATTATGCTTATAAAAAGTATGCAGTTTCTTCACAATAAACTGATCAATATTTAGCATAAATCTCTGGTGTAGAGAAATGTTTTTAAAAATATAGTAGAAACTCGGATATTACCCAAATAAAAGGAAAAACAGGCAGAGATAACAGTCAATTGCAAATTTTTGAAGTCTTTCTTCAGCTGAAAAAAGTTTTCGTTTCTACTTTTTTTTATAAAAAAAGACAGATAGATGGTATGAGAAGAACATAGACTAAAATTCAAGACTAAGGTACAAAACTGATGAGAAAATCCAGCATCTTAGCACATTAACTGTACTCACCAACTGTTTGCCAATCCAGTCATATTCATAATCAAACATATAGCCCTTGCGATCAAATAAGTCTGTGAAAAGCTTTCGTAAGTAGTCATAGTCTGGCTTTTCAAAAAAATCTAGCCTTCTCACATAGCGTAGATACGTAGCCATTTCCTCTACACAAATAAGAAATGTGCATAATTGTCATGTGCGTTTCAAGGACTCTCCAAAAATATTATGACATTTAAAAAAAATCTTTCTTCTCCCTCTCACCACAAGAGCAGGTTATTTGTCATGATGCAGTGAGTTATTAGAAGGAAGGAGAGTTTAACAATATTCAAGATGCATTGCCACATTCTAAATATTTTCTAGGAAAATACACTTACGTTTTAAAAAGTGAATCCCTTTAATTTCACCTTTGGTAAAGAACCTGCGTAGCACAGGGTTGGAAACAACTTCAAGAGGACAGCTAATATACCGCTCTCTATCCCACAGAGAATCAGTTATACCTGTCTACTCTGATTTCATACAACGACAGTGAAAAATTGTAGTCTTCCCGGCAGCTCTTGATAATCCCTAAAAGACAGGACTTTAAGTCCAACCTTAGTTGCTTTGGATTAAGTCCATTACTTTGTCTTCTCTGCTGTGGATATTACAAATAGATCCCTTTCATGTTTGTAACACCCAAAAGCTACAATAAACACTCATTTCGTAAGTCTTACTTAGGCTAAAACAATACCTGTCCTTCGGTCTTTGGTAAAACATCTAGCAAATATGACTTATAAGTATTCTCGCTGCTGTTCACAGGAAACCTTTGAACTAGGGCACTTTCTTGAAGCACAGTCCCTAAAATTGGACATGCTGTTTCAGCTGAGGTATTAGAGCGCAAATGGTATTTCATGTTTCTTGCAGGTTAAATCTTGTGCATATAACCCAGTTTGGTGTGTGTGTATGCACAAATATATATATTATTTTTAAATACAGAATAGCACTGTCCCCCATTCACTTTGTGTTTGGCTGGCCTTTAAACCATTACCAAAAGAACCTCACTGTAATCAATTTGTATTTGATCCTGTTTTCACATTACCTAGAATATATCCTTTTTGTATGTACCATATATTTTTAAAACATAATTTGTCAGGATCCTTTCATTCTAATTCCACTGCCCAAGCTACACATTTGAAGATTATCATTTGCAAGTTTAATAAACATGCAGAGTATTCACTAAAATACTGAGCAGTCCTAATAGATTTCATGTCATGTTTTCAATATGACACTTACCAGTACTTGAACAGCCCAATGGTTTTACAGCCTTTCTCCCAAAGTAGATTCATTTTGATTATACTTCTAAGCTAATTTATGAGAATATTTTGAATGTGCCAGAAGTACTAAAGTCTCGTGATGTAGGACATCTCCTCTCTTCTCCACATTACCTGTCTTGCCATAAAACAATCTAATTGCTTTGCCATGAGCTGGCAGTTTGATTTTGCTTATCAATCACCTCCTGATTACCTCTAATGACATTAATTTCTATTCTGATTCCCCACTATCAGCCAGAGCTTTCCAATTCTTCCGTTACTCCAACTTAAAAAACATAACTTTTTTCGACTCTAACACCTTACCAATACTCCCTGAGCTCAAATATTTCAAGCGGTCACTAAAGAGCATGTACTAACTGAAAAGTGGGTCATTTTTAAAAACAAATTTGAAATAAAGGGCAGTTTTAGACTTCAAAAGCTTGCAGAATTTTCTATTTGAACACAATTACAGGCTAGCTAATCACTGTGAGAATATGCAGGTTAGTGTTCCCTTTAGAAGAAATTATCTTTGAGAAAACAGTATTAGTTTATAACTTAAAAGGACAATTCTTATAACCACAGTTAAAATACATAAAATCTGATTTGGAAGGATTGTTTTACTTACAATATAAAATTTTATGAAAGATTATCTATGCCAGTTTTGTTTCTGAGATCAACATACATTTTAACAGCAGTCATTACCTGGGAAGTTTTCACACAATACTGCTATAGGTGTTGCTCGCTTTGTCTCTCCAATCTTCTGGTAACGTTCTTTTAATGTATCAGCCTAGGACACAAGAACAAAAAAATGCTCTCTGAAGTTACCCAATTTGCAGACAAATTCTACAAAAGAAAAAGATCATGCCAAGAAAAGCTAATGATCTGAAAACAGGAAGGAGGAAAAGATATCAAAAAAATCACTACCTTCAAACCTTGCCACGGAAGGCTTCCTCTGAGAAAATACATAAACATATGACCTAAAGCTTCCAAATCATCTCTTCTACTTTGCTCTGAAACAAAATCCAAATATTATTGGGACAATATAGCTACATAATTTTACATTAACAATATTTGCTTTCAAATTACAAAAATCAACTGAAAGGTAAGAAGTACTTGAAAACAAACCAAACTTTTTTTTTTTTCTTTAATGTGCCATCAAGTACAGATTTAAAACAGAAAATGCAGATGCAGACTGCTGGTATGTTCATCAATAGTATCAAAAAAAAGTTGTAAAAAACTGCTGTGATTTTAAGCTATACTTTGACTTTTTTCACATATCGATTGCATTCCATTATCAAATTCCATGCATTTGTAGGAAATTTGGAACAATTTAAGACAATTCTAACTGAATACACTCTAAAAAATAATAACCCCTTCATAGGGCTTCTAAGTAAGCCAAAAGTCTTCTGAAGACGACCATGGAGTATTATCATTTAATCAAAAAGGAGCATCTATGAGGCATGTACATACTGCCTGTTCTCTGGCATGGTTGACTTAAAGCTAAGTTATGTAAGAAACTGTTTAGCACAAAATTTATTTGTCTGCAGCCATGAAGTGCCAATTATCCAATCAGAATTCAGATTTTGGCTGAAATCCTTCAAATAGTTTACGGCAGTTTTATGAAATTGCAAAGTAACAGAAATGCAACGTACTCAAAGTGTATTCATATTACTTTTAAATAAAATACAATATACTTCAAAATTCTCAATGTAGTAGAGACAATAGTCAAGGTCTTTAAAGGACTTTTTTTTTTTTTACTTTAAAATAAAAGAGTTTTTAAAATTAACTTTTAAACTTTAAAACTTTTTAAGAAGTTTTAAAGTTTTTGAATTTAAAGCAAAACACAGATTTTACATTATCAACCAACTGCATTCTGCATTGCTGTAGAAAGAGGAACTAGTGTGTTACATTTGGTACTAGGGGGCATTACTTCCCTCTGACACCTTCCCCAACAGAAGATATAAAAACCAAATATTAACATTCCTTCTATCCAATATTTTCTCGACGATAAAATGACCATGCCTTGACAAGGAAAGCAAAAGAGCACAAAAAAGCAGATGAAAAACTGTTGCGGTTACAGTTTGAAGAAAGTTCAGCAAAGCCAGTCAACCCATCGTTATACTTTGTAAATACGTAGTGAATATTCTGCAGCCAAACAACAATTCTTAACTCAAATGAAACGAGAGCAGTTTTATGTCTTTACTTTCTTTTAAAAAAAAAAAAAAAAAAAGCCCTGTCTTGGTCATATTTGAACACTAGATGAACACACACTAACAAATGATTAAGGAAATATCAGTAAAATGTATTCAGCACGGACTAGAACCCCTCACTCCAACACACACTTGTCAGTCGCATGACATGCTCCTTTTGCTCTTTTGCTCTCGTCATTCAAGTGGGCCTAACCCTGCTGTCATCCCATTTGCCGCTTCATACTCCTTAAGTCCCATGCTGATGCATCCATATACATGAGGACAGGAATAAGTATTAAAGCTCCATGCCTGACGGATTTCAGTAGGTGACTCCAGCTGCCTCACAGAACCCTGTGCTCTTTAGGAGATGAGGTGGACATGGAGATAATCAGCACTTAATGAGCACAGCTCACAACAAGTTTTGTAAAATGCAACATAAATGTGCTTTATGTAAGACAGTTCACTGGCTGCACAGAGATCGTGGCAAAACAAAGTTTGAGAGGTAGAGTTAAATGCTTGTGAGCAGTATTAAAATACAGTCCACAAAAGGATATAGGAAAGCTCTATTTGGTCTTAGGGAAAAATAATTCCTCTCCTCTACATTAACTTCTGCAGATCATGGTGACGAAATGTTACCCTGTTCTCCTGTAAAATGGTTATTTCTGAGCCACTGTTCCTTCACTGAAAGCATTTTCCATTAAAAAAAAAAAAAAAAAAAGCTTTAATCCTTATTCTGATGACTTTCAAGTAAGAGTTTGGGTTTTTTTTTTTTCTCCATGAACTTTGGAAAGTTTAAGACACTTCTGCAGGAAGATTATTTCTAGGATACATCATTCAAAATTCACAAGATTCTGCCATAGGAAAGCTTCTTTAGTATCTCAGATTTTGTGTGTTACTACTCATAATACATTTAAGAATTCTTTGTTGATCACTGCAATGAACAATAAAACAACAATCAAATATCTTTTCCTCTAGTATGGAACACTCCAGAAACCTTGAGAAACAGAAAGTTCAAAGACTACTACTCTTAAGAGAAAGGCCTCGATGAAAGCTGGAAAAGAAGTAGGAGTGAGCCCGCTGATAGACAAAAGGATTTCAAATATCAGATGGAGAAAGAGCTGCTGACGTACATTGATCCTAGTGCATCACAGTTTAATGAGACTTAGAGGATCTGTTAATACGATCATTAGATGGCAAATAGAAATAAGGTTTTAGGGCACACAAAATCCTCTCTTAGGAGAGAGGTTTGAGGCCAGCTAGGGGATAGGGAAACTGATTGACTAACCATTATTTAGCTGACAAACTACAGTCAAATTAATCATCTTAATCAGGGTAGATTGAGCTTAATTAGAATTAGGACCTCATTCGGTAGGCCATCTGCAGAAATTACCTTTTCTTTGTGATAAAGTAATCATAACATAAGCCAAGTAGATGTGTACTGAAGACTGAATGCCCTATTATAAGCACTGTATTTTCCCTTCAAATAAAATATGTTACTGCTTCCTACAGAAATGCTGAAACAACAGAAATTTATTAACTATTTAGTGATCAGAAAGCACAGTATTGGCACTGGGGTGATTAAGTAGCCTGAGACAGAGGCTGTTTACTGTGATCACAGAACTGAGGGATAGTTCTTATCAACACAAGCTGAACTGCAAGTCACCCAGTAATAATGTGAAGTCTTTTCAAAATGGCATGATTCTATGCAATAACATAATAGCACCTCCTTCTGAACAAAATGATTAAATTTAAAACGAAGTTAAATGGTACTTTTACCATAAGCAAAATGGTACTTTATTATAAGAACATATTTCATTCCACATTGTTACATAAGGAAAACATGAATTTTAAGGGAAAATCCTATTTTAACTTGTAGCTTGAGGTGAGCAGAGCAACTTAATAACAAATGTTGAATTTGAATTTTCTTTTCTTAGCTTAGCATCTTGATTTAGTAGGGCATACTGTTTTATACTACTGAGAACTCTCAGAGTTTAAACAGAAAAAAAGACTTTTCACAGAATCACAGAATGGTTGAGGTTGGAAGGGACCTCCTATTCAGCTAACACTTGCACAGAAGTTGACCAAGATCAGAGAACTACAGACTTCACCATTTCAGAGATACTTATCTAAAAAAAGGCATTAAATAGCTATTAAAATTCACTTTAAGCATATTTATTTCACTGTGGAAAGATGGTCCTGATACCTGGTCAATACATGACTGAAGCTACTCTATTAACTTAAGCATAAAGACAAATTAGTTTCTCAGGAATAAGCAAAACAGTATTTGAATCACTAAAAACTAATAAAATCTCTGGGGAAAAAAAAAAACACAAAAACCACGTAACAACATTCTATAATTTTCAACCCCATTTGCTTACAAGTCACACCTGTTCACAGCTGAATAACACTCAACCCATACTCTTCTTGCCACACCACCAGCTTTGCATTAGCCCCATAAGGGTTACTGCTGTTCTGACCACACTCTTAGGCCTACGACCTGGCCCCCTGAGGCCAGGTGATCCACTGAACTTCAGTGGATCAGAGGAGACTAGCGAACATGTTAGGCTGGAAAATCTTAAGCCTGGAAAAGGACTTTTCCAAGCATCACCACTTCAGAAGCAAGAAAAAGTTGCTAGGGCTCCTGGATGGTCACGTCTGCAAAGGCATAGTCTGTAAGCACAGGAAACATTTCTTCTCAGTTTCATTACGATATAAGCTACTAGTTTTGAGTACAGATGTACACTATGAACAAAAGTATGCTTAGAAACACATTAGAATTGATCCACTGTAGAATTATCTTTGCTGTTCTGGATTTCAGAAAAGCTTAATCTTTAGAAAATTTATTTTAAAATCTAGAAGATAAAACAGTCCTTATAATTGATAGTTTAAGTTCTGATATGTTCCTTGATGAGAACTCCTATTTGTGAGAAATAAGGTTTCATTTGGCCTTTCAGTTAGTGTTACTGGGAAATTATTTCATTCCTAAAAGAGTTTAAAGCACTTATTACAAGACATCTGCCTTCAATAATTATGTGCTTGCAAGAGAAGATCAATATAAACAAAGATGTATACCCCTGTTTCCCCTCAGAGGGCATTAGAGATAGCCTTTCTATAGCACTTACAGCTTCATGTGACTAAGTTTTCTGTAATCGAAGTGTTATTAAACAAACAGAGAAGCCTTTTTTTTTTTTTTTTTTGAAATTAAGGAAACATCAGAAACCAGTAAAATCCCAGAACAATTTTAAATATTCATATTTTCAGAAAACATAAAAAATTCTAGCATTTTTACCGACATGGATTTCTTTTTTTAAAACTTCTTTAGTTAGAACACGATTTCTGGGATTTCCTTCTCCCTTCTTGTAAGGGGGGACAGGAAAATACGCATGAAATAATTTTATGCCCAAGGGAGATTACCTGATGTGTGCAAGGGAACCAATCAGTTACATGCTGATAAGGGTTATGGAATATCTGTCCCCTGCAAACAAACAGCTATCTAAATAAAGTCCTGTTTGTTGCTAAGTATTTGCTATGATACTTGCAAATGCTCTGGATCTTCAAATACAATATTGAAGAAAGGAAAACATTCTCATATAACATTCACATAAACAACATATATAACAATGTAGATCAAGTTAGGGTTTAATAAAGGTGTGTTTTAGATCACCTATAAAAGAATTTCAATCTGATAATTTAGTCAAACTGGATTGAGGCCAGCTGACACCTTAGGGTGTCAAGAAGTCATAATACTAGCTAGCTTTGCTATAAAGCTGTTCAGGTAGCTAAACGAATTACCTTCAGGCTGAAAATACTGCCCTGAAGTTTCAGTACCAGATTTTCAGACCTATACTGCTCAGCACAGAGAAATATCAGAAGAGAGCATTCAGCATTCTCTGTCCTGCTACTGTAAATAAAACTTTTAATTTTTAAGCAGGCAGCACAGAACATACACGGACCAAACTTCACACACAGCCTAAAGAGTCTATAAAAACAAGAGCCTCTTTTACATTATTCAGTGTGCGTTACAGGCCCAGGAGATATGACTAACAGTTCTCCCTCATCCATGAAATGCCTGAAATATACTTAGAAGAAGAGGTGTGGCTGTTTGAACTGGAGCACCCCAAAGTTCCACACTCATTCACTGCTTTGAGTAGACTCACTTTTTTCTGCTTATATTTAAAAATTACCCATGTCTTTGAGATGGAGACATGTTATAATGAAATGACACTTATTGCTAAAAAACATTAGTTACAGCTACCTGGCCAGAGGTGTCAGTATATATCTACCTACATTCTCAGTTTTGTATGGCTGAGAGGTATAGATGTATCCATGACACAATAATTAAGTTTGGCAGAATATTCAGACTGTTTTAATGGTTGAGGTACCATTAAATGGAAAACAAACATATTCAACCAGCAATCAAGACTCTGCCTAAGCAGTCAAAAATACTTTCTCTGAGGCTGGGGGGAAGTGTCTTTACTAGGTTCTCATTGCAATATTAAACATCTAGCCTTTCAAAGCCCAGTTGTGCTCCAACTACTTACCAGTTTTAAGCTTTGATTTATTTTCTTAAATGATACATGGGAAGGTACAAAGTATTTTATTTGAGAAGGACTAAAGCATGTTTGACTTTAAAAGTGATTGTGTTATCCTACATTTTGTTAGCATAAAAACACTTTATTTAATCTTAGAGTTATCTGTCTTTAATACAGCATAAACACAGTGCAATCTTTGAAATCTTTACTTGGTATAAGAACAATAGGATCTAGCAGATATGAAATACTTAAAATAGCTAAATTACTATTTTTTCACATATTTGTATTATACTTGTATATAAGTGTATTAAGGTGTGTGTTCCATATTTGAACAGTTCTTGGATGGTGAGCGGATTAGAAGAATCTTCATTACATCTAAAAATTAGAAAAATACCTGTTTTAATTGAGAAATAGCTTCTGATCAGGAAGTTCAAAGCCCTCTTAGACAATGCTGAAGTCTAGTAGTGATAAATTTGTCATCATTGCGCTTACAACCAGAAAATATTGTAGCAGTCTGTAAAGATTGCCGAAGCATTAAAATACGCTTCTCTATTTCAAACACTAAACTAAATGCTGAAATAAAGTTATTACACTTCCCGTGTGGCTAAAAGGCCAAAAAAACGTAGCTAGGCCAGTCCTCAGAAGCAATTTCAAAATCTTTGCAGAGATAGGTCAAATAAAAAAATTCAATTTTTCTTTTTTTTTTAATGAACTGAACATGATAACGAAAATTATAAGGAATTTAAGATTAAAGAATACTAGATCAGCGGGGTAATAAATAATCCTTTAAACCATCTGACAAATTTCTGACTTGAAAGACTGAGCATTCACAACCAAATGCACAAGAAAAACATAAAACTTTTTCTGCTTTGCATCTATTAGAGAATTAGTGGCCCAATAATGGAATCTATTTTTGCTGCAAACACTTTTGTAGTGAGGAAAGGAACTTGAGCGGTCAAGATGCTATGGTCAGTGTACACACTGATCTTGTGTGACCACAACTGAAATACAAACCTAATACTTTTCAATTCCAAGATGCTTTCTGAGCCCAAAAGAGTACTTCAATCACAAAATAGTGAGGCTAATAACATCTGGTATAAGGAATGATTCCACACCCGCCTTCACAAACGGCTAGAGATCTGAAAGCAAATATTGCAATCAACTCTGCAAGTACTCTGCTATTAAACTGAGAATTACGTAACTATTATCTAAACCCTACATAAACTAATTCACTTGCATTGATTCAAACATAAGCAATAAAAAACTCCAAATTCTTAAACTTTTACCACTATACTCAAACACAAAGAATAAACTTAGAATGAATACTAATGAGCAATCTTTAAAACCACAAACTAACATGGCAATTTGCACCTTCATTATGCTTACTGCATTTCCAAACACTACACACACTAATAACTTTCAGTATTCATCCTATTTTATAAAGTGTTTGTGATTAAATTTAAAGCTCTGCATCTAAGTGAAGAACTGAGTGGAAAACTGACATATTTCAGAGGCTGAAAATCCTTAAGACAGACTGTCATGGAATCCACATATGAAAACAGGTGCTATTTAATTATCTGAAAGTCAAAAGTTGTGAATCACTGAAGCCTTGCTAGTCCTCAACTTTTATTCGCACCAACCATCTTCTGCATATGGCGCTTATTTAAGGATGCTTCCAGCACTAATTCTGATCATCAGAAAATGAAGTTTGGAAGATGGATGACAAAGCTCCCCAAAACCACAATGCCTCAATTTGTATGCCAGAGGAAAATATTTCGCACTGATCTCATCGTATCGGCTTAACTACAATAACTTGATACACTGAGTAGCTTCTGCTTATGTGCCTTACTCTAAGAAAAGCAGACTGGATAACTTTTTCACAGATGTTTCATTATGTATGAACCAATTTAGAATGCTGAAAAGCTATATTTTATAATGCTCCTAGAGTCAAGGGTCCCAGGTGCTTATCACAATACTCAGTTATACTCTATGTATATACTGTTTTTGACAAGCAATATTGTGTGAATTATGCGAATTCCTAATGTGTAAATACCAGTAATTACATGAGTGTTTCAACCATTCAGTAAAACTTTCAAATATATTTTAATTTAATATGCACTATAGAAGCAACTCCAAAAAAAAAAGGAAAAGATAATCAGAAAATTTAAATTTCCCACCTTTAAAAGGGGAAGCAACTTACTAACATTTTATCTTGCAACTTCTCCTTTGAATGCATGTTTAAGGAATTTAACCAGCCCTTGAAGATACTTCCAAGAGGCAGGATAAGATTTTTAAAGCAACTTCAAACTACCTCTACAAAACAGTTATCAAATAAGGGAAATGAAGTTATTTATTAAATAGCAGCTTTTTCTACTTCTCTAAAAACCTATGTTAGCATGCAATAAGTTACTTCAATGCAGATGAAGAACACTATGCAATTATAGCTCTTACCAGACTTAGTTAGGTGGCCTTTCAGCAATTGTCTGATTCAGTGATTTGCGACCATATATTCCTAATTACCTGGGGATACATACAGCTAATCTTACATTTGGACATCTAACATTGGCATACATGATCCTGCCTCTTTCTCCCTACTTAATGCAGATATTTGAAGCTGCTTTGGAAATTCATAGGGAGAGAACCAGCCTAATTCACAATGAAGTCTGGTCTGCATACCAAAACTGGTTTTCACATAATAAAAGTGAAACACTTCAGCTTTATTTAGAAAAAAACAAACGTGCCAAAGGATGCAGAGATGAAAGTGAAGCGATAATAAAATTTAAATTAAAACGAGGAAGTAATTTATGGCCATATAGAATCAACACCCTTTGGAAAAGTGAACAGAAAAACCTCATCTTTTCATCATCAAGGTACCTACCTGAAGTCTTTTCTCTATTTTGAACATCTGCATTTTTTGTTTATTTTTGAAGAGCTCTGCATTCTTTAACTTGGTAGGAGATACTACAAATTTTCCAAGTTAACTGTACTAAAGTGCTATTGAAGAGCATGTTATAAATATGACTCTACACTTGTCATGAAAAGCTGAACATTAATTGTATATATTTATCTCTATATTTGTGTAGAAAAGGCATATTTGAAGACAGCATAAGCATTTGTGGAAGTGAAGGACAGTTCTTTCATTCACATTTACTGAGCAACTGAAGTGGAAAACAGAAGCAATTTCTGTCCTCCTGTCACAAAAGTATAAATTTTGAAATAAAAGAATAAGGAGAAATGGGAATATGAGTCCAAATTAAGTATAAAAATGCGCCTTTAAACAAGGTACCTTAAAAAAAAAAAATCAAGGTTGAACATGTGTACATGATTAGTCTCTTAACGGAATCAGTCACAAAAAAATACATGAACATGTGTTTTTGAAACATGTTAATGTCTTCAGCTACAGCAGCTAACTACTAAAGGTACAACTATTTGATTTTATTGATAAAATCTCTTATCATTATTAGGAATATTTGCCATATTAACAAGAAGTACTTTTGAAGTATAAGCACTGTGCAACATTATCACTGATTCAAACAGCATTCTATTTAGTGACTGTCACAGTGATTTGACTTTTTTTTTTTTTTTTTTTTTAAAACTAGGGTTATTTCTAATGTGAAGATTTTATAACAAAAGTATATCTTATCTTTCTTCTACATTCATCTAACAAAAATATTGCAGTTACTTGCTGAGATATGCCCATGATGATCAGAAACCCAAAATACCTTAATCCCATAAATGTTATTTTAATAAGGCTGAACTATAATTTTACGAAGTACAGGAAACTTCAGTTCTTAATGACTACAGACTGTTGACAAAAATTACAACTTGAAAACAAGATGATATCACACAAATAATGACAGCTGTTGAATTCTTGTTTCTGCACTTAAAAAGTACACGTACCTTTTCCTAAATGTGTATTTATACTCATGTATCTAGCTGTTCCTGTAAGGCTCTTGTGTTCTCGATATGGTATGTGCTTCTTTGTTTCTGGATCTATATACTCCTTTGCCAAACCAAAATCTATAATATGAATAATTTGCTGGGTTTTGTTTCCAGGTCGTCCTATTAAGAAGTTCTCGGGCTTTACATCTCTGTAAATCAAGTTCTTTGAATGGACATATTCCATACGAGAAATCTTTAATAAAAGGAAAAAATGACAAAAAGTTTAGTTTAAGCTTCAGACTGCTACAAGAAATTGTGGTAGAAGCTAAATATTTCTATATTAGTTTTATATTTAGAGGGTATTACCCTCTCAACCTTAATCTAAAGGGTAATTGCTCTTAACATGGTAGCTCCCAGTTAAAGAAAACAGCACACAGGCCTTGAGCAGATACACGCACGCACACACACACAGTGCACAGAAAACTATTCACATTTGAAGTCAAACATGAATCACTATACAACATAAGTTACAAAATCCGACCTTCTTTGAGAACTAGCAATAATAGTTTCTTGTGTACATTAAAACTAGAACCAGATGCCATCAAGATATAAGCAGCAAGGCTCCAGGTAGATCTATTACGCATTAGAGATGTCAAACTAAAGAAGTATTAGGAAGTCATCAATATTCATGCAACTTCCTTTTTAGGTGGATCTCTATCAGTGTTTACTTATTTGGGCATTAATAGTTATTAATGATGACTTCAAATCTGTGATGATTCAAGGTGTAAAAACAAAGTATTTATAAATGCTGTAAAATAAGGTTTATGTTAGTTTCAGACCTGTTATCCAAATAAAGTGTTTTAAATGAATAACATTTTTACTCTTCATTAGAAAAAACTGTCCCACTGTTTCAAGAAGAGGAGGCTCTGAGTCTTTAATATTTTAGAATGACCTATTAAAATAATGCACAAAATTAAGCTTTGTCTCTCCCCACTCAAGTGAAAAGAATACAACAAAAGAAGGAAAAAATGTTAATTTGTACTCTTAGCTTTTTTTTTCTTTTTCAATCTGAGAACCTCCAGGAAAAAAAAAAAGTTAAAAAACGCATCATTCAACTGCTTTATGGATTAAAAATACACGTATTTCAAGAAGATTTTGCTTTACTAAATGTCACTAGAATTCATGATTTCAGGCTGTGCTTGTGACAACTCAGGAGACAATGATACTATTTTCACACAACAATTCTGAAAAAACTAGAACAAAATGTAAGGAAAGCAATGTAAAGTCTTCCAGTTAAAACAGCTGAAAATGTCTACCACAGGCTCTTCAGAAGACTGAAATACCACTAATACCAATTTTAAACATGAAAAAATACAAATCTTCATTAAGTCAATGTGCATTTTAAAAATAGATCCAGTATTCTAACACTCAAATTAACATGCATAGCTGTATTTTACTTACCAACTGTATGGCTATCATAAGAACTGTTTTAAGAGAAAAAGTCCTATCACATAAATCAAATAAGTTTTCCAAACTAGGTCCAAGTAGTTCTAGCACCATGGCATTATATTTGCCACATGGGCCAAAATAGTAGACCTGAGGTATTCCATCTGTAGAAGGAAGACAAAATGTAAAGGGTTTAGATTAATGAACATAAATTACCTGTTTCAAAATTAAAACACTTTACTGACCTTAAAAACAAAACAAAACAAACAAAAAAACACAATAGATTAACGAATCCTCAAACACTGGTAAATTAAGGAGTATTGATTTTTATTTATGCAGAGCAGAAAGAAAAATATTTAGAAAATATTTTACACACATCACTAAAAACAAAAATGCTGTTGACAAGCAGTTACAGTCATCACTTTTTAGCAATATTATTTTTTCAAATGCAAGTATTTTCTGCGTAAATTTGCAAGGGAAGGCCTTTCCAGTCTTCTCCATTACTACTTCTTTCTGCTTATACAGCAAATAAAAATATTTTTCCTAAATCTGAATTAGTTCATTAAAAAAGTCAATAAACACCAGAGTTGAACTTTAACAAAAAATCTAGATTTCTAATAGACTGCAATGTGAACCGAGAGCAATTTATTCAAAGCACAGAAAGGATAGATATTTAAATATTAAGAACAGACGTCACGAGATTTCAGAAGTCTTACAAGGAACCTATTATGAAGAAAATGCACTTTGAATCCACTTCTGAAGTATCGCACCAGAAACTCATCTTGAATTTTTTTCAAAATTGAGTCCATGCTGTCCAGACAACACAAGAGTTTCAAATACTACCATTATGTCATTTAAATGGTCTAAGATGAAAGCTTATATTAACAAATACAAATTAAGTTTTAGGTTTTGTATTTATGACTTTATAACTTCTACCATACAGTCATGCCAAAGGTTTCAGAACTCCAAAATTAAAGACTCACAGCCTTTTCACATATATGCGTTATACCATTGCATAATTAAAAATAATCTGATACCATCAACTCCATCCTGTACATACTTTCTCATATGCTCAGGACCTTTTCCTCTCTCAGCAGATGGACCAGTTGCTGTTCATTAATAAAAAGCTTGCTCTTCAGTAGATTTCCTCAATGCCTTCCTTACTGTAGCTATTCAAACCTGGTTCCAAAAACATCTTTCCTCCCATATTGCCTTTTCTGTGGCATATATTATTACAAAACAGTTTTAAAAGTAACTACAGAATTTTTTCAGAGTAGCTCAACCTGTCTATTGTATTTCTCTCAGGGTCAAGTTGACGTTTAAATTTTTAAAAAATCTTCAATTTTCAGGGTTTTCTTTGAGGAGCATCAGGCCTTATTATTTTCATATCTTATTACAGCACTATTTACATTCAAAGTATGGATATGTAACTGTGTCCATTTCACCCCAAGTAAAAATACTTACTGTTCAACAAACATAAAAGCAAGAGAAAGCAGCATTTCATAATTACTTTTTCATCTTTTCCTACAGGTGATAATTAAAACCTTTCCATTAGACCCCCTAACAATTAGCTAGCTTAACTCTTTCAATTGCTAAAGTCTAGGGCTTGTTTAGCTTAAAAATATACAATCATATCTATATCAATATATTTAACGTACATAATTATACCCATTCCAGAAAGACTTGCACATGAATAGCTTATTCCTGCACAGGATTGCTACAGACTACATCAGAACATCATATTATTCCTGTTTTTTTTTTTTCTTAAAAAATATTCTCAATCAGAATATAGTGCTGCGGGCAAGATATACCATAATCATAAAATTCAAATCTCTGCTCTGCTGAGATTTGCTGCTCTGTCTCTGCTTTCTAATATGGGGAGCATACTCATAAATTCAGATTAATGTGCAGCAGTGATTTAAGTTATGCAACAGACAAGCACAAATGAGTCCAAAACCAATAGCTGGAGGGTAGATATAAAAAAGGGAGAAAGACTACAAGACTACTTGTAGTAGTACAGAGATACATTCTGAGAATCTCTAACTCTTATATCCAGATGTTTAAACCCATCTCACTCAAAAATATTTTCTAAAAGGTCACCTCCCCTACTATCATTGTCTCTGCTCTGTATCTGTTTATAATACTTTGAAATATTAGAAATACTTCAAAAATATAGAAGTCAGAAGACTTTGAGCCTTTCTTTAGATTTATTTCCACATGCTAGTTATCTGTAGGAACAAATTTATTTTCCTATGGGACAAAAATTCTAAAATGTTCAATATATTTGTTTACTAATTTCTAAGAGGTAAAAACGGAATTTTACTCCCAAAATTCCTTTGTTCGTAAATGTCAAAGATTAGTGTCTACAGAGCCATTGTACTGTCTACTCTTTTATATGGGTCTGAATCATGGGTCATCTACCGTCACCACCTGTGACTCCTCGAACGCTTCCATCAGCGCTGCCTCCATACAATCCTAAACATCCACTGGACAGATTACATGACTAATGTGACTGTCCTTGAACAGGCAGGGTTCACCACTATTGAGGCCATGCTGCTGAGAACACAGCTGCACTGGGCAGGGCACGTCTCCAGGGTGGAACATCACCGCTTCCCTAAGGCTGTGCTCTATGGTGAACTCACTACTGGCTGCCGCAAGAGAGGAGCCCCAAGAGGAGATACAAGGACTCCCTGAAACACTACCTCAGCTTTGGCCGTATTGACTACTATCAATGGTCCACTCTTGCCTCCAATCAGGAGACATGGAGATGCACCATCCATAACACTGCTGCTTCCTTTGAGAAGGCACACAGAATCAGTCTCAAAGACAAAAGACAACGCAGAAAGAACCGGGCCTCACCAATACTGCCTAAGGAGACCTTCCGCTGTGCCTTTTGCAACTGCGTTTGCCTTTCCCGCGTAGGTCTTTTTAGCCATCAGCGCGCTTGCCGCAAACATGGGTAAAGCCCTTTCCATATATTCGTTCGCAAGGCCTAACCATGATGATGGTCAACAATTCAAAATTCCTCTCCCAAAAGTTTGTCCTGTTTTTGCTTAAAGACTTTAACCTTTGATTTGCATCAGTTTTGCATGTCTCTACTTTCCCAGGACAACAGTAAATAGTAACATGTTAGTAATTAAGTGTTTTCACAATAGAGTTTTACATGTAAGATCTTACATAAAACTTCATGAAAGGTAGGGTAGGTTAAAAAAAGCTGTCAACCTAGACAGCCTTTGAACTTAAACACACTTTAATGGCTTACTGTTAAATTCTGAAGACTCATTAGGATCTATTTACGTGAAAAACAATAAATTACATAAGAGAAAGGCAACTGCCAAAACACAGAAGATGTAGGCAAGTTGTGAAAGGGTAATTTAATCTCTTCTCTTTATGCTTAATGGATCAAAAGCTCCAGTTTTTGATGGTCCTGTACATAACCTAAAACTCACTGTTTGAATAGAAAATAGTCATAATCAAAATCTATTAATCCTTTTCCTGCAGTTTTTATTAAAACTTTAACTGTTAGCTAGTCCCTTCAAACGTCATTTATAGCAAGACTTAAAATACTATTATTCACTATATAAAATATTACAGCATTTGAAGCATATTTTATATGAAATACTATCTGTACAACTTTACATAATAAACATTAATGCTATATAACACCCCAGATCAACAAACTATAATGTATTTAATATATTTGATATACCATCTATATATAATATACAAATTGTGATAATCTGTGATATACTATATTAGATGTAGTATATCAATTTATGATACAAAGCTCGCTTTGTATAGTCTTATTTTTGAGTAAATCAAAAAAGTTAATTTAGCAGTATATTTCTGCTTTGTGTTATGTACTTCGTTCTTTTTTGAACTAGTAGTCTGACATTTGAAGTAGGTAGTCTTATATTACTTCCCCTTTTGTAACTTTTGTTGACAAGAAAGGTATGGTTGAAGAATATTAAACATGACTAAAAAGAAAGTCAGAAAACACAGTTTGCATAAGATGCATTTACTGAATGTACTAGCCTTTTAGGAAAAAAGCTGAAAATTACTACAAGACTTTTTTCCTCCCATTAGAAGAGATCTAAAATCTAAGTTATTTAAATACTGAAAATAAATTTACATCAAATGAATCTCTATTATATGTAAAGATCCACTATTCATCTGTCATATATTCAGAACATTCATAGTACTATAGCAAACCGCCTGTTTACAGCTATCTCCTTCAATTTATACAAAAATACAGCATTTTTATTGGAAGCCATCCAATCAATATATTTTTTGTATGCTCTCAGGCTTCTTACAGTCACCTGTTTCCAACAATTTCTTACAACTACCTGTTTCCAAAATGATTTAAACATGTGCATCTATCAATCTAATTTAAATTTATACCACTGTCATTCTTACCAAATCGCTTATCCTTAAGTGTGTTTGTTAGCAATAGCACCCCTGCAGTGCAGTGTGCAGGTGCTCACAATGGCTCAAATTTACATTCTTTGGAATGTAAATACTGGCATAGTCACAATTAATGTTGATATAATCAACAGTTCAGCCTTGCTATTAATAAAGCAGTGGAATTTAAAATAGACCCATTTTTTCCCCCCAAATGATTGATTACAGAACCATACCAGTCTCTGTGTACACAACACAATACAGATGAACAAAACCACAGAATCCCAGAATGGTTGAGGTTGGAAGGGACCTCTAGGGATCATCTAGTCCAACCCCCTGCTCCAGCAGGGACACCTAGAGCACGTGGCACAGGGTGGCATCCAGGCAGATCTCCAGAGAAGGAGACTCCACAACCTCTCTGGGCAGCCTGTGCCAGGGCTCTGTCACCCTCACAGGAAAGAGGTTCTTCCACGAATTCAGGTGAAACTTCTCACACTGCAGCAGCTGACCACTGCCTCTTGTCCTGTTGCAGGCCAACACTGAAAAGAGTCTGGCCCCATCCTCCTGACACCCTCCCTTAAGATATTTATTTATACACATTGAAAAGATGTGTCTCAGCTTTCTTTCAAGAAATTCATGCATTTTAGGTGGTGCTAACATTAAAGTATTGATTATCATTTTAAAATCCAACCAGTCTGTATATATTAATGCAGACATCACATAAATAATGAATATACATAAAGGCATACATTCTATTCTTAGTTCAAGAGCAGACTCTCTGATAATATCCTAACAACATTGCTTAAACAGTCCAAGTAAGGTACTCAAGTTCACTTTAAATTTATACTGATCGTTAGCACAACATGAAGGCAAATTATGAAGTGAGAAAACCAAAAGACACAGAAACATCAAAACTGTATTTTCACATGAGGTGAAGTTTTCCAGAGACAGACAAAAACTCTGGAAAAGCATACAATACTTAGTGCTTGTTTCACATTATTCATAGCCTTTTAAGACACAGCTCTCTTCTGCAGTACACAACTGGCTATCTTCCACCTATACTGACAAAGCACTATCTTCTGGTTGCCCTTTAAGAAATGGGTTTTAGCACCAGAAGGGAAGTGCTAATTAAACTTCATCTGAAAAGACAGAAGAAAAATAAAGTACGGACAATATTGAGTATTTGCCTTTTCTGAAATGTTAATATAAAAGAACTAGGGTAATTCATAGCTAAACAGATCTTTGTTTCTTCCACAAAAGACCTCCACTGAAAACCTGACACAAATACCTCTTGGTGCTATAAACCATGCAACCATGGTACCCAATCCGTTCTAGCACATCAACAATTTCACAGACACAAGCTCTACTAGGGCAGGATCATCATCATCAGTAGTAACCATTCATTTGTTTTGCTTCTCAGACAGGTAAGTACAATAGAGTTCATTTACTTGTAGATATTTCCAAGCCATCAAAATCAATGGCCCTCAGACATACTATTAAGAGATAATAGAAAATTCAGATTATAACAGCTGAATAATTTTTATATTGTTAACCCTAACACCTCAAAATGTAGGTGGATTCCTTACTGCAATAAGAAACTGAGGCACACAGTAAGTTCACACCTGTCAAAGAAATACGTCTTATGTTTTCAAATATTTTGCTTTTACATTCATTTTTAAGGTTTAAATTTTTTAAAAAAATCTCATCTTTACTACTTAATCCTTAAATTGACTCAGTAGTTCCCCCTCCTCTTTACCAGTCTCTCCAGTAGGAAAGCACACTGAATTTACTTGCAGTTAAATTAGCATAGCACTTGATCGCAACTTAAAAACCTAACTTCCTGATTATGAAGAGAAAGATTTACAATGTAAAAAAAAAAAAAAAAGAGAGAGAAACTACAAAAATGTTATTGCCCCATTTCCCCAAAAGGGGAATACAACTGAGCCATATATGAGGTGGTAGTAAGCTAATACCCAAAATTAGGTTCCTAGATCAGCTGGTCACCAAGTAGCTTATACTGAACCCAGAACATCTGGCTCTAGAATAGGTTTCTTGAGCAGAAGAGATTTTGGGATCTTATATATCAGGCAAAGGTAGATTTCACCTTTATCATTTAATCGCACTATAATTCTTAGCAGCACACCTACAAAAAAAAGTTAGCTTGCCTGTACATACACTACCATAACCACTTTGATTTTAACCTTTCCCCCAACACTGTCACTGCTGAGACTATACTAGCCGAAAATATACTTTCTGGCATCACTCACCTATAACAGCAAAAGGTGTTTGCTGGGTCACTTCGCAAGGATAATTAGCAATTTGGTAATTTATGATGTTTACTAAAACGGAAACAACACCTAAATTGTAAGACTACTTAGTATAAGGCATAACCATACAATTTTGTAAAACTTACTATTTTTTAAATAGTCTAATGATGTAACAGACACACCTTACAGAATAAAAGTATTTTACCAATAGAAAATTCAGATTAATCCACTCAATCAAGATCTTTTTTTACTGCTGAAAATATCTATGGACACTTAAAAACTTGTATGCTATATCAGCAATGTGAAAATCAATACTGGTTTACATTACAGAATACTGCATATAACACATGCATAAAAACTTATGCATTTTTTTTTTTTTTTTACCTTCAGATCCTAGTTGCTTGTAGAATCTGTATTCCAAATGCAGCTGCGGTGCTCTTGACTTCGTTGGCTCCTGATTTAAAAACAAAAACATTTAAAACAGAGCCTGTCGGCTGCTACTCTGAAGACCAATACTTTCTGTACCAGTCATGCTAACCCCTGTGGCTTCTGAACCTCCGAAAAGAAACTGAGTAGTCCTTCTACAATGACTAGTAATTAGGCTGCTGAGAAACCTAAACCCCAGGCAGATAAAACTAAAGTGTACGGGAGCTTTTACATCCTGTGCTGCTCAGGGTCATCTTTTCAAGGTCCACCTTGGAAACCCAAATGCAGAACCCACCCATAATAAATTTCTTCTACCTGTGAGCTAACCTCTCCAATGCATGTGGTTGATAACACATCCTGTAGCCTTCAAAAGAAAGCATCAGAATACAGTTACATAAATGAAAAAGACTATCCACACCCCTGGTACATTTGCTAAGTGCATCTTCAGCAACAGGACTGTGACACAAAATACCAAATCCTTCCAAATAGTCACAGCCCCACGATAGTTAAGTAGCACAATTCCAAACCTTATGTATGACACCTAAAAAATGTCAAAGTAAATTTGCAGTTTAAATCTTTCTATGCCTAAATGATAAGTGTATGAAATTTTAGTTCTGTGTCTGACATGCAAATAGGACTCTGTCTCAGAAAAAGGCCACATCATAACAGAAGACCTTATTCATACACGAGAAAAAAGGCAACAAACCTACACTCCAAGTATTTCAAATTATCTTTGTAAATAGTACTTTATCATAAAACCTTCCTAGAGCATCTTTTTGAAGTCATGCTTGGCTTCATGATATCTTACATCTTACCATGCATAAATGGTAATTTGAACATTACCTGCTTACTAACTTTCTTGCACAGACTGCAACTAAACTGTAGCTTTTAATAGGTAAGATTACTAAACTATTTATCCATGCAAGCAGAGGACATACTGCTAAAGGGAAATTTCCAGGCAGTGTTTAGGAAATATTCTTATTTTCTTTCTCAGACCTTCTTCTCCAAAAGATAAGAGTTTTTAGCCTATATTATATTCTGCAGTGGTATATCCAAGGCCATAGAAGCCAAAACATCAGTCATGATGTTTTGCTACTTCTCCATCCTAGTCCAGCTAAGTTCAGGTGTTGCTACTTTTGCTAGTGCCAAACTCCTTGTCAAAGTCCAGCTGTATATTTGATTTTGGCAGGGTATCAGAAACTAGAAGAAGCAGCAAAACTAGACATAAAGTTTCCACAAAAAGGGAGCAGAAATTAATGCAAACACATGCTTTCCGAAGTCCAGAGTATATATCCTAGCTGAATAGTTAAAGTTCTTTGCAAAGACCTGAGCAAGAACTTTCTAAAACAAGAGGACCTGTTTGCTGTTTAAGCAACACTAGCTGCCCACCAGTCCTAAAAAGCCTTGAAAAAACACATTCTGAAGTACATGTAGCAAACAATAGTTTAAAAGAAAGACTTGGAAAGAGCAGAATTATGCTATGTCACATTAACACTTGAGTTATGCACATTTTTAAGAAAACATTTTACTAATTTCAAGTAGAAAACACTTTTTTTCAATGAGAATAGCAAGTAGCAATGTTGACACATGAAACACTAAATTTGAGTATAGATGTTGGAAAGCAGACATTCTACAAGATTTCAGGAGGATTCTTCTGTAGTCATTTGTTGTTTGATGTTCAATTTTGCACTCGTCCACTTGCTGACAGAAAGGAAGCTACCAGGTAAGATTGCTGAGGGTATCCTTGAAGAAGCAATCAATCATTATTGACTTTATAAATATAAATTTACTTCTGATAGCAGTGACAACATTTAGCACTGGCTTTATTCAATATGTACAAGTCATATAGTTATTTCTACCAGTAAGTATTTTTATCTAATCAGCTGAAAACTGATAAGACTAAAAATTTCAATGACAGAAATCAAACTATTATATACGACAGTGAGTCTGGTGAGTTTTTTTTCACCCTGCTTCTTAACAAAAAGAATATTAACTTACCAGCTTAATTGCCACATACTCATTTGTGTATAAATTTTTTCCTTAAGAAAAAAAAAGCAAGAATGTGAGACTCTGGCAGTGACAGTTTATAAAAGCAAATAACTTTTGAGGGATGTATTGTGCTAAGAATCTCTTCTATATAAAACAGACTTATAACCAATTTCTTCAGCCATTACTTGTCAAAGAACTTATGGGAAAGTATTAATTAGGCCTGTGTCTGTGACTAGTTCAGCTAACAATTTATTTGTGCTTTAACTCACTAAAGTAACACATGACCTTTGCAAGTAAAGCATGAATAGCAGTTTAGTCAGATTAAGAGAAATTGAAGATCTGTTTTGTGATTTACTGGAAAAAAAATCTTAACTGCTGAAAAAATATAAAAACATGCTCAATGCTTAGATTAATTTTTAATATATAATTTCATGTTTTAATACAGTTCACAATCAAACACAGGAATGAGCTACTGTAAATTTGTAAGACTCAAGATGCAGTAATAATTTAGTAAGTTTTCTGAGTATTTTTAATATTAGCTATATGACAGGAGGCCTTCAGAATCAACATCTCCTGAAAATGCTTTACCTAGAACACAGAACCATGTCATTAGAATACAGAAGTTCAGTGAAGCCAATCTCCATCAGAAGTATAACTACTATGCATCCTTGAATAAAACAAATACTCTTATTTCAAACTAGAGTCAAGGTTTCTGGTTAGACATTAAACAATAACTGTATACACATTCTAAGCTTTTTTTCAACTTAAGACTAGAGATGAATATACAGGCACCACTGTGACAAAAAAAAAAAACAGTTTTGTGATATATTTCAACAAGTTAACATCAATAAGTTAAGAGCTTGCATACCTCCTCTTCATAGGAGAGAATATTTATTACATACGCAAAAAAGCAGCAGAGGTTGAAAGTAAAAAGAAAAAAAGCTGCAGTCTTGGGTTGTCGGAATGGCAGTACGCTGTCTTTCACCTTTTATATTAGTGTCTCGCCTAACAAAACACGTATTCTAGGATTTGATTGCTACCAGTAAATGAGATCACCTGTTTTGGATTAATACCAGATTAACAGTGGTGTATGTCATGAGCAAGCCAAGATACAATCCCTAGAAATGTTAACAGTTGTCTGTAGTATTAAATGGATATATTAATCAGACTGGTATGGTTTAGCTCATGTAGAGCTTTAAACAAAAAACAACATGCAAGGTCAATTTAAGAAAACTAAAGAGCTGAAGACAGAATTCCTGACTAACTTGTAAACTGCACACAAAAACATGTGCAAACGCATATATCTAACACTTCAAGAGTCAAAATGGATCGTTCTTGTTCTGTTACAAGTAATTAGAGCGTATCCTAAGAAACTAGTTAACATACAGTGTCAGTAAGTAAAGAGCAAGAGAGAACACCTTTCTTTTCACAGCAGCAATACGCTGAGTTTGTTTACACTTCTGACGCACACCAGATATATAACGGCCCCAGGAAGAGCAACCTTAGAGTTATGTTATATTGTCTTCCTTTAGGACAATGAGAAGTTGCTCTACAAAGTGGGGAGGGAAAACAACAACAATACACACACAGAAACAAAACAGAAACAATAACTACATGTACACAGCCCACCATACTCAAATATCCTACTTTTAAACAGGTTTCTCTCAATCTTGAAACAGAGCAGTAATTCAAACCTCCCAGGAATACTGGAATAAATTCGTGTCATTCAGTGTTCAGCTATATTTGCTAAGGCATGCAGAATTCCCCAATCTAACAGCTTTGTCTAATCCTGCTGCTGTCATGGAAATTAAGTCCCGCCAAAATAAAATATCTGAGAAACACACACACAAGATTTTGTATACTATCTTAACAGTAAGAGAGACATCCAGAAATTCTTCAAAACTGCCCAGGTCCTCCTCACTCTTTGTCCCTTCTCCAAAGCTTTCTGCAGATGAATCCCTGTTGCCTGATCAGTCAGTCATTCCTTGTTCAGTCCTGCCATACTGATGTTGATGGCCAAGGAAATGCCAAACTTGCCTGCTGCAGTTCTGCCAGCCTGTTGCAGACACAGTGCACACTGCTGTTCCCCAGCTATTCCTAGGAATACAGTATTTGGGCTAGAAGTATGGAGGAAGGATATTTTACAACATGTGAAGAAGAAAAGAAGTAGGAGAAGGATGTTTAGCCCAAAAGGATCACAGTAATTTTAGAAGATCAAGAGAGACAGAAAAATACAGTTAAAAAAAAAAAAAAAACAAGTACACACACAAAGGCATTTCCAGTCTCTCAGAAACTGACTAAATTCAGCAGAACAGCTAGGTAGAAAGTACTATTAGTTCTAAAAAGTCTCCTGCTATATACATACACACAAACATATGACAGAGCTGTAACAGTCTTTCCACAGACATTTTTATTTTCAGTCTGCATGCATGCTTTGAATAATGTAAACCAAAACACAGATCTTACCTAATCGTAGTTCTCCAAAATTACCACATCCAATTTTTTTGCCAACTCTAAAATTAGGTCCAACCATTAACACTCCAGAATGTGAAGAACCAGATCCCCGTGGATTGTGGCCTGACCTCCCACTAGGTCGTGCCATTCTTTCATCTGGTTTGTCTTTGTCTCTGTTTTTACTCTCCATATCAAGTTTACTGTACTCCACTTTGATTTCTTCTTTTTAAATCAGTAAAAGCAAACTCAAATTCGGCAATGTGAAAACACAACATCACTAAAAGTGTCCAGCTGGTTTCTGTCAGTTAGTAGTCAACAACAGCATATTCATCCCATTTGCAAAATATTTCTTCCTTGATCGTTTCTGTATTAAACCTCCAGAATGTATCCTACCAGCAGGATTTACTAGTGTTTACAGGAACTCTGTAAATAAAAGACAAAGTTACTCAATACAGCATGATTCTTTAGAGTACTATCTCTCTTCAATTAAAGTTATACAATTAAAATACAACTAATGATATTTACTTAATAGGTCCTCCATGAATGACCCTACTGTAAGGTTAAACTCTCTCATTATAGCACATAACTATAGCACATAACTGTAAAAGAAACTAGCGTAGCTTTTCAGTGAGCTTTAAAAAAAAAAAAAAAAGCTAAATAAGTTTCATGGCAGCATTTACTTTGGGAAGAAGCACTTTCTGACCCAGTGAACACACTTGGCATTGAGGTTAAAACACTGTAGCTTATGCCAGATTTGTGAGAGAAAGTATTTTACACTTATTTTTTCCTCCAAGTATTTAATTTCTATTTTTTTCAAAGTAGTATCTGTTTATCTACTAAAGGAAATACTTAAACAACACTGAATGATATTCAAACTTAAAATGTTTT
Source organism: Tinamus guttatus (assembly GCF_059628265.1). Classification (NCBI taxonomy): domain Eukaryota; kingdom Metazoa; phylum Chordata; class Aves; order Tinamiformes; family Tinamidae; genus Tinamus; species Tinamus guttatus. Next base: position 1,101,587 of record NW_028289125.1, on the reverse strand, counting down.
CATTATCTTAATTGCTACTTCTGGGAAATGTGATATATTATTTCAATGGCAAGGACACTGCACATCTTTCCAAAACTCCCAAATTTGAAAATACAACCTATTTACATATCATAACAATTCTGCCTTCCCCTAGTTCCCCCAATTCATATATTTGTTCCTCCTCCTCAATTTCATTGCCTTGACACTCCTTCCAGCAAGGTCTTCAGTAAGCACATAAGTGTTACCTTACTGCTAAAATAAACAATCAAAAGTAAGCTTTTGTTTTTATCTGGCCATAATCAGAATAATAGCTATCATTTTCTGTTTAACAACACTGATTAAAAAAAAAAAAAAAACACTAATGAAGTCATCGATATTTCCCTAGAACACAGCAACACCTTTCAAGGAGAGTTAAATATTCAATACATTTTGCTATATTCACTTAAGCCTAGCTTACTTTAAATGTGGGGAATATAAGGTAGTCAAAGAAAACATGCTCTAGAAAGAGTTAACTTTGTTTCAAAATGTTATTTATATAGCCAAAAGTCCATCATCAGAAGCTTTTTCTTAAACCTAACTCTCCATGATAAAAAATTTATTTCATACCTTATTACAACATTTTGAAAAGTTAAAGAACAGGTAGAGAAAAGAAAGCAAAAGGATATGAAAGACCACCCTACAAGTTGCACCTACTCAATCACAGATTATTCATGACAGGGTCTTAAGACTACAATAGCTGAAAACCACTAATCAATGGCTGACTACCAGCTTAATTATGAATCACATAGAAGTTTATTTCTCAGATAAACACAATCACACCAATGTCAAAGGGAAGGAAATGAAAGACTTGCTCTGACACCAAGGGAAAAAGTAAATGGAGGCCAAACAACTTTTCAATGCAAGCAAAAAGTACTGAACAGTGGTACAACACAGACAGAAGCATTTAAGAGGGAAAAAAAAACACTAGCACAGCAGTGTTAGCACAGCACTAGTACAACATACTCTTACAAGGTCAAGCACCATAGGCTATCCTAAAGCCACTTTTGAAAGCACAGATCTCAGAGAAATAGACTCAATAGGAAGTGACAGGTAATCTCCCTCACCCACTGTGCTACTCAAGTTAAGGAAGAATAAGAAATCAGAAATGGAATGCACTGAGTATAGGATTGCAAAGGCACCATCTAGTACTGAGAAAGATCAGCACATGTGAAGCAGTAGACATGTATAACAAATGAATTAAGTACCAAAGAAAAAGTCTTTACACTCCAAGTCTCACTTTCTCCAGTGAGAAATATCAAGGTAAACAGCTCTAGACTTCAAAGAGCTAGCATACAACCTTCAGAACAAATAAATGCTATGCATAGTACTGCCAGCACCAAAAGATAAAAGCCATCACAGCTGATGCCTTGCTAATCTCAGTAGCAGAGGGAAGGCTCAACTTCCTGGCAGTATGCTGCACATACCAACATATTAATATTGCAAAGAGCAGGGAGAGCTTTTGGCACAGTGAAAAGTCAGGGAAGCACCTATCGACAGGTCTCACAACAGAACACGAGAAGTGGGCATGTAAACAAATCTGAAGGGATTAAAATCTGATTTCAGACTAAATAGGGCTCCTAGCTAACTACTGCAAAAGCCTTGTTAACATATACAATATGTAATTATATGTTATTTAAAATTAATCTCTAACGCATCAAAATTTCACTTCAGAAAGTCAAAATAATTCTAAAGTTGTTGTTCTTCAGATCTTCCATTTTGCCTTTGCCTGCTTAAGTATCACCTGGGCACAGCATGCAGTCTTGCCAATAGAGCAAAAAAAAAAACTTTCCTGTAACAGGCACGATCAGAGTGATGAAAAGTAAGTGATGATGTGTCAGAAGCATGGAATAACAAACAGCCAGACAAGGACACAACGGTGATAAAGAAAGCAGCCGTGAGCCAAAAAAGTCTATCATCACTGAAAAAGCTCCCTATCTCAAGCTGTTTCAGCTCATGTAACACCAAAACAGCACCGAGCAACCAAGCTGTGAGCTCAAGGACAAATGAGTGTTTGCATCGCGCACACTAGCTGCTCTGTTCGTACGCTTGTCCAGATGAAGCTTATTAAGTAGTTTCCAAGATGCTGAAGCTTTACCAGTGAGAAATGAATTTGACAAAGTAATCATGTTAATCCGTCTATAATTCAAGGAAGAACTTTAATTTGGGAAGTCCAAATCACAGCTAAGTCTATCCCACACACAACCAACCACTAACAATGCCAAGAATTAGTCCTAGCTTCTGACTTTCAGTCATGAAGGCTTTCAGGGAGCCATAAGAAAGATTATAGTCTACAAAGTATCACCCACATAAGACACTCCTGTCCATATCTGCTGTCTCCAAAAAAGTGTTTCTGAAGCTCAGAGGATGGAGAGAGAAAAATGATGGCATATTTTCATGAAAACTGTTTTGAAAACAGGAGTGTTCTGCCCTTATTTGAAAAGTTGATATAGAAAACTCTTCTTTGAAGCAGCCTAACATGTTCCCCCAGACCTCCAAACTCTAAAGTGCAAGTGGAGGTACTGTCTTCTGCCTTCCCTGCCGCATGCAGTTATAAGCCCCAAAGGAAAAAATGCAAGATTTGTTCATGTTGAAGAGCCTCCTGCAACTCTAGCAGGTGCAGACATATATCCTCCCTACAAATGAGGCCTCCTGTTGTCAGAGGTTTAACATCAAAGGACAGCGAGAAATCTGACAGTCTTGTTCTTAGTAGACTCTGTAGAAATCCAAGCACCATAATACAGGACCCAGTCCAACCATAGAGGGAAGACAAAAGCTTGAAGGTAAGAGCGAAATATGTCACCAGAATTAGGAGAAAGTGAAAAAGTCCAGGAAGAAAGGGGCATAAAAAACAGAGCTCAGAGGGAACAGAAAGAAGACTGCCACTCCTGTTTGCTTGCCATCTCAAACCCTCATCTCAAAACTGCAGATGACTAATACAGTGGGAGGACAAACAAGGTTCTGTATCTATAACAGACAATGGTCTGCAATGAGACTCAGAGCCCCAAATTTCATTTTTCTTCCACAGTTCTGGAATATATATGAAGAGCCCTGGATGAATTATAGAAGACAATGAAACACTTGGCACAGAACATGGTAACCTGCTACTGCCATCTGTTACAGATCACACTAGCTTTATTTTTCTTTTCAGATGGAGCTCCCTGTAAGGCAATTGAACTACCACACATACTAAAGTGAAGATCCAGAGACCTTTGTAAATGGCACAGACTAAAGAAACCATAAAGAACAGCACACAGACTATACCTCCAGGGACAAAGTAGTTCCTAGGAACCAGAAAAGACAGCACAGGATTGTCAAAAAGCTGCCAAGAAGCAGTCACTCACCTGCACCGGGAAACAGTGGGTAAAGGCTGCCATGCATAAGCATCCCTACTTTCGTTCTATTTTTCCTAGATTTAGTCCCTGCTTAAGTCAGCTTTAATTGGAATAACATTCCCAAGCTTTTATTTTAAAAGTCTTTCAATCTTCTGTGTAAAGTTTACTATAACAAAATTAAGTATAAATGCCATGAAGTACCATCTGTCTAGGGGGCCTGCCATATCACTTATCCCCATTAAAAATAACATACTTATACTATGTATACAGCTCTCCAAATACCGGTATCTTAGCTATAGATAGGAAGTTACTATTCTGCTTTTCTTTATCCCTTATTATACAACCTCAAGTGTATTTTAAGATATCTTGTATATAACTCCATAAAGAAGCATCACATGAATAACTAAGGATTTCTTCTTTTAAGCATTCATTCATAGCCTTAAGGCTAAAGCAGAACCAGAAAGAGAAAATGCAACTTTAATGTTTTGTTCACTGCACATGCCAAAAGCCAACTCCATTTCTGTTAATGCATGTCTAGTGCACAGCACAATGTAAAAACATCCTGAGAACAGATTACACCAAACAGAAGCATTTAAATTGAGAACGGCAATATACTATTCTGAAAATACATAAATAAAACTAAATATTTTATGAAGTTTCTGATCTGCGTAAATTCTGTGTAAACCTGTGTAAATTCTGTGTAAATTTTTATGTCTGCCAGTTTTTGAAGTTGATTTTATCTTATGCCGTACTCTGAATCAGTTAAACATGCCTTCAGATGGTATGCCATGCTAGTTTTATATTCAGGAGTTCTATTTATAAATGCATTAGCGTAAGATTTGCACTTAAGCATGTGAGATAAGCATGTGGTATATTTATAATTTGTAAACAGTATTAAATTATCAGAGGTGGAGGCTTATAATAAGGTTACTCTTTATTTACAAAAACATTTTATCAGCATACTTGAACGAAGTTTTTCACAAATATAACAGTCTAATATTTTAGACGTTACCTAATAGAGATACTATTAACTGCCTTTCTCGACCCTGCTAAACTTATAAAATCTTTCTCAAGATTTTCCTTATTGCTTTTCTATATACAGCCTCAGACCGTTTTTAATAGCACTCCACTCCTAAACAATTATCCAATCAGATGTTCTTTGCAACCATTTGAACATAAGTTGCTTTATAAATTGAAACGTAGCTAATTTAGAATACATTTATGTCGAAGACCCTACCACCAACACTTAATTCTGCTTTTTACCCTGTATTTGAATTTATAGTAGTTGATAGTTACAATTAGTTTCAAAAAGCAATTTATAAGTATGTTCACACAACATTATCTAATATGTAACTGGATAGCACACCAAGACATGTGTCTTACAGCTACATATATTGTCGCAGAACTTAAGAAAACCTGGCAGGACTTATCCTACTAGAATCATTGGCTAACTTTAAAACAAATGAGACACCTAATGTTTTAGGATATCACTTTTAAGTGTACCATAAAACAAGATTCTCCAGAAGAAAAACACTTTTATTATTATTTTTACTATTTCTTGTACAAATACTCTACTCCAAACCCATGCCACCCTACCTCATAAAAAAAATTTAACTTATGCAGATTCTTCAATGAGCAATCAGAACGTTATTTTCACAAATTACACCCCACAACAAGCAAGGTGTTCCTCAAACACAATTTCAGGAACTGCAAGGATTTTCTGCAAAAAAAAAATCCCTCACAACTGATGTGATACCTCTTCTACAAAGGCACTAAGGAAAAAAAGACCAAGACCAAAGCAAAGCAAAACTGTAACTTAATCATGTTGCAACTACCTCCCCTCCTTTTCCAAATGAAGTTAAGCAGTGGTACTTAGTATTTCAGCATTTATTGCAAATTAATTCTATTTCTTACATCTGACTTGCAAAAGTAACAATCATATCTTTCAAATTTGGGAAATTCAAAACACTGAGTGTTTGGTGAGTAACTTTAAAGTAGCACTTTGAAGTAGCAATGCCAAAGCAAGGACAAATAGCCAAGCATGAAATTTTCAATTTAAGAAACTCATACTTTCAAACTTCCATATCCACACAAATCCACAAAAAGATGTTAGCCAGATATCACCTTAAAAATTAAAATGCAATAAAAAAGATAAGTTACACTGTGTACAAATGATAAAGGTAAGCATGAACATTTATCCCACAGCCATTTTTGTTAACAGTACTAATGTTTTGACAGCAAATAAAAGAGCAAGGAAAGCCACTAATAAGAAGAAACAAAGTAGAGTAAATCATAAACAAACATTACTTAACAAGTTCTTTAAAAAGTTAAATTACTACTCCATGATGATTAAGTAATGCTTTGCGGAGTGCTTGAAAGACTTCAAATCAACAGTTTTTACAGCCACACTACAGGTACACCTATTTAAATAAACTGAAATGAGTATCTTCTATCAGAGTCCTGCTAAGGGACATGGGAAAACTTGTACACTTTTAACATACTTAACATACCCATTGGAAGGAAGAAAAACACGCTTGTCAATTTCTTCAGGATACAAGCATTCACTTACAATATTTTTAATAAAATAATCTGCACATAATTTGACAAAAATAAAGAATTTAGAAATTTACTGCATACGAGCTGCTGCAGAACCCTATGAAATATTTGTCTTAGAAATCACACGTTCGTGCTTTTGTTGTGTTAGGGTTTATACATTACACTTACCTATGAAAGAGTTATTCTGTTCATGGCAATATCTGTTCTTCATCAGAATGGTCATACTTTGGATGGAAAGCCCTAGAAGGCAAAGAGATGTACGTATGTAGTATATCAGCAGCTTGGGCATTCTAATACTTCACATAAGCATATATTTTTGGTTAATAGCATTTTTTTAAAAAATGTTAAGTAGAAGCCATCTGATTATTTTGTTGAATGATTTAAAATAATTTAAGATTCAGAAGTCAGACACCACGCAAAAGTGCATATCAACTAAGACAAAACTCTTTTCTTTCTATATGAAGTTTAATGATCTATATTTTCTTTATATGTACTCTGCCCATAGAGTACACCAATTCCCCATTTGTTTTCCTGTTTCATTTTCATTATTCTCATAAATGAGCAATCTGCTTGTAAAAAAACATAAGCTATAAATAACTTGACCAGTAAGCTTTACCCACACAGCAGGGAATCCTAATATTTGAGCGCATCCTAGTTGTAACTGTACAAGGACAAATACACAAAAAAAGCCAAGTTAACAAAGCAATGTCATAGAACTGATATGTCTACTTATGTGGAAGTATGAAAAGGAAGAGGATGCAAAGGAAACCAAGAAAAAAGTCCTAATGCCATTACATAGTAGAAAAAAATAGATATTAATCAGAAATTAGGTCTTCCATTCATACAGATTGAGGATAAGCAGTGAAACGAAATTGGAACACCAGAAAGGAAGCAGTTAAGATGCAGGAGTGCCGTTAGCTAGAAGAGGTTTTATTTGATGAAATTGGATAGATATTCCTAAGCACTGAACAGAGACTGTCTGAAAAGCAGGAAAAGGAGTGGCAAAGAATGCAAGAGAAAGTGCAGATGTAAACTAGCCACATGTTTCATTTGGCAGAATGCACACCAGCATACCAAGAACTTGCCAAAAAAAAAAAAGTGATCTAGGCTTCAATTTTAGACAAGTGAAAAAGTAGCAAGGACAAGAGAGCCAGACTACTGGTCCCTGTCAAGACACTAGCTAGCTATAGATCACCCAGTCAAACTAATCTAATATCAACTTATCCATAAGACTATGGCAACATCAACCGAAAACACAAACCCAACTTGCAGTATGAAGACAGAGCATTTGCTGGGTACACAAAGAATGAAGTATTTTTGCCCGACGGTTTTATCTTAGTCTAAGCATGAATTCAAAGGCAACTCACTGCCTTGGATTCGCCACCAGAATGGTCTACACTGCTTCTGATTTTGGAACTACAGTAGTTACCCTCAGTTCAGGACAGTGCTCCACTACATGAAATTACTACATCATAGTATACCTATATATATTATTATTTCAAACTCTTACACATATGACCTCACAAATTCAATAGCATTCTTTTTACAGTGCAATAGGTGTTTACTTACTTGCTCACTAAAGCAAAAAACTACATGAACCATTCCCTGAAGTCCCTTCCCCAAAGGCTAGAGGAACCTTTTGTGGTATTGGCAGAAGACAGATGCCTTATTACTTGAAAAGCTATTTTCACTCTACAGAAGAATATTTTGCACATTAATGTTTGCAGCTAAAACCTGCTTAGTTAATGGACAAGGAGATTTGAACCAGCTTATTTGAAATGCTTGTTTTGCACACACTGATAAATAAATTTTACACACAGAGCAACTCTAAGTCACCATGGAACTCGCAAGCAAAAGTGATCTCGCAACTCATCAAAATTAAATTTTTGTATCTAAAAAAATTGCATCTAAATTTTGCACCTGTAAATTAAATTTTTCACCTAAGTCCATGTTGCACAACTATATAATCCTAAAGAATTAACACAAACTGTTTTATCCTAATAACCAGAAGCGCAAATGGTAAGTGGGCAAGTCCCAAACTCATCCTCACTGTAAAAAAAATTAAGCATTCCCCACATGTTCCCCCAACAGGTAGGTGGCTTTTTTTGATGACTTGATCATTTATGTTTGTTAATAGAATTAAAAAATATATTTAAAGACACTTAGGAAAAGCACTGCAATATTATACACAAATTGCATAAACAACTGAGTTTAAAAATATTTAGGCTAACATTCTCAATTTTGCTCCATTATACAGTCAGTATATTAAGCAGCTTTGCAGCTGTTACTCCAAGTTCATATGCCACTCAGCTGGAACATGTATTATTTAATATGTGAACATATACTATGAATTTACTAACTCATCTTTTTCTTAATCATCATTAAAGAAATTTTCTTTCAAGTCCTCTTGCTCTTTTTCTTCTAGATTGAGCATTCATAATCTAAGAGAGCACTGTGACATCAGCTATAAGCAAGAAGGATAATCATGCAAACCCACAAAATATGTATGTGGGTTTAATCTTTTTCAACTACATTTGCCCTTCAGGTGTCTCTTGGAGACAAGTGTCAGTCTTCCAGGTAACACCATTACCAAAGATCATACATACCCAACTCAAACAGCTTCTTTCATATTTACTGGCAAAAAATCCCGCATCCATTAAAAAGCCAGATGGGCTGACAATTTTAAACACCATGAATTTTATCATCACATGAATATTTAATTTATCGCAGTTTCACTCAACATCAGGTTTAGTGGAATCTAATTGCTGCCAGACTATTAGCAGACTGCTAAAATTCAAATTCTAATACATGGATGACACACTAGTAAAGGCTACACCCACAAAATACTTTAGATATATGTAGATAACAAATGGATTACATCTACACATCTCAGTGTCAGTTAGAAGTGTCTCACTTAACACATTATACGACATATAACAGACACTATTCGAAAATAATAAAAAAGACCCTTGTAAGAGGGAATTTGAAGACTAATTCACTTAAGCCCCCTCCTTCCGTGATTCAGACAAATCTCAGTGGTACTGCAGCAATACCACTATAATAGCATGGAAGTGTACATGCTTTTGGGTGCATGTCATAGTAATGTGCATTTTCAAATATGCAAGTCACCTTTTACAGTAAAAACTTACTAGGCAGTTTATTAATTGCTAAGGTTTCAGACCTATTAGTAGATAAACTTATTAAGGGAACATTAAAGAGAGCTGCTAAGTAAAACATGCCAGAGTCAGGAAGTAACAAAGTTAAATGAAATAGGCAACCTTAGCTACCCTCTGAGGTACCACATGCATATGGTTTAACCACAAGGTTCCTTATCAGTCCTAGTAGCAGCACACTACCATTTTCCGTAATTTTACAAGAAGCATATGATAGCACAGGAGTTAGGAAGAGTCCATGAAACAAGAAATAAAAACACACGGTCTGGGTAAATACTGAAGTACTCTTATGTTTAACCAAATTTCTACTGTTTTTGTAATGCTTGTTTTTAGTTTTTCTGGTTCCTCAAGCTTCTTGAGGTGCTGTGTTTTGGTACTTCTACTAACTCAGCAACAGAGATTCTCTTCCGACTCTCCAAAAGTTTGCCTCTTCCTCGGATTTCCAGGAGCCTTCTCTCAACATTACAGAACAATTCACTTAACAAATAACCCTCGCTCCAGACAAAGCACAGTCCTGTTCTATTTTTAACATTCAATATCAATATGCAAACCACACAAATATATTCACAGAATTGTTTTTACTCAGCAAAACTCTTTCAAAGTACTTTAAGTGCTGAAATATTAATTTCACAACTTTGAAATCAAGCTCAGATTTTGATAGCTTCCTTGATAGCTCATCAGTACACAATTGAAAGATCTAATCAACTACTTTAAGTATTGTATGCCTCACTGAAAAGCATGCTCTAAGGCTAGCTCTAAGATAACTGCACAGTTTTCATTCATTTTTATATATGTCTCCATATATATACACATGTCTCCAGCAAAAAGATTCAGAATTGAACACTGAAAACTCAGGACAGAGGATTTATCTTCAGTAGTTTCTAGCCTCCAGAAGGTTTTATGATGAAATATGAATCAGCTCTAAATGTTAAGATTCATCTACAAAAAAAAAAAAAAAAAACACACACATCAACTGGTGAGTAATTTCATTATTTTTGATTTACGACAGTGGTGAAAGCTTTCACATGATCTTCATAGGACCAAAAACAACAGTAGAGTTGATAATACAACAGCTTGATAATATTACAAGTTAACATATCTATAGATGTATTTTTAAACAAACAAATGATTCTAGGGACACTAGAATGGTTGGATGGTTATTTATTTTTATCTCTCATTTCTTAAACAGGGAAGTTATTTTATATAAGAACTCCATAACAGAATCAAAAGTAAAAAAGTTAACTCTATAACTAGGTCAAAATACTACATGATTTACCACACAGCAGAAGTTAAAAAAGTAAACACATTTTCCTTACTTTCAGCTGAGATGCTAGAGTTCTGAAATATTCAGAACACATACAGAACTTGCAAAGACACTACATACACTAACATGTTCTTCAACAATTCAGCAAATCTCTCTATTTCCTGATACACTTTTTGCCAGGCAGAGATTAAATTCAATTTCTATTTTCTGAAGTCATCAAAATAATCGATAAGCATGGTTTGGTCTTCGAACAGATATTAAAAATATTTTCTGGTAAAGCAAAATTCACTCTCAATAAGATTAATGACATTTCATCTTCCTATTTGTCAATAGTCTGCATATATGTTGTTCATTATTATTTTACATTTCTTGGAAGGCATTGTTTTAATTAACCTCAACAATAACAGAACTTATTCACTTGTAATTATTCCTTTTTGTTCATATTAGTTTCATCTACTTGACAGATACAAGATTTTTTTTTCTGAGTCTAAAGCAGTCTAATCGTTCTTTCTCTTAATATAACAATAAAATCCAGCTTTTGTATTGACTATTTCTGTCTTTGTGGGTTGAAGAGTCATTATGTTTTTAGGTGGTATTTGATTCACCTGATGAAGCTTTAGTCACATCATTTTATCATTCTGATATCACTCAGGAAAACTACCACCTTGCAAACATTGTAAGAAAAACAAGCAGATCGGCTGCAGCAACACTATTCCTCCTCTTTTCCCTTCCTCCTCTCCTCCCACCCCTCCGAAAAAAATGCAGCAGATTTGAATACATCTAAGAAACAGCAATGAACACTTTCAGGTTAGCATAAGACCTTTAGTGAGAAGCGAACTACTATGTTAATGAGATAAGAAAAAACATGTAACACAAGAAGTAAAGATGGACCCAAATCAGATCTTCTGCAAATATCCACATATATGTCACCAAAACCCACTGCTGACCATGTTTCCCAGACAATTTGTCTTTAGGAATACATAAGGTTAAAGTCTAGATATTATACCTTACTTTAGAAATATATTCACTACATTTATTTGGATAGAAAATACACTGTAATATACTACTCGGTTGGAAATTCTTCCTGGAGTTTCATCATCAAGGAGTTAAAACTAGCAAATCAGCTACAATTTTTTGATGACAAAGATCAAACACTTTAGCATGTTGCAGAAGAACAAGCGACAAATGCTTATTTACTTAGGAAAGAAAATACAATACTCTAATTGCAAGCATAGTCAACTGAAATATCCTTATAAGAATATGCAAAAACTCAGCTGTGCAATTTGTTTCTCAATACTCATGGCCTCAAAACATTTTTACATTGATCTGTGTTTTTCCCCAGCACTTAGTCTGAGACAACCACCAGATCATAAGCACTCTTAGTTTTGTTTGCATTATCAGCAATTCCAACACGACGATTTTTGCATCTCAAGTATCTTTTCCAATACTATTTCTGTCCTTTTTACTTCAAATCCTTTACATTTTTCACAGATTATTGTGATGACTTCATGACGACCTGCATCACCTACATGGTTTATGTAGCATCCAGTCTTCTCTGCTTCTACCTTCTGTGCTATCACATCTCAATTAACAGAGCAGTTTTGCAAAAATCCAAAAACATATATACAAAACAATTACATATTTTGGCACGCAAATATTGTGCTATCAACCTCCCTGATGTTGATAAATTAAAAGAATATTTTTGTTCACTTATCACCATTTATAAGATTGCACCTCTAAGTTAGGTAGGTAAAATCTTTTTTGTTAACTGAATGCAATCTATATAGTTCACAAACATATCGACAAGCTTCACTCACAGAAGCAGCCTTATTGAAAACCCTAGGTAAGTTGTTGTCTAAGCGACCTTTTCATGAATAAAAATTTAGTCGCTAGGTCTTCAAAAATTATTTTCCTGTCTAGATGTCTATCAAAAAAAAAATCCAAAGTTGTTTTCTTTTTTCAGTATCAGCTGTCAAACCACTAGCTGAAAGTTCTAGTATGAGCTTTCAAAACCACACTTAAAAAGATCTTTTCATTGAAAAAAAGATCATCAACAAATTACGTTACTACGTAAAACCTTCCTTTAATACTCAAAATGTAGTAGAAGAACAGGTTTGATGCTCTAAATTAAAATCTTGTTGCATATTAATGGGCATATCTGACAGATGAAACCAAACATATTAAGCCACCTAGTCAAAAACTAGCCACAAATGCACTTTGCATCTATGTAAAATAATTTCAAAAGTCCATTCTAGCTAAGCTACCACAATTTTTCTTATATCAAAGTCAAAAGTCAAACTTAAACAAATGTGAAGTCTTTAAACTTTAGTATCTGACCTGTACATTATTTCTGCCATCAGGACGACATGACCACATGTCATCTAACATCATAGCTGTATTTGAAGATAAAATTAAGTATGACTGAAGCACTCCAGCACTACAAAGAAAAACACTTCCTGAAAGCCCGAAAGACAGTTTTTCAAGTTAGAATTTGGATAAGAAATAGCGTGCTTTAACATTCCAGAAAAGCTGGAATCCAAAAAGCACCAATTACGAATTGCACTTTGCCGAATATACTGTATGTATCTATTATCTGTTTATTTCACTGAGGGGAGCATAATTTTTTTCTAGAAGGGGACTTAGAAGGGGACCAAACAATGTAATTTAACTGGCATTTTCCCCTTGTAACTGCAATCACACCAGACTTTCACTACTACCGAGTTCAGGAAAAATAATGTGTCACATACTGCTGCCTTACCGATCACCATCTGATCCCATAAGACAGACATCTTTCACCTGTCATATTGAATATTATTCTACTCCACTGCCCCAGAAATACGGTCCTATAAAGTTTCACAGGCCTTGACAACACAGAACTATTAAGAGTATGTTTTAGTACCTCTGCCTTTCTTCATTTTGATCTTACTTTCCTAAGAAATCTGGGTCCTCAAACATTCCTGAATCATTCTTTTTTTCCCTCCCCCTCCCAGTACTTTATTTCAGTCCAACCATGACTCTGCTGAGCTGCAACTCAAGTGTGCTCTGTCACATAAGGTCAGTATTCCTGGTTCATTTTCATCAGGGAGCTAGGAAGTACTCCTGGGTTCTCCCAGCTTTGACAGCACTCCTCATCAAAGACCTGCACACTTGTTCACCGCTCAAGCCATGTATTTCCTCCTTTTCTTGGGTAGCTATACAAAGGAAACACAAAGTATAAACTGGAAAGTCACTTGTGCTAAATGCTGTGTCCAGCACCACACTGATTGTTCTTTATAACCTGGAGCATGTTCCAGAAGGTTTTCCTAGACTTGGAGATAATCTTTATAGAATTTCTTCCAAAGCGTGAGCTCCATTTCATAGGTATAAATGGTGTTTCTCAAAGCCTTAAAAGAAGAAAATTTTGTTAAACAGTGGAGAGGTTGACAGACCACCCCACTAAACTTCTAGTTCCTGATTTAACAGGACCAGAGTTGATAAGAAGCTGAGGTTTTTGTTTCCCCCTCTCTAAATTTCTAGAGCAGGCTAAGTCTATTTTAGAAATTAACCAGTTTAATCTGACCTAAAACTATTTTTAATTCTGAGGCAGAAACTAGTACAAAAATCTTCAGCCTTAAATTGATATTTTTGCCAGTGAAAGTAAAATCTTACAACAGATATTAACCATAGAAGTCCATGCCAACTCCATATATAGAAGTAACACTGCAAGTGATAAACTATCTCATGAAAATTCTTAAATTCTGCAACTAAGAACCAAATTTCTGACAGTAGTAAGTGAACAGAGAAATCATGATACTGTAACTATAATAATCTCTAAAACTCAATTAGACAGATCTCTTACTGCAATGAGCTGTTACCACACACCTGCGGCTCTTCCCTCACATGAAGAGCTCTCACAACAATGCCTACTTAACATATCTTTATTAAAACACAGCTAAAGCACTTTATTCTCAAAAGGCTCCTAGAAAATGGTTTTTTTACGACTAAGTCTAGTACGGAAAAAGCATGCTATATACAAAAAAAAGAAATCTCAAACACCAAACCAAAATTAGCTTAGCTACTCCCACATTAAGCACATAAGATGCTTAGTGACTCTAATTTTTAGAGATATTAAACCACTAGTAACTAGTAGCAAAATAAATATTACGTAAAACATAGCTAAGCTAATGACCTTCTACCATGCTGCGCTTTGTAACATAGGTCTCCTTTTATACAAAAATAACACTGAACATGAAGTGCTTATGAAGTGAAAAGCTCCAAGAATTAAACAGCCAGTATTCTACTGAAGTTGTTTTTAACAGGAATCTAACATGAACTTAACTACCTTCACTGTTTTTTTGCTTAAAACAAAATTCTAATGCACTAAGGTACAACCTTACTACATAGTGCCTATATTAAGATACTAAGCTTCTTATTTACTACTTAAGAGATTACAACAGATTCAGACTAATCATCAGGTTGTTCCCCAAAAGCCACAACATCAGAAAAGCCTTTATCTACAGATTAGTGTTCTACATCCTGCAATATCCTCAGTTCCTCAGTAAAAGCCTCCATGTTTCCACAACAGTTCCAGATCTCCCTCTAACATATTGAGCTTTCTTTTCTCAAAACACTCAGTTTATTCACAGTTCAAACTTGGTTAAAACTAAAAAGTTCCAATCCCTAAGGGCAACAGATGAGAGAACTGTAGATCAGACAAACTGCACTTCTTAAAATAAACAAATAATGAAGTCTTCAGAATAAAATTCTAAATACAATTAACAAATTTCAGAGTGCAAAGCCAGAAATTTAACAACAGACATCAAAAGGGCATTCCTGGTATGCACAGACATTTCTCTCTCAGTTTGGTAAAGGTTTAGAGCAATTTAGACATCCTCTTCCGTTTGTCTTTTGATGAATATCTTCTCTTTTAAATGTAAATTCAAGCTGTTTCTTTTCCAGATATGTATCTTTTCCAGTTTAGACCAACCTCGGCCTGAAAATAGACAGTAACAGCCTCAGATAGAAAACATTAAACAGAAACAAAAAGTGGAACTTTCGAATTTGATCTGTGGAGCAATCTGCTCCTCAAATAATGTAGAAAATGAATGAGCAACAACTGTTTGATACAATTTTGCCTAAAAATGAACAGATGTTTTATACTGGGAGTCTTTGCTTTGAGAAGTCAGTGTCCGGAAGCCGCAAGTAAGAGAACAACAGTCAGGTTTTAAGAGGAGCACATCCCACATGGCCATTACTACAATCATGTCTCTTCCTGATTTTTTTTGAATGAATTTTGCATTTACACAAATATCACCAACAGGTAAACTCACACAGATAATATTATCAGTATACAAAAATAATTATCATGATTGTAAGCTGGTGGACTTAAGCTCTTAAGCAACACAGTATATTTAAAGGTGTTTTATATCACATTAAGAAGCTATTAATAGGTGAAAGTTGACCCCTAGCCTTCTATAACAAATTATAACTGATTCTTTTAAACACAAATATAGTCATAAAAAGGAAAATATTTAGTGCTTAATAAGAGGAAGGTACTTGAGATATAACAATAGAATTTTAAAACAGCACTTGTTTCTACATTGCACAGATGTCATTCCCTGAACTAAATTACAACATTCCAGCAAAGCTGATCTACCACAGAAGCTCCTGCTTCCTGAAGCTCAGCACATTTTTCCCCCCCTCTATAAAAATCTAGCCCATGCTGCCATTCAAATGTGGCAGATGAACATTTATCAGGTAACTAGCTTCTGAATCAAACACAAACTGAACCAAGCAAAGTTTTAAGGCTGCAAGACAGCTATTTGTGTTCAAAATAATTTTGAGGAAAGTGTCATGAGACAATACCGTGGCTCAGCACAGACATAAGCTAAGGCTCCTCTCCTGTTAGAGGTGTCTGTTGCTACTATTGCTCACACACTTGCTTCTGCACTCAACTCCCTTATTAAATTCACTACCTTAAGGGAAAGCTCATAAACTCACCAATATCTTGCTGCTAGGTAGTAGCCCAATCAACTTACTGGAGTATGCAAGAGACCAATACCAAGCATAACAAGAGAGGGGGCACAACCTGCCATAGGGCAGAAGAGGAAAGCCCAGGTAGCAGAGATCAGCGCTTTCTCACTTGGCAGCAGCCAAGCATTGAATCACATAAACCATCTCCTGCAATTTCAAAGTCTGGTGTTTCACAGCGGGCATAAGGTCCATTTTAAAGACAGCATGCTTGCTCTCGATCAGCTCCATATGCTAACTGACACCTGAGTACTGCTGCCAGCTGTGACTGCTTTTGTTTACAATGATTCAACTGTTGTTATTGTACATAGTTTACTACACAAAGACCACCAAAACAGCATCTCAGGGATTACTCAGAGGATAAACATGCAATGAAGTGTGATAAACCACATACTTCATTAAAAAAATCTAGGTCCTACTTGTCAGACAACACCTCAGAATTTTTACACTACTAATTACCTTCTGTTGTTATGCTCCATATTCTCATTGCCTTAGTATTTGAAGATAAAAGAACTTAAACATTTGATTGATTAAGAGTATAACCTGCCATACAGGTAATAATAGCCATGTAAAAGAGAAAAAAACATTTTGGGGAAAAAAAAACATTAAAACACTAATATATTATATTTAAGTACAATAAAAAGCTGCCAAAAATTATTTGTGTCTTCAAAACCAAATAGGCCAGTAAACTGAAAGGGAAAAATGAAGAGGAATTGCGAAACTGTTGTATTACATGAGGATGTTCTACACTAAATCAGATTAAGTAACCAACCCCCAGTTAGAGTATTTAAACACCTTACTTGTGTGTTTGTCATGCAGTTCAGTGACCCATAGTCATTTTCCAGAGACAGTTCTCTGTAAAGTCTCCTCCTATTCGTATTGATATTATTGGAGACCTGCTAACAGCAAAAGAGTCATCTTCCCAGTCCTACAAGGCACAGCTTTATTTTGTACAAAATGATCCTCTTTGAACAGTCCAAACGAGATATTGTCTATCTTGCATTAAAAGGCTCTCCTTCAAATCCTTCAAAACATCCTTGAAAAACATGGAATAAAGAAAATCAGAAAGTGGGAGTATCAGATGAGGACTAACTAGAGAAACAGGTTCAAATGAAAGCTCTTTAATGTGGTCTAAACACAGAAAGAAAAATACAGTCTAATCAACATTCTAGGAGAATGCACTGGTAAACACATTTTATTTATTAAAAGTGTTACTTATGTTTACACATAAACCTTTTCTTGGAAAGGAGCTGACTACTCCGTCATTTAAGGTAATGAATATATCCTCTATTGCGCACTAGATCTAAACAGAACAGAGGTGAGAAACATGACCAAAAGATGTTCATCTATATGGGTGCAACTTGCAAAGGAACAGTGTAATGCACCAAAGACCTTTTACTGAGCATGAGACAAAACTTATATACTGTACTATACTGGACACAATACCTTATTTGTCTACAAGTATGTGAAACTAAATACTAAAGTTACTAAATAAATCAATAATCTAAAGGCTTACATTAAAAGGCCTGGTCACGTAGCAGCTGTACAGTTGGTTTTGCTTTGTCTGCTGATAGAACACCTGCACCGCTGTCCTTGATGTTGGTTATCTACTAACAAGACTAACGAGATGTCCCCTACTACTGCCCTTGAAGCAGGCGTCCACATATATTGAGTATGCAGTTGAGTATTTTACTACTTACTAGAAGAACTTACTTTAAAACTACTGAAATAAAAGTGCCAAAATCCAAAACTATCCTGCAGCACAGACTGATACTGTCACTATGCTGAAGAGCAGACTTGTTTAATAAGTAGCTTATCTAAGGTCACAGAGAGGGATAGGTATTTCTGTGACTAGCTCCAACAGTAATCATTGGCCTAGCTTTTGACAACCTTCTTACCACTTTCCCTCTATTTATACAACTGCTTAAATATACACCTTTTCCTTCACCAAACTGTTTCAGCTGTGGCCTGCAAAATTCATAAACCCAGAGAACAATGTCTAGGGGACTAATCAGAAGGGAGATTACAGGATCAAGCCCTTATCAGCACACTTTATTTCACCTGTATTGGTTCAGTGCATCAGCACTGAATCATTAAAAAGCCGACTATCTCCAAATTATGGCATCCACAAATTAAGCTAAATATTAGTTTTTCACTTTTTAATAGAAGGAGGTGGGGCCAGGGGAAAATAGGAGGAAAGATGTATGTATATAAGCCTTAAAACCCTTGAAAAGAATGGTAATGGCACAAAAAACAAAGAAACCAATTCTTCTACTTTTGTGACTCTTCCAGGTACCTTAGCGATGACAATGGGAGTCTAGCATGACGGTTAGCTATATTCCCAGGGAGTAGCTAAACAATCCCCATGCTTCAGTTTCAGGCTCTAGCAGAGTCAACCCACAGACATACAGAGTTGACCCAAACTTCCTGCAATGTTAGTTTTCAGCCGGCCTGGTGAGTTTAACTGTGAAGCTGCACCTCAAAAAATTCTTTACGACAGCTTTGGTCTTCCCAAGGTTTGTGCCTGCCCTTAACCACCTTATAGCCTTTGCATACATTTTTGGGAAACATTTACAAAAGATAATGAATAAGAAATAGCTATCTTGTAAACAAGAGGTTAAAAAATTATCTATAGCTGCTATAAATGAACTGATCAAAACAGACAACATTAGAACTGCTGATAAGCTATTTTTGTAACTACAAAGTACTTGTAAAAAGCAACAGCTTTCGCCACTTCTGTAATCCACACATTGCGCTTCCTGTTAATTTCAGAGTCCCAGCAAATTTACATTCATCCTGAACACCAGGATCCTGAGCATTATTTTTTCTAATATTTTCCTTATTGAAGCACAATTCAACAACTATTCAGCTTTCCAAGATCAGAAAAAAAAAAATCTTACAAATGTGCACCACTCATACTTCTAACCATTAAACAACTTAGCATCGTCATTATGGAAACATAAACAATACTTCCAATTTTAATAGCACACATTTGGCAGGTGCAGTTCAGACACTAAGTTTTGACACACTGCATCAACAAGACTAAATATATTTATTCTTAAAAATTATGAGACTTTTAGACAGTGAAACATTACTATAAGCCAAATCGGTCTTGTTAACTGCACATAAATAAACTAGACAGCAGAATCTCTCTTTACAGTTAAATTTTTTTCTTCAAGAAAGAAGAATTACAGAAAGCATATTAAAATGGAGCAGGCTGAAACTTCTAACTGTCCTTGCCTATCTTTAGCTTGATCATTCAAAAAAGCTATTGAAAAAAACAAGAGTACTACAGTATCAGAATTGGTATTCCAAATTTTGAAATGCATTTACACTTCACTAGTAAATACACCCACTTGATGGGGAAGTGCAATATGAGGGCAGGAGAGCTGTTTCATCAGCTGAAAGTGATTCTCCACTGAAGGGCTTGACTACCTATTTGCCAAGCTGCAATACTTTTGTATTTCAGACAAGCACAATACCACACAATTCATCTCCCATGTAAATACTATTTCACTTCATGAATCTTCTCCGCTCAAAGGAAGCTAACAGAATAGAAGTAGGCCAGGTCTACAGAACACACCTCAAAATTTAGTTAGCAGAAATAGCTTATCCCTTCTCCTTGAAAAATGCTGCTACTCAGAGAAGGGACACATTTACAGTGTATTTACCACTGCAGTTCAGTATCACTATAGCAGTCACAACATAGGATCCTTGCACACTCATTTGTTCTGGTTCAAATCCAACTGAAAAACACAGTGTGCTATTAGTGGCCTGCAGTGAATAAAGCTCAAGTTTTCACCAACATCAAGCAAACACATTGCAAGTTTTATTCAGTCTAGTCAAAAGCTATTTACATAACATTATGTCTTCACCTATATTACAATGCATCAATTCTTAAAAATGAAAAAAAACTTAACAATTTTGAATGAAGTTTGTAACTATATGCTCCAAAACACCTTTAATATCAAGTGTATTAGAAATACAGTAGTGAACTTTAATAACAGTTGAGGGCTTACCTGCAAAGTCAGCAAGAAAACCCTTAAAAATAAGCTTTGTAACAGCAAACCACCTGCTTGATTACTCTTAAAGATATAAACTAACTTTAAACCCACTATCTTCACAGTGTGCATTCATAAACCACCGCCAGGAACACCCGCAGGGCCACCTCCCCTTGCGCCGCTACCTGCCAGCCAAACCTGCACGGAGCACCCAGCAACCTACTTGTACTGAACAGAAAGACAAACTTGTCGACCCCAGAAGCAATCGGCCGTGGCTCGGCTAATGGTCCCCAACAAACAGCACGGGAGGCAGACAGGCGGGCGGGCTCCCTCAGGATCGCGCGACCAGAGGCTTCGCAGCGACGGCTGCAGCCGCGCGAAGCCGCCGACACCTCCGCTCGGGCCGGCACAGGTACCCCCCAGCGCCCGCCTCAGGGACGGGATGCGCCAACCGCCGCCAACGGCCGCATACGCACCTGCCCCGCAAGGAGCCGCGACGCCCGCACGGGGCCACCTCACGCCAAGCCGCGCTCCTTCCCCTCCCGTGCACGGGGAACAAGGCCACGGCGAACAGCACTGGCCTCGGTCGCAGGGTGGCCGGTTTCGTGCCGGCTGCGCTGAGCAGGACCAGGCGCGGCCGCCGCGGGGCGTTCGCAGCTCCGCAGTGCGCCGGGCTCCGCCGCAGGCTGCGCCGGACGGCAGGAGCGGCGGCAGCGCCCCGCCCCCACCTCCCGGCTCCGCCCCCGCCGCCGGTCCCCGCCAGCGGTGCGAGCCACGAGGGGCCGGCGGGGAGGGCGCAGCGCCACGAGCGCGAGGGGAGGCGGCGGCGGAAACCGCCCGGTGGCGGCGGCGGCGCGCACCGCCCGTCCCTCCCCGCCCCCCGCCGCCGGCCGCGGGGCAGCGGCGCTCCGCGCGGGGGCGGGGCGAGGGCGGGAAGGGCGGGACTGCGAGCCAGATTGACAGGCCCGCCGGCCACTGGGAGGGCGCGAAGCGAACGGCCGGCCGCGCGAGGGGGCGGGACCCGCTGTTGGGCAGGGGAAGTAGCCAATGAGCAGGGCGTTCCGCGGCGGGGAGCGGCGAAGGGTGGGGCGCGGCCGCGGGGCGGCGGTTGGAGCCGTTGCCGCCTGTCTCAGCCCGCGGGCATTTCCCGTGCACCTGTGTGCGGATAACGCGGAGTAACCGCGGACGACAAAGCGCCAGTCTTGCTGGGTGGCTGCGAGCGCTGCACTGTAAACGTTGTAGGACAGACCTTGTGCAAAAGCAGAGCTGTGAGGCACTTGCCTGGCTCCCCGCTCGGGAGGGTAGCATTCAGGGAGCTGGGATAACACCGGTCTGTGGCTTAGGTGTTTTTGTTTTTTTGGAAACTTTTACCAAAAAAAAAAAAAAAAAAGCTTTAGTCACCTTCATCCAGGGGTGTACCACACTAGTCTCAAAAGACATGTGACCACTGCTTCCCAAAAGCCTCCATAGCAGATGTGCACCGCTGTTGTCCCCAGCATGCACATCTGACTGAGGCAAACTGTGACCCTGCAGCATGGAGCTGATGCTGGCTGCCCCCCCACATCCGATCCCACCTTGTGCAGGGATGTTCTGTGCAGGGGACCGCAGCACGTGCGGCATTGCTGCCTCGCCAGCGCACGGGACTGCCCCTTGGCGGGTGCACGGTGGGCACCTTTGGGTGATTCACCTGCTTTCACAGAATCACAGGATGGTTGAGGTTGGAAGGGATCTCTAGAGGTCATCTAGTCCAACGCCCCTGCTCAAGCAGGGACACCTAGAGCACAGGGCACAGGGTGGCATCCAGGCGGGTTTGGAAGATCTCTGGAGAAAGAGACTCCACAGCCTCTCTGGGCAGCCTGTTCCAGGGCTCTGTTCCTGCATCCTGCAGGAACATACTGCCCAGAGACATTGTATAGGAAAAATATTTGCCCCTTGTAAAGATGGTTTCATCAAAGAGCAGTGGACATATATTTAGTTCTAATTAATATTCCAGAGTTCCTAAAACTCAACGATGGAGTCACAGAATAACTGTGATTTATAATTTATTTTGCAGAATTTCTTTTCATTTTTTTGTCAGCTTTAATACAAAATGGACAAGTTCCACAAATACTCGCTCCTGCCTTCCCCTGGTTCTTCCACAGAGGTTGTTGCAACTTAACAACTTGTAGAGATTTATTTTTGTGTGAAGGAGCTGGAGGGCCTTTTTCCAGTTATGATTCCTAACTTTAAAAAATGCAATTAATTAGCCTTTCATTTCATTCTAGCACTTAGTGAGGAACGTAAAGCAATAGGGAAAACTATCATCTTCCACATCTGTTTGGAGGTGCTTAAAAAATCCAGACAATTATTTTGGGCTGCAGTGGTGAAGAAAGTGGGTAATTGCTACATGTAAACTATGTTTGTACTATTAATCATTAAGAAAAGCACAGACATACCATGGGCTATGTCAAGTACATAAAATAGGAAAGGAATGCTGCGGCTTGGACTTACAATGACACTGTGATGTACATGCATGAATGCTGTTCCAAGACACGCAAAAAGGACTTGCCGTGTTTAATCCCAGACAGAGCATTGTTGCCTTCATGGAATCTTTGGAAAATTCCTGTGCACTCAGTAAAATAACAGAGCTTCCCAGATAACAGGCCTCTTAACTTCTCAAAGCTTTTGATTTTTTAAAAAGTGCACTATCACAAAGTTTACAAGAACAAGATACTTAATTTTCTGTGAAATTTTAATTTTCATTTTAATATTCATCGTTTTGCACTGAGATTTCAACTGCTGTTTCCCGAACCTATACAATTTCATTTATGGAATGTTTCTATGAGGAAAATATTATTTCTTGTCATGTTAAAATATTTAATGGTTAAATGCTTTTAAATTAAGAACCTAGGGGGAAAAAAAAAAGTACGTAACTTAATCACCTGGCTTTTTACAGATGAGATTTCCCTCTGAAAATCTCTGTTCTTCCAATTTGTTAAAAAATTTGTTCTTTGTATGGAAGAAATAATCATATCACTCCTTCTACCATCCATTATTTTAAACTTATAAATACTGCCTTTTTTTACACTGTCCCATGATTCTCAAACCAGTTTAAGCACTTACAATGACTCTCCAACTGAAACCTATCACTGTCCTGGACAATTTCTGCCTTTCGAGTGCTGTCCTAATTCATGTTCATCAGAAGATCTAAACACCTAAAAGTATAATTGAATAGGAAGTAATGTAAGTTACTGCCACAGGTTAATTCTTTCCTATGGATTCTTTAAATTCCATTTGGCTTTTTTTTCAGTTTTTTTTTCCTCCTTTTTTGTAGACTAAGTGTTCCCATTCTGTGTGATGCAAACCACTGCAGTGTAGTAAACTGCAGAGTGATGAGCCAGCTACCAGCCCCGTGTAGAGAGGCATTAAAGAGGGATCTCTTCCTGGCTGCTGTAAATGCCTGCGCACAAACATGAAAAGAGCAAACTGGGTATTTTCATTTGTCTAAAATCCATGCAGTTTGGCAGTGCACGGTGTCCGTGAAGGACCACACCTTACCCGATTGGCCTGAGCAGTGTGTGTTGCGGAATTTCATTGAGATCCAGAAATATGTGTTAACTGCTTGGGAGAGAAAGGTGGGACTTACCTTGTCCTGTGCAAGAACGTGGCCTGGCGAAGGGGCAGGCACTGATGTTAACAGTAGAGGAAATAGGCACAGTGTCACAGCTGCTGATAGCATGCCCAGTTTGAGAACCCCTGTTACTCCTCATCATCATATATCATATGACATTAAGCAGTTGATAATGTCATTACTCAAATGAAAAAGCAAAAACAATCTTTGGCTGCTTATTTTTGGCTGCTTTTTGCTTATTCGGGCCTGGAACATCTGCCCTATGAGGAGAGGCTGGGGGAGCTGGGCCTGTTCAGCCTGGAGAAGAGAAGGCTGAGAGGGGATCTGATCAGTGTATATAAATACCTCAAGGGAGGGAGTGCAGAGGACGATGATGGTCTCTTTTCAGTGGTGGCCACTGATAGGACTAGAGGAAATGGCCGGAAACTAAAACACCAAAAATTCCACAGGAACTTAAGGAAAAATTTCTTAACAGTGAGGGTGACAGAGCACTGGAACAGGCTGCCCAGAGAGGTTGTGGAGTCTCCTTCTCTGGAGATCTTCCAAACCCGCTTGGACACAGTCCTGTGCCACGTGCTCTAGGTGTCCCTGCGTGTGCAGGGGGGTTGGACTAGATGATCTCTAGAGGTCCCTTCCAACCCTAAGCATTCTATGATTCTGTGATTCTATGATTTCACTTGGTCCATGGACAAACATCCTACTTGTTTCTGTACTGTTGGAAGTGTTGGTTCAGCTTCTTTCTTGGCATTTTGCTATTACCATTTTTTCCCCAAGTTAACTCCCTACAAACTGGGGACGCTCTCACATGTGGAGACGTACCGTGCTCTGGCTGATGCCTTCCAAACTAACAGACCATAAAAAAATGGTCCGTCTCTTAAAAGCTGGTGGAAATCACATCTCCGTGGAAAAAAAGAAGAAAGGGGACATGCACTGGGGCCATGCCTCAGCTGTATTGAAAGCTGTATTCAGTGCCATTAAATTGTGTAGTGAAGAAGTAATGGCATGTGTCAGGTGAAAGGACCGAGAAGACTATCACTGTGACAATCACCGGCTGCGGTACAGAAACGGCATGGCGCTTCAGCAGAACGTTAGCATTAAAAAGTATAAGAGAAAGAATGTGAACATACATCTAAGACTGCAGCATTTGGGTGAGGATTTAGATTGTTTTAAGCATTAAATCCTGCACCCACTTCAGTCAGTGGGAAACATTTGTTATTTATTTAGGTGGCTGGAGGCAGTACTTTGCTGCATCAGAAGTTAGATTTTTTCATTTACATATAAATGGTAGTTGAAGCTCAAGGTTTAGGGAAAAGAAAAAAACAATTTTTTTGCAAAAGAATTATTTTTAAAGATTTTCCTACCTTACAGTCTCCTTCAAAATTAAGTTTCCCAGCTAACTGTTGAGTAGTATTAAGATATTAATTTAATTATATGATTCCAAGTGTAATTAATTTAGTTTAAAGCTGATCCAAACTTCAAAAACGGATTTTTCATTGATAAATGTATTTTAAAACCTTCAAAAGCAATCAGTAGCATGTGCTTCCTTACATTCTCTTTACCCAATATTCCCCTTCAAATAATGCTTTAAAAATGCATTCATAACTCTGGTTGCAACCTGAAGCAAAAACAAAGCAGAAATACTGCTTAATTTTCTATGATATAAACATATCCAATTTTTCAGGCACTCTGCATCTTTGTCTTTCTTTTAATGTAATAGACTGGGAATACAAATAAATCATTTCAAGCTATTCTTCAGTTCTTCCTTTCATAAGAACTGTTAGTTTCAGGGGGGTTTTTTAATACTGCATTTGCTAGGCCAGCACAAACTGCACTATAAATTGTACTTGTTTCTTAAGCTAAACACTAAAAGACTGGAGACCTGGCATCATCAGAATTATAGTACTCTCTAATCCTTTTCCTTCAGCAACGATGAGTCCAATGCCCAACCTGTGTTTTTATCATTCTAACACCCCAATAGCCTGCCCTCAAATCCTGTTATTTCTCTGTTAATTTTATGAACTGTTCAAATGCAACACGAGGAAATTGATAGCTGATTACTTTTCTTCTGACTATTGCTCTAACTGCTGTTCCTCAATAACTGACTTACTGCTCTGCCCCCAATCATCACCAGAATAGGCTACAGGAACAACAAAGCAGAATAGAAAGATCTACTAGAAGCATCTGGGAAAAGTAAAAAATATATATTTTTTAAATTTTATTTTAGACACTTCCGTCCTCACTCTCACCGTCTCTTGGAGTTCTCACCCTTTCCCACATGGTCGATGTTTGCCTCTGGTGTTTTCCAAAGACATCCCACCGCTGTCTGCCTTCCGCCTGCTTCCCAGGAAACTTCCCAGCCTGAGATGGAACAAAGTTTTTCATAACAGCAGTAAGTTACCTTGCATATTGTATTAGTATGGTCAGAGGTCACCACGTATAGCGGGAGATAATTTAAATGGAAAATGAGAAATGTACGCAGATGAGGGGAACCACTAATTAGACTGCTGAGAGAATTGTAGCAGCTCTTTCCCAAAGCCAATTATTTTTCATTTAATATCATATAAAATCTTCAATAATATCCTGTTACTTATTGAGAGATCATGTATTCTGTAGTCTCCAAATCAAGGGCTGCACACATCAAGGCCTACCTCCATTTCAACACATGAGCCTCCTGTGTGCCACCTTTAGGTATTATTTGAACTCTGTGTTTGCCATTAATACTGCATAAACCTGGTTTTGGCTACCAAAATTGGCAAGGGTTCCTCTTCCTCCTCTGTAAAGCCTGTCGCCAGCTTTTACTCACACATACCAGAGTTATGTGCTTTGTGCACCTTGCTCACCTTCTGGGAGCCATTTCCCAGCTTAGTTCTCACAATTGTGAGAACAGGTATGTTTTGTCCTTCCCATCAAACAGTTCTTTGAGTAATGGATAATTACAAAGGTGCTGGAGTGTCACAGTGCTACACAGGCAAACAAGATTCTACAGGCTTTCCATTTTCCCTTTTTTGCCTTTCTAGTTGTCTTCCCAAACACTAGCATCCTGCCCACTGACACTTAGGATTTT
This sequence comes from Tinamus guttatus, assembly GCF_059628265.1. NCBI lineage: Eukaryota > Metazoa > Chordata > Aves > Tinamiformes > Tinamidae > Tinamus > Tinamus guttatus. The sequence goes on along the minus strand of NW_028289125.1, from coordinate 1,074,560 downwards.
TCCCAAAATTGGGGAAATGATCAGATGCAGTGCAATGACTGAATTATACTCTGCAGCCTAGACCAAATCTTTTCTGTGTAGAAGAATCTACAGACTCAGGTCAAGGTTGGTGTCCTACTGTACTGGCTAGCATGAAAATGGATGGGATGTAGTTGTCACAAAAATATTTAAGAGAAGCAAAGCATATCCATCACCACCTAAGTCTTGCTTTCCTGTTAGAATTAGCTAGTTTTACAGCACTTTACTTCATATCCAGGCATATTCATACTTACTTAATATTCATTTGGGTTGATCTTATTTGGTTTTCCACATATAAATATAGCACTAGACTGATGACTACTTTTATGTTTTCTCTGAGAACAGCGATGAATCGATTATATTTCACAAACAGTAAATCAGGGCAGAGTGTGGCCTAAAAAGAGCCTGGCTGTTAACCTGCATTCAGAAGGAGGATATTTATGTTTGTATTTATGCTGTTGCTTGCTTAGAGTTTCTTCCACTACATATGAATTAGATTTCAAGGTTTATTTTATTTGAACATTAACCTCTAAGAAGTTCTGTCTTTTGAGATTTGAGTACTAAATTTCAGTTCTTCACATGGATTTGAAGGAGAAAAAAGATTTCCCACTCCATCCAAAAATAGAAACTGTTCATATTGTCAGAGCATAAGGGAAGAGACATTATTTGCTCTGCTCTCTTAACCTTGTTGTCTTGTAATTTGATTCAATAAAAGTCTGTTTGTGAAGGCTCACTGTGTTCTCTGCATTACTGCTATTACATAAATATATCAAACTCAGTAATGGTGTGCTGAAAACATGGCTAGTTTCACAGAACTTCTTCATCCACAATAATTAATCTTACAGCTAGTATAATAATAAGGACAGGAGATGACGATCACTATGACAACATCAAGGACATCTTTATGAATTGCCTTTCTGTGAAAAACCTTGAGTTTGTCATCCGTAAATTCTAGCAGCTGCTACATAATAAATTAGATCGTGTGGGAAAAGGAAGAGAGAGCTCACATGGATAATGTGAGCTTTTTTACAAACAACTTTTTTACACATAGATAGACATCCATAAAGATATCGATATGTTTGTGGAGTTTTTTTCCAACAATCTAGACATTATTTCAAGCAACAAAATTGCAGAGAGAATTTATTAGTCCAAAACTGAATAAACTTCTACTTCTATGGGTTGATTTCTACTTCTATGGGTTGCATTCTATTCTCAATAATATCCTGTATCAAAAGGCTGCAAAGGTAAAATCTGTCTTGATTTATATTCTTATATGAGCAAATAAGGCATTGGCATGTAACTGGGTTGAGGCAACTTATATACCCTATATAACTTAATTTTTCCTCCTTTGCTTTCTGAAGGCAAAGATATATCACTATCCAGAGGTACCATTGCACACATCCCATTTTTATCAGAAAAAAACATTCATCCTTAGCAGAACTTTCATGGATGAGTTCTTCATTCTGCTAAGAAAATTAATTGGTAAGATTTATTGTAACTGTATTCATAGCATCTGAAGAAATACTAATGAAAAGGTAACATCTGACTGACTTAAAAGACACATTGAAGTAAGGTCTAGGCATCTTCGGAAAAGGCCTCTACATGAGAACAAACATAATCGACGTGGCACAGCTCCCTAAATATTTGTCCAAAGGACATGAAACATTCAGTGCCCAACAGACAATAAGAACAGAGCAAGCAGGTGTGATACCTGCCCTGGAAGTACCTTCCCAGCTCTGTGGGTTTCCTTGGCTTTTTCTATTTAGAAATTGATTTATCTTACAAGTACTAGTCCAAGCTCCACTTGAATTAATGGCAAATTTTTGTGGATTTCCACAGGCAAGTTACTCACAATCTGAAGCATTTGCTTGATTGGAACGTGTCTCCTGCATGGTCCTGGTGTTATGGAAGCTGCTGAATGTGCTCATCCTTCCACACCACCAACAGTTTTGCAGGACTCTGCTAGAGCACTTCCTAAACTGTTTCTTTTTTGTCGACTGAAAATTCCTATTTTACTCAGTGTTTCCTTGTAAAGAAGCTGTTCCATGCCTTGGTCATCCCTATTGTGGTTCTCTGAACCTTTTCTAGTTCTAATACAGCTTTTCCTGAGAACTTTACATGCTATTCAAGGTGTAGGAGGACTATGGATATCTTAAATGATAAAACAGTCTGTATTTTATTTCATAGTACATTTAAGATAATTCCTCATATTTGATTTTTTTTTAATACTACAGAGCATTAAGCTGAAATTTTGCACAGCTGTTACATAACCTAGGGTCCAACTCCTGAACAGTTGGACCACTGTAATTTTATATGTGGAGCTAGTATTGTTGTTCTCCATTGTTTTATCTTGAATTTCATCTGCCATTTTGCTTGCTGCGTCTTTTGCTCGCTTGCTTCAGTCTCATAAGGTACAGCAATGTCCAGAGGCTTTTATCACTAGATCATCTAAAATGTCAGATCAATATGCCTTTTTTTTTGCATTTTTTTGCATTTAACACTTGCATTGGATTTTCAGTTTACCATTTTTTTTCTTAAGATGAAAACAATTTTTCATAAAATGAAAAAGTGAATGACAAGAAAGAAAACTGGAAATTACCTCACGCTAAGATTGACACAGTATATCAGGAAGTCAACGTAACACTGAAGAATCATCATCTTTGTGAATCTGACTCCATAGCAGTAATCTACTCGTTTGAAAACACTGAATTGAAATGAATTATTTCCAGTCAAACTGGCCATAAGCACATACCTCTGTTTCCCTATGTGGCAGCTACACTGACGTGTAGCTTTAGACAGAATCAGCACTGCTTAATGGCTTTTAATCCCATTCCTATTGCGTATCATAGCATGAACATAAAGGTCATGGACAGTACTACAGAGAAGCTAGTGAATATGATGTTGCCCTACAAGGTTCTGAAGCTCTTGAACACATAAAAACTTGAGAAAAAATAACATGTGTGTTCAGAAAGGGGAAATTGGAAATCTTTTCCTGCCAGAGGGGTGAGAAGGGAGGGAGGGAGGGAAAGCCTTTAAAGGCTGTAGATCAACACCCTTTCCTTGTAAGGAAAGCGGGCACTTCTGTCCCTGCTCCAGCTGATGAAGTCGTGGCAATAGGCCACTACCTGCTGCTTTCCCCCAGAATGGGAAAACCAGAAGTGTATGCAGTGTACGTGTTTGCACAGAACTGAAAATTCACAAAGTCTCACTATGCAGCAATATGACTGGATGAGGAAGACACTGGACATTGATCACTCCCGAATTAAATAAAAGGAGCTGCCTTTGTAGCGGAACTATCCCCCTAGACTGCAGGAGAAGGGTCTGGAACTCTTCTTCATAGAGGGAAAAAAAAAGGAGATATCAAAGGGAAAAAAAGAATGGAATCACTTTAAAGGACCACTGCAAGGTTTGAAAAGGTGCCTTCAGATGGCATCCTTCCATTTTGTTTCTTCTACTGTGCATTTGTATGTCTCTCTCTTGGGATATAACATCTTACAAGTAATATGAGTTCTTCTGATCCATTTTATGACCATTTATACCTAACACAAATCCAGAAGAAATATTTTTTCCTTCTAGTTGTACTTTTAGTAATATTTCTAACTATCTGCTAATAATCCTATATTTTTCAGCAATATCAATTTAAATATGCTGAGTTATCTTTCCACTGCAATTTCTCCACTGCTGTTTCTATTGCAGTAATTTCATGGACTAGAGCTATGTAGAGCTATAATTTGGAATGCGTATAAGATTTATTGCCATTTCCCATCAAGCCATAGGCTTGTGGTATTTATTATTATTTTATTGTAGTCTTTCATTTCTGCTTGAAATGCTCTTTCTTTTTTCCCCATTTTCTCCAATAGCTTTATTTCGGCTGTTATTATTCAAATTACATAACGTTTATGTACTCTATACAAATTCCATTTCCACAGAGTGAGAAGGAACAGAATTCTCTATTACACTACTGGTTACATGCCTCTCATTTTTTTTCTCTGGCACAGCAAACATAAATGGAAGTATAAGAAGGCAGAAATTATGAAGTCTCTTCCTATTTCTATTCTTACATTAATGTACTATCTGTTCTCAGCGAGACCACAATAAAAAATTTATAGCAGCTTTTAGTAAGCTACTTTCTCAGTTGTTTAGATCATTTTGAGCAATTTTTTTTTCAGCTGCATAATTACAATAGGTGGAAATATTTTTTTGTCTGCACACAATATTATAAGAACTAAATGATGTTGCTTACTAGTTTATTTTTAATGTTGTGCCACAGGAAAAAGAACTGAACATTGTTATTTCCCATCACTAAACAGTATTGCCATTCAAAGAAGCTACTCTTCTTCTCCAGTTTTATTGCTTTTTTAAAAATATGAAAAATAGCAACATTTTGCCAAAGTTTGTCTAACATTGCTTTTTCACTTTTATTAAATGTGAGCTTTACTGAGCCTTGAAATCTCAATTACAATTTAAAATTCACAGTATGTTAGGCATCTGACACCTACAGACAATTAAATTAAAAAATAATGCTTGAAGAGGCCTTTAGAGACCATAATTTCCATCTCCCTACTTAAAGACTATACCTACATTAATTCAACCAGATGCTTGTTTAATTTGTTCCTACAATATTTCCCATCATAACTGGGTGTATAACCCAAAGTTACTCCTTAAGTTTAATATCATGTCAATCTGTAACTTCTGTATTTTTGTGAGATTAGGAAGCACAATAAAAGCTTCATTTTCTCCATGGGATGTGTATTTCTGTTCTTATGTTGCTCCCCAGCGCTGTGGGAAAAGGATAGACCTCTAAACTGAGCCTAAAAAATGCAAAAAATCAATAGCTGCAGCTGGGCTTCCGTATTAAAAACGGCAAGATAAAACTGAATAAGTTAATACTGAAATAGCTAAATCTGAGAGAAATGTATTAATGGCCTAATCTTAAAATCTATCTAAAGCACAGTCCCATCAAGCACTGGAGTCTATGGAAATTTGATAAATTTATGAGGTAGTTTTATATGTTTAGATATACACACCTGCATGATAGGGTTATACAGTCCTTATTACAAGTATACACACAGTCAAAACCAATCTAAAACAATACGTAGTTAAAGCACACAGGCAATTGAAACCCTTTTCAGTAATCAAGGAAGAAAAGAGAAAAGAAAAAAGACAAAAGAGCTACCTAATGTACTTCTTTTTACCTCTGCTATGTATTGCATTAAATAAATGAGTGGTCCATATAAGGTTAAACACCAGGAAAATTCTGAAAAAAAAAGTTATGTTAGCTCACCTCTCTAATAATTTCATCTACCATTCACATTAATATTAATCATTTTTCTTCGCACAAATTATTTTCTTTGCATAAATGTTAATTTTCTCCAGAAATATATGTATTTCATTTTGTCATGGTATGAAAGTGTGATATAGTCATGAGGCGTAACTTCCTCCCTCAGCATATCAGTTTTTCAAAGCCGGAGGACGTACATTTCTCTTCCCCACAGAATGACTGCAAGCCAATTTTAAAGGTATACATGTTCTCACTATTGAGAGGAAGTCATGCAACAAATTTAAGACCTGATCCTGAAAACTCTCAAGCATATGAATAGCTTTCCTTCCACAGGAATTACCCTGTTGACTTAGGGGGAATGCTGACATTTCTGAGGGCTGGCAAGATAAGCATTTTGCTTTTTATCATGTTAAAAAAATCATGACATAAGGTAAAAAAGACAGAAATATATTAAGAAACTACAAAACCACGTATCACAATACTGCAGAATAGAATACAGTGAAAACATTGCAGATGAGACAGCTTTAAATACACATGTAGGCATCTGGCAAACCAATGCACTTTTAAATTACTGCAATTTTATTTTAGCATTGTCTCATAAGTCAACATTACCTCATATACTGATTTTTATCATCAAAGTCAGAATTCACATTAACACACATCTCAACCCTTGATACTGAGGTATCCATATGAATTTGCGTAATGCTTCAGGTGGAATCAACCACCCATTAGTGCCAATGGGAATTATGCCCTTGACTTCAGTCCCAGAAATTCCTACTTGGATTTCTGGCGACATCAAGCAAAAGGCAAATTATTCTGTTGGAAGCGATCTGTCCTTAATGAAAAGATGATTCACATTTTCAAACAGATAGAGCAAACTACACGATACTGATAATTTTAATAACTATTTCTTGCTATTGTATAGTGCCTACAAGAAAAAAAATCATATTCCTTGAATGAATAGCCTAGGAAGAAACAAATGAATTTTCTTGCAAAGTTCTTCTCTTTTAAAAAATATTTTTAGTAGCAAAAAGACTGAGCTTCTGAAAAGAGCAGTTTCTGTGATATAACACTGATTTTGGCAATACAAATAAATTTTACAGTCACTATAAAACAAGTTCTTAGATGTTATTTTAATTCACACTCCTAGATCATTCACAGAATCATAGAATCAGAATGCTTAAGGTTGGAAGGGACCTCTAGAGATCATCCAGTCCAACCCCCCTGCTCCAGCAGGGACACCTAGAGCACGTGGCACAGGGTGGCATCCAGGCGGGTTTTGAAGATCTCCAGAGAAGGAGACTCCACAACCTCTCTGGGCAGCCTGTTCCAGTGCTCAAGCAAAGAACATCCTAGAAATATTTTATGATTTAGCAACTCAGTGAAGCTACATTAATTTTAGTTATTAAATATTAAATATTATATTTAAATTATATTTCAATACTTTTTTCAGGCACTATTGACATTATTGATCTTCTGCAAAGAGTTTTTGGGGAGGGCTTGGAAATTTTAATACATAGCAGAAGGCATTAACTTGCAAATTCATACAGTACATTTGTTCACCACAGAGGTGGAGTGATGTGGAAGTCATCTTGTTATAATTTTGTATATTAATAAAAAACGTATGTTTGGGGAGCAGTGGGCATTGCAGTCTAGTCTTTCTGGTTACATTCCAGTACAATCTCAATTGATTCATTTTGATTCATTCGAATTTTTTTCAAGATTATTTAGAGAACCAAAGCCTAAACTACATCTCAAACTGCAAGTGAATGCTATTGATTTTTACACATCACTTTTAAAACCTAATAGCATTTAGAGGGAAGGCAGTGGGAAAACTAAAATCCCTTCTATCAGTAGTGTACTGAAGAAGTAGGGGAAAAAAAGTAAAATATTTGAAAATAAATTGTATCTTGTCTAATCTTTGGACACAACCCAATTTAAGCAAAGGATTTAAGAGTTCTAAAACTGTTTTTCTGATATTGCTGTGAAAGCAAGAGGAGGGGAAAAATCCAGGCTTGATAAGTTTAAAAGTATCAAAATGCACAAACAAGCCAAAGCCATTAGACTTTCAAGTATTTTTTTGAGTGGGAAAAGTCTATGCAACATGTAGAATATTTGTTAATAAAATACTCTATGAAAACACAGAATTAAACACTTTAAGTAGTCTCCAAAACCTGTTGTGTGCTCCCACTTACGGGAGGACTCTCACCAGAAGGTGCTGTGTCTGACAGCCAGCTGACAACTGGTTGACCTTGGTAATCACTAAGACAGCAGTAATCATTTCTTCCTTTGATACATGGCAGCAAGCCTGACCCTTTAATAGAGCATTTAAAATTAGAACAACTAATAAATTAACTTTGGGTCATTTAAAACAGCTCTACAGTATCTCTGAGACTCTGCATTCACATACTATCTTAGATTCTGTTCAACACAGTAAATATTTAGCTAGTTAATATTCAAGGCCATTTTACTATAAATAATGATTACACGGGCCAATTTCACATTATATTTTAACATGTAGTTGCTCTTCAGTGGCAATAAAGGCTGTAACTACTACCCTGCTTAATTAACACAGACAACTCTCTGAAATAGAGATGATGCTTTCTCTAAAACCTATAAAGTACAGTATGAATTTACAGGAATATACATATATATTGAATAAAATACAGAGCAAACAAATAAATGGTATATGCTTTACCAGAATGATGAAATATGGAGGCATAAGACAAAAAATAACTGAACTGACATCTCTGTAATTTGTAGAAATACATAGGTAAAAGGGCTGAACTTCGGATAATTTGCATTATGCACACAGAAATATAGCATGTTTTTAGATTAGGCATTTTGTCTCACCATTTTATCAAGGTTTTATTTTTTCATTAAAAGTTTACTTAGCAGAAGCTGTTTGCAATATGGTGGAGCATTGCTTTATGCATGAGAGAATAGGTTCCCCAAAAAAACTCCTATAGCTTATATGTACTACTTATTATGGTTTTCTTAATTAACAGTATTTACTTAAATAGGCGTGCTGTAATGAAGCAAGATTCAATCGGTTAATTTATATGTAATTATCGCTAAAATATATCTGATCTTTTTACTCAGTTGAGTGGTATTAGGGAACAGTAATTCTAGCTTACTAAAATGGAAAGAACAGAGAAACATTGGCTGCTGCACTCAGCAGTTGATGTTCATGGTATTGCAGTTCATGTAAATACCTAGTTAGGAAATAAAAATAAAATCCTAAGAAATTGAGGAAAGCACTTGTCCCCTTTTAATAATATTGCTCAAACTAAACACAAGACAAAATGCATGTTATGAAAGCTTGTCTTCTCTAGTTCTTGGGAGTTATAACTCTTATTTTAATGCTGTTAAAAAAATGGCTGAAATACCTCTTTATGTTACCTCCTTCTCTGTCAAAACAGATGCATCTAGATTGCAGTTCTTAAACTATCAGCAGGATTAAAGCATCTAAGCCTTATACATACACAATCTCTTAATGAAAACAAAAGCAGTTGTCCAATCCAGAAGTCTTATCACATGTATAAAAATCTTTTGCTAAAAAATCTATTTCAGTTTATACTAATTATATGGGAAATTGCATATCCAAGAGCTGATGAAACACACAATAGTGGAGATAGATGCACATTTTACAGTTGCATGGAGACCATGAAGATGTAGCAACTGTGGCACTATCTGGCTGGTGACATTTCCAATGGCATAAAAGGAGCATATGTTGGCATACAGTATACAAACTGCTTTGTACCCACCTTTGGACTACTGTACTCACACTTCATAAAAAGCTGATAGTGCAATGCAGCAAATAGTTTGGCCTTTATTGCATTACATTTTTACCACTACACAAAATTTCGAAAATGATTTATCTTGTGATTGCGAAGACAGTTGTTTCATTAGTGTATGTTCTGTTGCACTTCCACTTTCCTTTTAACCTGCACCGATAAAATAAGAAGCCTTTGAGAGATGTCAGAATGTGTTGAGCCTCAGCACACCTCAGTGCATCCTCAAAGCCCAAGAGTAGAGACTGAAACTGAACCAGCACAGAGTATAACTGCTGACTGACATGTCACTTGAAGTCAGCTTTCAAGGGATAACAACTCATCTGTTTCCTCTTTTGTATTTTTCTTGGCAATAGAAATGCTAACAAAATCTTTACAATGATAGCGTTCCTAGGTAAGTCCATAATTAAACAGTTTGAGATCCACCTCGTGACACCTGGCACTTGATTCAGTTGGCCCCAGGAAGGTGCCATGTACTATCTGAAATGCTCTGAAATATCCTGCCTGGTCTCCAGCTGCCACTCCAGAAGGACACAGGGCCCCCACAGGTCCCGTGGGCATATCCGTCAGTCCTAAAATCCATGTAAAAATTCCCCCTAATCCTGGGCATCTGTGGACAACCAAGTCGAGCCCCTGGCTGCCATCTCCATACAGACCAAGTTTACGGAACACTAACGGGCTGAGCTCCTAAGGCCAGGCCAGGAACAGAATCCGCTTTCCTCTACAGGTATCTCAAAGGGGATTTCACTCCGTGTCACTCAGTGGAGTGAAGACCTTTCACTCTGCTTCACTGGTGAGTCAGGGTGCTGGAAATTTCTGGGAATGGTTGCGCCACTAATGTGCACAGAGGGATTTGGCTCCGTTCCAAATAGAACACCCTGGTTAGAAATATCAGCAGGCTCAGTGGACAGCAAGGTAGACACCTGCCTGCTTTTCCTTGCCAGGAGCTAAGCTGCAATGCAGAGAAGCCAGGTGATGCTTAGCCTCATGTGGCCCATATAAAACCCTTTCAGTTCGAAGCTGGACTACTTTGCCTCATCTTTGAAAACATGTCAAAAATCAGTGTATACGATACCTCAAGGGAGGGAGTATAAAGGATGGGGCCGGCCTCAGTGGTGGCCACCAACAGAACTAGAGGTAATGGCCACAAACTGAAACACCAAAAGTCCCACAGGAACTTAAGGAAAAATTTCTTAACAGTGAGGGTGACAGAGCCCTGGAACAGGCTGCCCAGAGAGGTTGTGGAGTCTCCTTCTCTGGAGATCTTCAAAACCCGCTTGGACGCAGTCCTGCGCCACGTGCTCTAGGTGTCCCTGCGTATGCAGGGGGGTTGGACTAGATGATCTCTAGAGGTCCCTTCCAACCTTAAGAATTATGTGATTCTATGGTTCTATGAAATATGGAAGCATTAGATGATACATTACTCGTTATTTAGGATGTGGGGTACTCTCCCTCGGCATTAGTTCATCTAATACTATAATGCAAGACCAGTGTGGACTGTAATACAAAATTTTTCAGATATGCTGTGTTACAATATTCTTTGGATAATATGTAAAAAGAAATGAACCCTGTTTGTCATATGTAAAAGTATGTAGAATGTTTCATAAAACTAGTAGAGCTAATTCCCACAAAATTCTTCTTTTCTAAAAGTTAGAAATCAATAGAAATCAATAGACTGCATAGACTGTAAAAGATTTTAATTTCCTTGTGAAGAATTATTTATAAATTGTATTTCTAACAGACTACTTAAGATGTCATTTGCATAAGAACTTTATGGCTAACTAACATTCTCTCTACAGTATTAATCAATAAAGTATTCATTCATTTCACATCCCCAATTTTTTTGTAATGTTCATGTACATTTTTGAATAGTTTCTCATTCTTACAATGGATTTAGTAATTTGACAGCATTTGGTGAAAGATCCTGAATGCACTTTTGAATCCTGTAGATTGTTAAATTATTGCATGTAGGGCTATTGAAAAGCTTATCACACCCATAGTCTATGTGGTGTACTTTGAAGCATTGATCTGTACTCATTTTCAGCCTTTAATCTGAAGACGTCCTTTGCTTTCCTGCTGCATAGCATCTGCAGTAAATAAAAGAGTGATAGAAGTCATGCTTCTGCTGCTTTAGAAAACATATTTCTTGGAACTGATTGACAATGTTTTCATAAACTTTCCTTAAAAGCTTAAATGTTCTGCCAGAACCATGGATTCTATTAAACCTAAACTGTTCTCTTATCATTAAACACTCAAGAAGGGTTAACAACAGATATTCAAAGTACTTAATGAATTCACAGCTCATGAATATCATGAATATGCACATATGAATATGCATAATGGATATCGAATATTTGTAAAATTACTATACCCTTGCCTAGTTCTGAGGAGAATGTGATTGTCTCAGAATAACTTAACTGAAATTAAGACCAGGATTTTAGAAACCATCTTTTACAGTGATCATTGGGAAGAAATCCATCCAATAGTACCTCAGAGATATAGTGTAAGATGGTTTGATATAAAACAAGAATATCTCCCTGAGAAATTCAAAGAAAAGTAACATCTTCCAGTCAACTTACCTACAGATATTTGTACACTGTAGGTAATTAATTACTTTTCTTTCTTTTTCGAGGTGAAGAAATTAAGACATTCATTTTGAAAAGCTTTTCATTCATGGATAGTTGAACAATTTGAACTGAAATCAATGACACTTGTGAGTTTTCACTTGTACTAAAAAATCATGGCTTGCATACTTCAAAATGGATACCAAGAAAGCGAAATGTATCAAATAAGGCATTTATGAAAACTAGCCCATAAATGATGAAAGCTGTGTGCCAGGAGGATCAGCCTTGAAGCTGGAGCTAAAACAGAAGTATTTCCAGCTCAGACCGCTAGAATCTGTACTGATCACATTCATAGAAATAACTACTATACTATACTATATCCTGTGGTTTGTTGCACAGACCGTGAATTGCCAAAACACAGATATGGCACAATGTATATTTTTCATACACTGATTTTTTATACTTTGCTAAAACTTTGCGAAAATAAACATGCATCCCTTCATTACTTGGTTTTAGTTCTCAAGTAATTAACAAAATCCTTATTCCTCTGTAATCTAATGTGCCTTGCTTGTCTTACACAGCCAGTACAAGGAACTGGGTATTCACCGGAGGCAAGAAAGAGTTGGCATGGAGCCACAAATATGCCCAGTTACCATTGCTGAAATAACCTAACTTCATGTCTAATAAGTGCTGAAGAGTGCGCACACTGCCATTATTCTTACAGCCAAAAGATTAGTTATGATAAACAAGGTACGACAGCAGTGAAGTCAACAGTGTTTTACTCCCAGCAAATCTAATACCCATATCAAATGCGTCTGGCAAACGCAGTTAAAATAAAATCAGCCTGGAATCATCATCATTTTTCTCCATATAGCTTAACTGCTTATGACAGGTGATTTTTGCAAGGTCACCTCCATTTCAAAAACACACCATCTGCCTTACTGTCAAATTAAGGGTGTGATAGATAAATGTATTTTAAAATTCCTAGATTGGAGTAGCATATAGCTTGTCATTCACCTGAAAAATAAATTCTTATTGCATACACAAAATGAATTCATTTCTAATTTTGCAAGAGATAATGTATCTGTAGTAAGGACAAGAATTATCAGAATTATCATTTCAGAATCATTGACTAATAAGGTAGAAAACTTGCTAAGTTAATGTATACTACTGAAAAGAGCATGTAAGAATAAGACTGAGAACAGTCCCGTTTAAGATACAAAATATCTGCCAACTTTTAAACAGAAAGGATCAGAGTATATGGAAACTGGAAAATAAGAGTTTTGGGTGACAGGCTATCTTTTCAAAACAAGTGAAAGACTGGTGTACTGGAGGAACTGCCCTTAAAAAAAAAAACAAAGAAAAACAAAGAAAGAAATGAAGAAAAAAGAAAGGAAGGAAGGGAGGAAGGGAGGAAGGGAGGAAGGGAGGAAGGGAGGAAGGGAGGAAGGGAGGAAGGGAGGAAGGGAGGAAGGGAGGAAGGGAGGAAGGGAGGAAGGGAGGAAGGGAGGAAGGGAGGGAGAAAAAAAAGGTACATCAGAAAGGATAGTGTGGATTCAGCAAAGAAAAAGTAACCGAGCTTTGTGCTCAAGCAGGATATATGATCTGCTATTTACTAACGAGAGGACCATACACCCATGCATTACCACATCATGTATCACTAACTGCAACCTCTTCATATTCACATACAAAATACGTAAAGGAAAGCACCAGGTAAGGGCTCCTCAGAAAACGCTAGATGACTGAAGGCAGCCTACGTGCTTTCAGACCAGCCCTCTACTGGAGTTTCAGCCTCTCTGTGAAAGTCACAAAGCATACACATCCTCTAAGTAAACTGTACTAATAAACTTATTCTACTACCTTGTACATGCTGGGTTTTATTCTCTGGCAGGCCAACATAGTCACAAAAAATTATTTAGTGCTGAACCTTAAAAAGTGCATCTGTTTATAACTTACGTAATTCCTAACACCTATCATTCTAATGTCTAGTAATAAAGTTACCCCTGATAAGCACAGTACTTCAGATACTGCACTTTTATAAGGGACCTATTTACTACTATTACTATTATTATTCAGAGGAACCTGTTGGTGAGAGGACTTCATGGCTGAAGTGGAATGTGGTTAATTTAAAACAAACAATTAATTAAACTGTAGGTGACAAGTGTTTTGCAACACAATATCCCCTTGTTCTGAAATATGTATTTACATTTACTAGATGTTACTAAATAACCTCTAGATTTCCTGCTGGTGTAAAATACATATGAACAGCAAGTAACCTATTTTGTATAAATGCCAATCTATATGTTATTTACTTAAAATGTAAATACCATCTATTTTATGTAAATGCTGAAATATGTTTTAAATAAATGAAAGGAAAAAAAATCTATTAGGAAATGGAAGAGAAATAACAATTTTGTATGGAGTGCTAAATATGCACCTGGCATTTGAGGAGTTAAATAATAAGCTACTCAAGATCATGACAGACAAAAAAAAATTATCCAGTATGAAAGATAATGCTACTAAACCATTGGGTCACCTCAATGTAAAACATACCTTTTATAATTTCATACAAATAAGACTAGTAATTTCAACATTTGCGTATGTTAGCAAATGAGAACACTTAAATAATTGTAGGAGTTCTTTTTAATCATCTGTAGCATAACCCATCTTTAATATGTTATTGCTTTAGCATTTATCATGAACTCATCTTAAACTCCTGACCCCAAGTTCACCTCTACTCTGTCAGAATCAATGGAGCTGCAGCACTGATTTATGGTTTGCTCAGTCACTAGCAGCTTAAGCATTAATTGCCTTGATCCTGCTCTTAAATATCACTGTCTGAAAAATTACTGTCATATGCTGTAATATGTAGTAATCTGATTTGTTTAAAATAAGAGATCGGAGTTACAAAATTAAAAGATGATTAAATAAATAAGGAAGATACATTTTGATTTCAGTCTGCATGGCTGAACTGTATTCAGTGGGGAAGTTTCAGTTTCTCCTAACAACAGATTGAGATTATTATAAAGAACTCAGCTTTTGGCTCTGGATGGAAAATGCCATCAAAATTTCACCATTTTATAGACTTCTTCAATACCTAAAGTAGTAAATTAAAAATACCCGTATTGATAAACTTTGCTTAGCTCTCCCTTTCATTTCATTTTAAAGTTATCACTTATGAGGAAAAAAAATCCTTCTAAAGTATAGCCTTTCTTACATGATTCAGATATTGCACATCGTAAACTGAGGCCTGAACAACAAACACGTTCTTTATATTAGCTAATGCGAATGCTGCTTTACATCTGGAGACAATCTGGAGACTACTCAAAGCACTGAAAAATTCATAATAAAAAAAGCTTACTGCTTTAGTGAATGCTGATCTGGGTACTAAATGCATAGAGCACATAATAAAAAGATAGAAACAGGAAAAGACCTTTAAAATCCTATATTCTTGCCTCTCATAAGTACGTTGCAGTTAGAAAATAATTTACATACCATTTGAGAGACACAAGAACAAAGAATCTATCCATTTATCTGGTGGCAATTTTTTGTCAATTTTGGTGACTTCAAAATTTATATAGTATTCAGCACATATCCTGCACCACAGTCAGAAAGACAGAAAATAATGTACAAGACAGGAACATACTATCTAGCTTCACATGTATTAAAATATTTTTCTCTATATACTTCTATATATATTCTCCATATTTTGCTCTTCTAGTAAAGACTATTCTCTAATGTAATCCAAGGAAGCTCCAGAATATTTAACATATATTTACCATATTTGGAAGCAGATCCTAGAATGTCACTTATACCACCTGATTTCAATGTCATAATCACAGACGTGTACTTGACAGCCATTTCTTTGTGCCTGAATGCCTCAAAGTACTAGTGACTTTGTCAAGAAAAATGATGTCGTGCATCTGCGCAGTTAAGACTCTTAGAAATCATATATTTAAGGGAAGAAATGTCATCCTGAGTTGGAAAGGTGACTGAGTGCCAGCAGTCTTTGATTAATGTCATTCCCTCAGGCAGAACAGCACCAGTGGTTCTTGTCACATGTAGTTTATTAAAGACTACATAACCACATTTTACCACTAACTCAGTAACTATTACTCCTACTGTGAATCTTCAGCTTGCCTCCTTATAACCGGTAATTATGTTTCACTTGATCCTTATGGTAGATAAATTGGGAAAGGGATTTTTTTCTTTTTTTTTTCCCTTCCCTACGGTCTGAAGAACACCTGCTCTGTAACCTTAGCAGAGACTGCCTGAGCTGGGCATAGGAACTCCCATGCAGCATTTAAGTCTTCCCTGAGTCCATGTTCTCTTTTGGTTTTCCCTGAACATGCTCCTGCCTGCTCTTAATGTCAGGTTTGAGTAAGTTACTTAGGTGTGAATGTCCCATTATTAACAAAGGCAAGAACATAAACTGCAATACCGAGCACAAGCGACTTTTTCTTTAAATATGTTAAAATTTAATCTTGGCTGTATCTTGGCTGTCATTGATTGCAACCTGAAGATCTAATTTACTGATTTTAGCCTTAATTCCTCTATTTTTATATTAAGCAACATGAAGAAATGAAAAAGAAAAAAATCCATAGTGCTAGCTGTTCAAATACAGTATGAGCTATGCAGCTGACCTTTCTGCTTGCTGAGATGTAGGAGTTTGTCACTGGTCATTTGGGTCACTTTTGGGAACCCAAATCCACACAAATCATCCCTTCTCACCGATTCCCATGGATTCTGAATGAGGCCTTCAGTCTAACTTAGATTTATTAGTGCTCACAAAATGCAAAGTGTTTCCTGGGAATGAATGAGCGATGAGAAGAAATTGATGATATGGGAGATTCCCTTCCCCGTTAGTCATGAGAAAATGCCATTCCCTGAAATTATTTCAATGTATATTTCCGCCACACTGTATCCTTTAAGATGTTTTATACCAAGACAACTATGTTAAAACTTTGAAAAATGCAAATGCGTCTAAAAATACAAGAGCATTTAAAAGCCAAAGCTATAAAGCTAGGGTAAACAGCATGCTCACTTTTAAGGAAGTGAGCTTTTAAGGACAACCTAAGTGGTCCTGCACCTGGGGAAGAATAACCCCAGACACCAGTACAGGCTGGGGACCGACCTTCTGGAGAGCAGCTCTGCAGAGAGGGACCTGGGTGTCATGGTGGACGACAAGTTGACCATGAGGCAGCAGTGTGCCCTCGTGGCCAAGAAGGCCAATGGGATCCTGGGGTGCATTAAGAAGAGCGTCTCCAGCAGGTCGAGGGAGGTGATCCTGCCCCTCTACTCAGCCCTGGTGAGGCCACATCTGGAGTGTTGTGTCCAGTTCTGGGCTCCACAGTACAAGAGGGATGTGGAGCTGCTGGAGAGAGTCCAGCGCAGGGCCACAAGGATGATCAGGGGCCTGGAACATCTGCCCTATGAGGAGAGGCTGAGGGAGCTGGGCCTGTTCAGCCTGAAGAAGAGAAGGCTGAGAGGGGATCTAATCAGTGTCTATAAGTACCTCAAGGGAGGCAGTGAGGAGGATGGTGCTGGCCTCTTTTCAGTGGTGGCCACTGATAGAACTAGGGGAAACAGCCAGAAACTAAAGCATTGAAAGTTCCACAGGAACTTCAGGAAAAAAATCTTAGCAGTGAGGGTGACAGAGCACTGGAACAGGCTGCCCAGAGAGGTTGTGGAGTCTCCTTCTCTGGAGATCTTCAAAACCTGCTTGGACACAGTTCTGTGCCACGTGCTCTGGGTGTCCCTGCGTGTGCAGGGGGGTTGGACTAGATGATCCCTAGAGGTCCCTTCCAACCTTAAGCATTCTGTGATTCTATGATCATTCTATGATTCTATGAATCATCAGAATGATTGATTTAAAAAGAAGAAAGAAGAAGGAAGAAGAAGAAGACAGAAGAAGAAGAAAGAAGAGGAAGAAAGAAGAAAGAAGAAGAAAGAAGAAGTAAAAAGAAGAAAAAAGAAGGAGGGAGAAGGAGGAAGAGGAAGAAGAGGAGGAGGGGGAGGAAGAAGGAAGAAGAAAGAAAGAGGAGGAGAAAGAAGAATGGAGGAAAAGGAAGAAGGAAAAAGAAGGAAGAGGAAGAAGAAAGAAGAAGGAAGAAGAAGGAAGAGGAAGAAGAGGAACAAGAAGAGGAAGAGAAGGAAGAGGAGGAGGAAGAGGAAGAAGAGGAGGAGCAGGAGGGGGAGAAAGAAGAAAGAAGAAGAAAGAAAGAGAGGGAGGAAGAAGGAAGAAGGAGGAGGAGGAAGAAGGAAGAGGAAGAAGGAGGAAGAGGAAGAAGGAAAAAGAAGGAAGAGGAAGAAGAAGGAAGAAGAAAGAAGACAAAAAAAGCAGAAGGAAGAAGAGGAAGAAGGAAGAGGAAGAAGAGGAGGCAGAGGAGGAGGGGGAAAGGGAGGAAGGCGGAAAGGGGAGATAGAGGGGGAGGAGAGGAAGGAGGAGGAGGAGGAGGAGAATAATCTTCTTAAAAATCTTCCTCCTTCCAAATAATTGGTTTTTGGCGATTCTTGATTCTTTAGTCAATCAGCAGGAGCACATGATACCAAAAGACAATCAGAAATACGATACTTATGTTATGAGAAACCCCAGAAGGGAATGCACCCAAGGACATGTTTTTGCTGTTGTTGCTGGAAAATACAGACAAAACAACAGATGTTCCTGGGACATCATGAGAGAATATGGACAAAAACAACAAACACCGGTTGAAGATGAAGATAAGGACCACCGTATCTTCAAAGAACTGACTGAAACTGGGCAGTAGGACCAAAACAGATTCACAATTTTTGAAGATTTTAAATGCATGAATCATCTTCAGGCTTAGGGATATTACAGATATTTTCACACAGAGAATCTGGCCATCTGCTTTACTGAAAAGGTCTGAAAAGAAATGGGACTGATGCTGCAAGTTCAAAGATCTGTCCTGGAAGTGTCACACCACAAGTGAGCTTATGGGAGTTTGAAAATAAACAGGATTCTCTAGTATTTTGTCACAGAGGGAAGATAATTCCTGTCTTGGACCTGAGAGTAGGACACAGCCATTGCTCTTGCATCAAATGCAAGAATATCCACTGGATACTTCAAATTCATTTCTTACACAGAGATGCCCATTTCATTCAGATCCTACTTGTCTAACAATTTTCCAGATTTTGTGGATGATACAGTTCACCCATACAGCTTCTGTGAATTACAAATAGGCATTCTGGTGACATCTGCACCACTTCACACAGTACAGCAGAGTCAGTGGAGAAGAAAAAGCCTCATCCTTTTTCTTCTGAAGAAATGGATTTCACTGCCTAGCTCTCCCTTTTTCTGAAAGATAAGGTGCTAATCCATTTTTTGCCAAAGAGCCTCCAGCTGCCCCTTTTCTTTAATTTCAATTTCCTACATTTAAATTATTGTTTTGCTCTTCCTGAGCATTACCAGGTCTTGTAGTGAAGACTAAGAAGCAATTCCCAATTTAAATTCTGCCTTAAAGACAACATATTTTACCCTGCCACATGTTCAACCTCTCCATAAAGTATGCCCTTGTCGAAACTCTATTTTATGGTAAAACAAACAAAACATTTAACAATACTTCCACAAAGTGTAACTAAACACACAGGAGAAAAGCATGCAAGTTATCTTTTAGAACACATTGCAATTTCCATCCCTGTCACGAAGGGATAAGGCAATTCACCACAGTCTGTGCGTGAACAATCCTAGGGAGTACAATGACCTGCAAACACTGGCCATGCAAGGCAAGTTAAATAAGAACTACACAAAACAGTTAATCAACAGCTACCCTGAGGCTATTTGTTAATTCTTTTGGAAACAAATACAATCCATTTTGGGCTGAAAACACCAGAAACAACATGAAGTTAAAAGACCAAGATTTTTTTTTTTAATTGAGATGTTTGTTTTAGAACCCATTTCAAAACGAAGAGTGAATGAAATGACACATCTTCTAAACAGAAAGGTCTCCAGGGCTAGCTGCAAGGAAGCCAAATGTCTGGAGTACATGATTCATCTCTATTTAAATTGTATATGACCTCTTCTCAGCTAAGATCACAACGACCCTATTTATCCTGTTTTCAGTCTGTACACTTGACTTCCAACCATAAATTAAAGACAGCAAGGAGGGAACTTGGAAGCTAATACACCATGCTGTGAAACACCAGCACCACAGCTACAGCTGGTGGTCAGTCTACAGCTGGTTGACCGATCATCTGGTTTGTGATGACAAATGCAATGCTCCTAATCTGAGAAAATTAGAAGAAAGCAACGCTTGATGAGACAGGACCAACTATAGAGTACAGTGAACCTACAGATGACTTTGAGAGATTACCAAACTCATCACCTTATACTGAGCTTGGTTGAAGCAAATTTCAGGGAGTTCCAGGAAAAATAAGTAAGAGTTCTTCAGAAAACATGTTTAATAAAAAAAGACTTCAGGAGAATTCATAGTTCCTTGTAGAAACTCTTTAAAGATATATGTGTAAAGTACTGAACTACATAAAATGGGAAGGACAGTTCCAGCGAAATTACGAGCTCCTCAATGACCTAGGCAAATTACTGAACAGCACTGTAAGATGTAGGAGAAACATAAGAAAACAACATCAAGTCAAAACTGAAAAAAATCAGTGAGAAACATTCTTTGGTCATGATAAGAAAATAGAAGAAAAGCTTGACCCACTGCAGACCAGGATGCACAAATGAAGCAGAGACAACCAAAGCGTCTAAGTTAGTGTTGAGTAGACTCTCGGTACAATTAAAACCGGCACAAAGATAAGAACTCAGGCTAGAACAAGGAGAAAGCATCTGAGGATAAAGTTTCATGAGGCGGCTGACCTGATTTAAGGCCTTGCTGCTGCCACAAGGGGAGATGCCCTCACATGCAAGCACACGAACACCCACGCGCCGCTGCTGTGGTGAGGTGCACGCTCACACATCCCTCGGGCCTGCCCAGACATTCATCCGACCCTTCCTTAAACCAGTTCTGCCTGCTTAAATGGGCAGGAAACTAACCCCAAAACTGCAGCAGGCAGTGAGCGTCTTTCCAGCATGTACTTTAGGAGATAAAGTTGCGACTACACAGGAAAATGCATGCAGCAATCCCATTCTACAAAATACTGATAAGGCCATATCTAGTGCAGTCTATCCAGCCACACCTACTCTTAATGAAGAAAGTTGTGGACTAACAGAGAAGATATTAAATAATAAAGGAAAAAAAAGGGAAGAAAATTGATATAGACTGATATCTTTTGATAAACCTCTATGGATAATCTTGGGCTCTGTGTCAAAATGAATGTAAATAATACTCATTGTCAAAATGAATGTAAGAATGAATGAAATCTCATAAGATTATCGAGGTTAGAAATAGGAATCATGGAAAATAGGAAAATATGAATTTAGTGAAGAAAGTGCAAAAACAGAAGGGAACAAAAAGTGATGAATTGATCGATAGCTGAATAATAATTAGGAGGGACACTGAGGGGCAAAATTCAGGTAGCTTTTTCAGACAGGAAAAAAAATCGACTCTAATTTCTAGAGTAAACACCATTTAAAAACATTTCTAAAATCTTTATTTACTGGTGTTTCTCATGCCTACAAACTGCTGCACTTTGAAATGCAATAAACTCCTATACATCATCCATAGAAATACATTACTTCCATGAATTAAAACAAGTGAAATCATTCTTAAAATATAACTAGTGTGAAGAACATGCTGCTAAGTGTAACACAAACTGTATATTTTTGCTGGCGCCTGTGGTCACGCTCCTTCCCTAGCCAAAGCTACTCAGGCCGCAAGGTCTTCCTGAAAACCTACGGGACAAGCACCCGTGACCTGGTTTGCCAGAGATTACAAGGGCAGAACCTTGGGAGCCCCAAATGCAGCAGTGGGAGCGAGAGCTGAGGGGCCGAGGGCGCTGATGTACGAGCGAGGGAGCCACATCAAGAACAGCAACCAGAACCGAACTCCAGTAAACCTAGCACAGAAATAAGAAAATGTTTTCAATGGTCTATCAAAATCAGCATAAGCTGCCATTGAAAGGAGGCTATCTCTTCATGCCAGCCAAAAGTGCCCATTACCCCACAAAATATGCTACAAAAACACAAAGTTTTTGTTTCAACACATGACTGTTTTCTGTCTTTCATGTAGCGAGGCCTAACCGCGGGGCCAGCTGCTGAACTACGCACACCCACACTAAGTGACTGGTAGACGCCACCCCCGAGCGACGGGCAAGAAACGCGCCCGACTGTTATTTCTAACGGAATCAACACCCCCACTCCTCAGCGGGCGCCACGGGATGTCGGCGGGGACGCAGGCCGCACGGCGGCCTCCCCGGGCGCCCCTTGTCCCCGTCACGCGCCGGGCACCCGCAGCGCCGCCCGCCTGCACAACAAAATGGCGCCGCCACTGCCGCCTGCGAGGCGCCCTCCCTGCCGCCGGGGGGCGCCGCAGCGGCGGCGCCGGGGCCGGAAGCGCGCTGGGGGAGCCGCCGTTGCTAGGCGGAAGTGCGGCGTGAGGCGGCGGTTGGTGTTTAAAGGTTTCGCGGCGGCAAAACGGCCGCGAGTGGCGCCGCGCCGCCCTCCGTCTCCCCTTCCTACTCCTCCTCCTTCTTCTCTTTCCTCTTCTTCGTCCTCCTCCTGCTGCACCCGCGACCAGGAGCAGCGCCGGGCGAGGCGCGGCGAGACGAGGCGCGGAGATGGTGCCCAGAGCCGCTGACCGGCTGCTGATCGTGGTGTCCATCCTGGAAGGTAGCGGGGCGAGGGCCGGGTGGCCGCGCCGGTGCCCGCTCCGCACCGGGAAGGTGCTGAAGGGCCGCGTAGGGATCGGCACAGCCGGAGCGGCACCCTCGGCCGTGCGGTCTCGATTATGTGCGTCAGCCGTGCCCAGCTCGTCCTCGGGAGCACTCTGACCAAAAACGTGGTTTGAAAGACTGACAGTTTCCTGCATCTTCCTTCCTCACTTTCCTGCAAAATTCCAACTGCTCTTAAATTACACTTTTCTAATATCTAAGTTCTCTCTGTTGCCATTTAAGTCCCTTGTCGCAAGCAGATATAGAGATCAGCTTGTTGCCTTTCCTCTGAATGAACCCTTCTGTAATCAGAGGTCATGTATCCCATGAGTTATCTTTTCTCTAGACTAGAGAAATCAACTTCTTTAGCTCTTCCGTGTGGGCTGGATTCGCACTGTCTCTCTGAAGTCTCTTTGCTTCTTTAGCCCTTTTCTGAAGTGCTGTGGACTGGACAGTGGACTCCAGCCAACGCTTTACAATGCTGAGTAGAGCATTACCATCTGTCCCCAATATACATATATATGCATATATTTTCTTTTTTTTTTTCTTGCAGTATATCAATGTTCTGTATTAGCAGCCTACCAAAATCCTTTTCAGTGTTGACTTGATTGCAGTGCTAATCATTTCTCATCTTCTGTGTGCACAGGTTATACTTGCAGACATATAGTGGGTTGTGCAAACATACTTGTGCTAGATCCTTTTCTTTGTGAAGGGCATCCTATTATTTTCTGACCCATTCTGTTAAGATTAAAGTGAGATCCTGTTCTCTAAAATGCATGTAGCTCCTTCCTGCATCATCATGTATGCAGATTTTAAACGCTTCATTTTGTCTGCATTTTAACTTCAGTTAGTGATAAAAATATGAAATCACATATGAACCCAGGACATACTTTTTCTAGTGCGGTCATAAATCCTTGCTAATAACAAGAAATTGGAAAAATGTGTTTCAGTGTTTCCATTGTGCAACTGTCGTAAAATCTTTTAAGTAATTTAAGTAAAATTTAAGTAATTTTAACTAAGTTCAGAAAAGATGGTATAGAAAATGTTATTTGACTGTTCTTTATATGACATAATGCTGACCTTTGGCCAGTTGTTTTTGATTTTCTGTTTTTTGTTTGTTTGATTGATTGATTGTTTTCCACCGATGGTGCCTGGTAATTATCCTGTGTATCTTTTCAGGGCGATATTTTCCAAGACGGGCAAAGCGTATGCTTATAGTTGAAGCCAAGTTTGATGGTGAACAGCTGGCTACCGATCCTGTAGAGCACACTGACCAGCCTGAATTTGCCACTGAGTTGGCTTGGGAACTTGATAGGAAAGCACTTCATCAGCACAGGTAGCACTAAAATCTAAGTGCAAAATAAAGTTAAATTGGTTTGGAGATAAGTTTTCTTATCTCTGTATAGCTATTGAAATATGATTTTTATGTTACTGCCATCTAAATTTACTTTATTTTTTTAGAAACTGTCTTTTCACTATACACTGGCATACCATATTGTTGCCACAACAAACAATAGTAAATGGCAAGATAAGTAATATTTAAACACCTATTTAAAAATAAATAAAAAAAGAGCTTGAAGTAAAATAATTACACTAAAATTCAAACACTGAATTCAGGTTTTCTTATATATAATGTGTCATGAAGCAGAATATGATTGGGTTAGCTTCATACCTCAAGAGCCGACTTAAGATATTTTTGAGTACATCTATTAGAAGAGCTGAGAAATTGAATTTGTTTTCCATAGCTGTCACTTGGTACTCACCAAAAATATGAATGTAATATTATAGTTCTGTCCCTGGTATGCTCCTTTGCATGGCAATATTGGGAAGCTACACTCAACAGTGACAAGTATATGGGTAGTCCTGCTGCACAGCTGTTGCTCAGATGCTTTTGCCAGGAGTCGTAAAGGTGCCATTAACTTTATGAGGAAAGAAAAATGTCAGAGATTACCTTATGCTAAAGATCTTGTCTCTGCTTCTCTATTTTTTTACTTAAGTCTTTCACATCAGTCATATGTTTAAGATGCCATCACAAGTGAAATACTAATTTTATATGAATTGCTGTACCTACTTAGATTAGAAAGAATTTATTTGTCACTACTTTTCCTTTTATAAAACTTACCGATTTGTTAATTCTAATTTACTTAATGCTTAATTTTTAGGAATTTGTTGTAAATTTAGATGCAGACTTATCAGAACTAGTTACATTACAAATGTCAATAAATTGTATATTGTCAATATGCTTGAAATTTGTAAATTAGTTTTGTGAGCTAAGTGTAGTAGCAGAGATTATGTTTACATTTTTAATTTCAATCAAGTTATTCTTACAGGCTGCAGCGTACACCTATCAAACTCCAGTGTTTTGCACTGGATCCTATAACTTCGTCTAGAGAGAACATTGGCTATATTATACTTGATTTAAGAGCTGCCCAGGAAAGGAAGCAGGTATGTTATTCACTCTAAAACTATTACAAATGAATGCTTTGACATGCTTTTACAAGTATAAGAGAACTTGACAGAAGGAATGGTGTAACTTTGGGGTCGTGTTTTGAAAAAAAATGACTTTTGTTTGATTACTCTATTTCAAACTCTCTTTTTAAAGACAAAGATTGTAGCTCTCCATGTAAGGATATGGGCAAATGAAAATGCTTCTATAGTCATCATTTAAATATGATGACTATAGCAAGCAACTTAAATTGCTTCTACAGAATGAAAAAGATACCCTGGAGATTTTCTTAAGTTCTTACATTTTCAGATTTTAAAAGCGAAGCATTTTTAGCTACACTGTTAACTGCCATGACTTAACTAACTGGAAAAATTGTCTAAAATTTGTCCAAATAACTGTTGAGCTCTTGAGTGTTCACACTCAAACTTTAGGGTGTGGGGTTTTTTTTTTAAGACAGTGAGAGAAAGAAGTCTTAATAACGGGCCTCTTTGGAAGATTTCTTGTGTTATCATAAGCTATACTTTGGACACAGTTCTGAAACACAAACTAAGTGATACTAGATGAATGTAACCTCAATGAACCACATGTTCTAGCCGCTTAACAGTGTGGAATCAATAAAATGTAGTTGTTTATGTAAGTCTATTTCATCCAAATACTATCCAACTTGTTCAAAACATAACTAGATTTTCTAGGACCCTGCTTTCTTACTTTAGCATCATAAGACATAGGGATTACTGACCCATGTAGTTTCATATGCAATCTTTCAGCTGAGAACCTTCTTTTTTTTTAAATTAAGAATTTATAGAGTGTTTTGCTTGCTGGCTTGTCTAATTTGCCAGTCAGTGGAAAAGAATAGGTTCAGTTATTGTTCTGGGAATCATTTTAGAAAATCTTTGTTAAAACACTATTAACTCATATTTTGAAGTATCTGTTGAGGTACTTTCCTGTAAATCATGTGGTGGGAAAGCAAGTAAATTGATTTATTTTGTAACTGTTACTATTATATTTTTTTTCCTGTTTTTTTTTTTCATGTATTTGATTTTTATTTGTCTTTGGTTTCTTTTTTTTTGATTATGTAGACACCAAAATGGTATCCTTTACTTAGTAACAAATACACTAAATTTAAATCTGAGATACAAGTAGGTGTTGTGTTGGAAACTGATACAAAAGCAGTTGTGGATGGTTTTAAAGCAAAGGAGGCACCTCCTAGAGAAGGGAAAGGTAAGTAACAGAATAAAAATATTACTGACTTTTAATTCAAAAGGATGTTGTACAAGACGAGTATAGTGCTTTTTGCAAACACCGTGTTGTTTTGAGCCAGAGTAGCACAAATAATTTACAGTCAGTTAATGTATCTTGTCATGATGGGTATAAACTCTGCTGTAAGGATGCTTTGCTTTGCAACTCTGTCCACCTGAAAGTCACACAAATTGCAAACTAGCGTACCTTTAAGACTGAGGGAATTGGGGATGTGTAATTACTACTGCCAGCATTTTAGTTACAGTTCAAGGCTATGGAGAGTTCTGTAACTAAAGAAAGATGAAAGGATCTTTATCGGGTGTGGTTCTAGTAGTGCAATTATTGAGTAGTGCAGCTGAACTATTCTAAAGTAGTGCAATAGTTCAGAAAAAGAAGCAGGCCTACCAATAAATTCATTTTGTAAACTAAACCATTCAATACTTAAATCATGTTACAGTGGTAATAAATTTTTCAGGGCAGGTCCCCTTCAGATTAAATGCTAGAAGTCATTACACTTCTGAATTCTGTCCTACACTTTTCTCCAGTTGAATTAGTGAGATGTGTCAAGTGGAAAATTTTGAGAACTAAACAGTCGAAATTGGTTTGTGTATTGTATATTCCATTGGAGACATATTTGTCCTCTGATGCAGTAATATAAATGAAGAAATCTAGATGGGCAAATGTAAACTTTTTGATACAGTGAACTCACCATGAGTGAGCTGGTCCACAAGATCTATCTAGTGACATATTTTTAGCTCATGCATGAGGTGAATTCAGCAAAGGGCTATAGGCACTTGAAATACCATGAGTTGTTGTAGGCTAACTTCATTAAAATAGCTGTGAGCATGTTTTAACTTTTCAGAGATATTAGAATCCAAACTAATGAAATTAAGTTCCAAGTTTTTAACAATCACTGTAATATAAAACTAAAATGTACACTAATATTCTGGACATAATTATCTTCAAAACACATTTGTTCTCATTGAATTGAAATTAATCTGGGAGGGTTGTAGCTATAATTAGGGGCTGAGGTTTTTATGCTGAAATGCTGTGGAAGCAAACATCCAACTTTGTACTTGCAGAAATAAGACTAAAATATATTTATATATGATTACAAAGAAGCAGTGATTGAGCACAACATGCTAAATTATTCTTTATTTTATTTAACTTCTCATTTCTTAGTATCTAGTCTTGTTTCTGGACTGGACCCTAAAAGTATTGTAGCAGTCCTGAATGAGGAAGAGGGCTATCATCAAATTGGACCAGCAGACTATTGTAAAGACTACTTTGTTTTATCTGTAACTATCGCATTTGCCACACAACTAGAACAGGTTTGTTTCCTTACTGCATTTAACTTTTAAGAAGTAATGTGCTACCCTTGTGTTCTGACATTTCTACCTTAGTTTTTTTGTTATCCTGTAAGTCTTCTGCACTGAATAGTCTTGTCTGCTCATTGAATTGATATAGATCAATTTGAATTTTAAAACATTATGTAGTGTCTACACTTCAAATTATAGGTGAATATTATTCTTTTAGGATACTTAACTTCATGTTTTTATAAACTGTGCATTCCTGTAAAAGTTGTATGTACAGATGTGTGGGATGGAGTTGGAAGCAGTGGGATGGGATGGATATGATGATAATGCCTATGTTAATAGGTCTGGTTTGGTAAAGGGAATGGAATTATGGGTTGCTCATAATTGGTAGGGAGTGGGTTGAGCTGGGGGATTATATAACTTGATGTCTAGGCTGCATTGTTTATTGAAACTATGAGTATTATGTAAAAGCACTACTGTTTATTTCTGAGTATTTCCTTAGTGCCAGACTTTACTGAGAATTTGATGCTGTTACAGCTTTTGGTGCTGATACTTCACAAACAAGCCACTAACTTTCAAATTGGATCACTTTCAATTATCTGTAAGATGCAAGATTTTTATTCAACTTGAGAAATAAATTAAAAGCATTTGCATTTTTTTAATGTACTACAAACTGGGATTGACATCAGCTGCTCTGAAGCTTGACATTTTAAGCTCTTTAATTTCCAAGATAATACTTATGGCTTAATGTAACCATATATTAATGAAAAAGACATTCTACTTTTACACTTTTTTTTTTTTTAGTTAGTTCCTAGTGCAATGAAGATTCCTGAACGACAACCTGAGTTTTTCTTCTACTACTCTTTGCTGGGAAATGATGTCACAAATGAACCTTTCACTGATTTAATTAATCCAAACTTTGAGCCAGAAAGAGCTTCAGTCCGAATACGTAGCACAACTGATGTCCTCCAGGTTTATTTTTGCGCACAGTCAAAATTGCAGGTAAGCTGTTTCTTTTCAGACATGATTATGTAAATGAAATAAATTTCCCCTCTCAGGTTGAAACTACACAATTTCAGGTTTCCAAAGCTAGACTATATATATGCTATTTTTAGCCCAAATATAAAGCAATTCTTCCTCTGAAAACCACAAATGCTTTGATGCAAACCCTATTAGCAAGTTTCTCAGAGAGAGCATGATCTCTTTAATATGGCAGCTGTAGCAAGCTAGTGCAATTATAGGTCGTGATAAAAAGCGTTGCTGAAGTGTGGTACTCTAATGGGCTGCCTTAGCAGCCTCAACAGCACTGGGACCTTCTCTGGAGGCAGGCTATGTACAATCCATGCAATCCACAGTCCTGCTTTGCACTGTCAGTGATAACCTTACCAGCACCTTGTGACCTTACAGCTGAGGTCACTGTAGTACCTTGCAAATTCAATGTTGTCAGCACTATTTGCAAATAAAAAAAGGTTCTGGAATTTTTTTTTAATTTGTCACTTCCAAATATTAATTTCTAAATTAAACTCTAGCCGTATATTTGGTATGGGATATTCCTTATGTTTAGCCTCGTCTTTAAACTTAGGGTAGTATTTTAAGAGTCTGTGGTGATCTGCTTCTGGCTCACATTTAACTGGCTGCAAAATAGGGCACAATTTTACTGAGAACTGTAATGGAATTTTTAGTAAGAGAGCTGTTAAGTAAGGCAAGTGTTAGTTATAGAATATGTCTTGGATGTGGATTGTTTTAAAAGTTTTTTGTTGTTGTTTATTTCTTTTTTCTTTTGTCCCTTTACTAGGTTATAGAGTTTAAACTTACATCAGTCATTTTAGCTTGTAAGTTTGTCTGTTAGTTTAGAAAAAGAACTGTTTCAGAATTTTATGTCTGAAAGCTTGTGAAAAAAGGAATAATTTCTTACCAGGAATTAAGAACAAAATTTATTTCTGGCTGTTAAAGTGAAATGTAAATATATATGTAAACTTTCTGAACTTCCAATAATGTGAGATATATATATGTTTCCTTCTTCTCTATCTTGTAAAGTATACCATGACATTTATACCATATGCAATCCATACTGTTCTTTAAAGGCACTTAAAATTTTGAATTTGTTATCCAGAAAAAAATTGACAAGTAACCTACAATGATCAGCTACTACGCTAGCACTGTGGAAATCCCCAGCTGCCAAGATTTCATAGCTCTTTTTATATTACTCCAATCCTGTTCTATGCAACCTCCAGCAGAGGGCCAACTTCAGACATCTGAAATGGAAATAAACACCTACTGCTTTCTAACACTATTCCATATACAGATCCATCTTTGCTGTGGGGACCAATCTCTTGGAAGCACTGAAATACCATTGTCTGGACTGCTGAAGAAAGGAAATGCAGAGATCAGTCAGCACCCTGTAGCAGTAGAAGGAGCATTCATCCTCGTGCCACCAAATAGAGCTAAACAAAACCTGCCACAGTTGCCTTTGGATATGGCTCCTACTGTTGGAGTGTCTATAGTTCTGCAGAAGGAAAGCCTATGTGCCCAGGTATAACTCACTAATTTATTTTTCGTTCAGATATTGTTGTACAGGTTTTTGTTTGTTTGATATTTCTAAATCATATGTGGCACTGAAATATAAACAGAAGTTACTGAAGGAATAAGTCATATGAATCATCTTTTCATCACTTCATTTTTATCTGTACCCAAAAGTAATACCAAACCATCAAATTGTTGTAGACAAAATTTTTCAATGCAAGCAATGATAAATAAGAATATTATATCATTTCATTCAGGCTTTTGTCCCCTTAAATGCTCCAACTGAGCCTGAACACCCACAGAAGAAAGTTCTTTCGCCTACTAGAAGAAAAACAGAAGGCTTGGAGCAGAGATACCAGAATGTCCCATCTCATGTTGAGCAGTCTTCTCCCACAGAAGATGAAGCAACAGAAAGTGAAATGGAAAGTCTTAAGTTTGACAAAGTTAGGAAACCAAATAAAAATGGTATGTGTTTTATACTTACATGTGCGTGTGTGCATATATATCTGTATATACACAAACATATGCATGTTTATATATATATACTTTTTCCCCCTATTTGTGATTTCCATCTTGAATCACTTACTACTTACATGTGGTCATGTGTTTTGTGCAAGTAAGAACTATTTACACGGAAGAATTAGCAGTAAGAAAGCAAGTGATATAATTTGAACATGGTAGTTGTTAAAAACAATTGTAAGAGCCAGGTTGGGGACAGAGTTCCATAGATAACAAGCGATTTGGATGGTCAGCAACATAAAATACAATATCAGCGGTGTTTGGAATTTTCTTGAGAATGGGAAGGTTCGGTACAAAGACATGAAGAAACTGATCTGTCTGAGCAAGAGATGAAGTGATCCAACGTTCAGATTTATTAAGTAGGAAAGTAGAGGAAATGCAGGTTTTTAAGAGTGAGGTTAAAATTTTTAAGTAGCTTTCTCTATTATGTACCATATTCAACTGTGAATGCAAAAACATTTGTACTGTACAAATTCCTGGACAAGGACAAGCAGGTTGGTTTTGTGTTGTTTTTAATATTGATCTCTATGTAGGACATGTGGAGTTGGTGACCCCCAGAGCTATTCTAAGGTTTTTTGCTTGTTTGATTTTAACTGAAGAGCCAGGATGGGGCATGAAGATGAGAGGGAAGAAGTGCTATGATCAAAGAGTAAAGGCCAGAAGAGAAAATGTATTTGTTAACTTCGTCTTCAGTAATGTTCAGCAAAGAAAGCTGAATGGTTATATTCTAATTATGCTTCTATTACTGGTCTTTTGAGATTGGTCCTATAGAGGCACAGTTCTGTAGAGGAAATCTTAGGACTTACTGCTAAGACAAATTGTGATTTGCCTGCTAACTCAGAAAGAAAAATTAATTATAACAAGCCTTATCTAAGCAGGGCTTAAGCCCTTTTTTTGAAACATCAAGAACATAGAAAGAAAAAATGTTATGGTCACAGAAGTGAATATTAATCTGTAGTTAAAAGTCTTCGGTTGCTTTATTTATTATTTCATATATGTATTTAAAATGAAAAACATTATCATTTCGTAACTATCTTTCAGGGCTGGTGGCAGAGTCATGCAAAGAAGTTGACAAACAGTACATTGAAGAGCTACCACTTTGCAAATCCCAAAGCAGAGCAAAGTCACCTTTATTGGCAGAGCTGCAGAATTCCAGTAAAGTGAAATTGTTTTTCGAAATTAGTAGATCAAGTGAATTTGAGTAGAGTAGTAGCTTAGATACATTTTTAACTATAGGCTAATTGCAGTTTTGTATTCCTATGTCTTAAATTTCTATCCAGCCACTGAATTACATAAAGCAATTCTTCTTTTTCTTTTCATATATATATATATATATATAATATATATATATATATTATTTTTACTTGAAACTGATGAAGGTTATTTAAATTCATTCCTATGTTATGCTGACTAGTTTTACTGGAGTATTACATATTATTCTGCTCTTTATATATTTTTCTCTTTTTTATGTATTATATCCATCATCAGAAAAAAATGAAGTGCCAATACTAGCAACAGTGTATTCTTTTAAATGGCACTAAAGCATTTACGATGATTATGAAGAGAGACCATTAGAACAGTGGGCAGTTATAAAAGACAACCAACCAGTTCTCTGACAGTTTCTTAGCCTTTCCCTTTGTTATACAATATTAAACATTCTTGGAGGATGACTTTCAGAGACCCTGTCTGTAAAACTTACAGTTTGACTTTAAAGGCAAAGTTGGAGTTCGAGGCACCAATGTAAGGGCTTGAACTAGCTGGATCTTTTCCCATACTTACTGTTGCAATTGGATAGGCTATCCAGTGAGGCTGATGCTCTCACTGAAGCGTCTGTTTTCTGCTTATAAAATGGTTACAGTGAAAAGTATTTTTTTAATGAGTAGATGTGCTATTTAGAGACCTGGCTATAGCTTTCAGTAGTTAACTTTCTGTTTGGGAACAGAAATTGCAACTTCCTTACCCGAGTCAATCCTTGGTGCTTCTTCCGTGTGTTCTTCCTAGACTCAAGTGGTCTAGGAACAGATTCATAAAATTTTGAAAGGGAAGACTAAAATGCTACAGCATTCCTTTGAAGAACTGAATAGTTAGATGTTTATTTTTTTTCTAGCAGTACATATTTATATAGCTTTAAAAATAAAAGTTATTGAGGAAAATAGTCCTACATAAAATGTGTGTGTGTGTGTACATACACTCATATTTATATGTGGGGGGTATGTGTGTGTGTGTGTGCATATATATACACCTATATATATCATCAATTTACAAGTGGAATGACAATTTTTTATATTTACTATTAACCTATATTAGAAGGAATAGAAATACTTTGGGAAACATCTTGCATTTAACATGTGAGGCACATCTGTAATATGTTGTAAAAAGATTACAAAAACACATGCACAAATACCTCTATTTCATTTTCAGACGAGAATGCTCCGGTACCTGTATCTCAGTCCAATCCCGTGGGTGCATCAAGTTCTTCAGAGCCTGTCTCAGCACAGAGAATTGTCATTCCGGCAGCCTCTCACCATTTTTGCTTTTCAATAGATTTACGAAGTATACGTGGTCTGGAAGTTGGGTTTCCAATAAATTGCATTTTAAGGTATGATTTATTTAGTTTGGTTTTATTCTGGGCAGTAACAGCATTTTTCAATACAAAAAAAAATCTAATTTGAACTATTAGTGGCAACACACTGCCTGATGCTTTTCATCTTTAGGTAGCTGCTTGTCAGTGGCCAAACATTTTGAAGCAGTCAGCTGGCTCATCACTCAGCTTCTCAGAATAGTAGCATTAAAGATAATGTATAACTTCACCTGCACTGGAGCTTTCATTAAGTCTCACTTGAGGACCAAGTCCAGGCAATACAGATGACTCTTCAGCCATTAGAGGAAAAGGAACATTACCTTGCTTTTTAGCTACTTTTCCAACTCATTGGAATGATTTCTGTAGCTTCCATTTCTCCACAGAGCTACTAGTTGTCTTATCATAAGCTATAGATAAACTTGTGGATTGTCTGAGATACTGAATCTAAAGGAAGCACACATAAATCTTAAAGGGAAGAACCAGTGTAGTTTCATTTTGAGAGTCAGTGTCATTGATTTTTTTTGTTGGTCTCTGCATACCACAGACAAAACTTATTATCTGGGAGAAGTCGTATCTGTTAATAGATTGACTTAAGAGTTTAGAAGAAAGAAGAAAAGCTTTTGGATATGTGATCTTTGTGTCTGAAGCAAAAGCAACAAGCTTCACCTGCTAATTTGGAACAATTGCTTAGAGATTAGTTTGATTACATTACTTCCTGTTAATGTGAAAGAAAAATATGGTAGTATTTCTGAAACATAAGCAGGTGTTAGCAGGGAGAAGGATCACAACAATCAATGCACCATTATTTATGTTACTAGTAACTTAGTTAAGAGCACCAATTTAATAATACAGGGTTTTTTGTTGGTTGGTTTTGTTCTGAGAGCAAGGCCAGTACAAGAAGCCCTTGGCTTCCCATTTGTAATTTTATCATTCAACGAGTTGTGCCAATAGAGTTGCTTATCAGGGCATATTGTAAATTGTATAAGAAAAGCTACCTGATTTATTATAAGAAAGTCACTTCTGACACTGGCTAAAGGTATACCTGGTTATCAATTACTTCTTGTTAAGCCAAGCAGGTAGCGTTAGTTACAAGTATACTTACAATCTGAGTATAATACTCCATAATTTTTATCTAGAGTGAGAAATGGAACTTTAACAAAGATTGGTTTCTACAGTCCTGAATGTCAGCATTGACATTTTCATCAAGGTAACCACAAAGTAGTCCCCCCCAAAATTTTTTTTGAATATTTGAGAGCAAAATTCCACTGTTAGATGTATTTATGCCACTTCCATTGACTTCAATGCAAATTGTGCCCCAATAAGACTTCTAAGTTGTTTTTCCTGTTCTAGGAGTATAAAATATATATATATATATGTTTGTTTGTTTGTTTTCTTTTTTTCATTAGGTACTCGTATCCCTTTTTTGGCAGTGCAGCACCTATTATGACAAACCCACCTGTAGAAATCAGAAAGAATATGGAAGTTTTTCTCCCCCAATCCTACTGTGCATTTGACTTTGCAACAACACCTCATCAGCTTCAAGACACATTCTTCAGGTGACAATTTACTTTTTTTTTGTCTTAATTACACTAAAAGTCTTTTATCTCAGGTTTTATTGCAAGTTCACTTCTTTCAGTTTAGCTCTTCAGTTTGAGAATTTACTTAAGTCGATAAATTAACAAGGCACTTCTATTTCTATATAAATAGTTTTGTTTATCTTTTTAGTATTTGACTATCCAGTGTCTTTGAAATACAGTAAGTACTAAGAAATTTAAATACACTGATGAAACTGTTGATAGGGGATTAAGACGTAGAATAAAGCAATCATCAGACTAGTGTTATTTTGAAAGAAAAGGCAAAATGAAGAAATTCTGTGAGAGGTACTGACTGTGTCATATTTATATGCGTTTATGAATGGACAAGATTAGAGGCATAAAGAACTGAAAGAGGGAATGCTGACCTAGGCAAAGTGATAAAACTCAATCAATCAGTCTCATTCCCCTCTGAATGAGAGGCAGTACCCATGTTATTTTTGACAGCTATGACCAGGGTGGATTGGGATGATGTGTTCAGCAGGAAGTTTGTGTCTCAGATGAAAATAATGTGTCTTCTTTCCTATTGATGGCTGCCTCTAAAATCATTTGTTTGTTTCAGGCTACCGCTGCTTGTTGAATTGTGGCATAAGGATAAAATAGCCAAAGACTTGCTTCTAGGGGTTGCAAGACTTCAGCTTTCAAATGTTTTGGCTCCAGAAAAAACTCGATTCTTGGGTGCTAATGGTGAACAATGCTGGCGCCAGACCTACAATGAAACAATCAGTGTCACAGCAGCGCAAGGGTAAAACTTTTTATAAAATTACCTACTTCATTTATCTTTGAAGATTTGTTTAATATCTTCCCGAAAAAAAAAGTTCTTGTTTATTTTTTTTCTCTTCAATTTGAAAAATGTTGTTTTTAACTTGAAAAAAAATAAGGCATTCTTCAAAAGCATGTGTTCCATTTCACACAATTGAGGAGGGCATTTGTCATATAGTTTTTTTATGTTTTGACAGTTATTTGCCAGACTCCTAACTTGCTTGATACAGTTTGAAAATAAGGAAGAATTGAATGTCAACAAAATTGCAGCTAGGATTCTGTTGGTGTCTTTGCTTTTTTTTTTTTAAAAAAAGTTGGTTTTCAAAAACCTTGAAAGTTACAGCATAGATATTTCTGTCAATACATAAATACTTATTTTGGACGTTTATATATAATATTCTATTGTTGAAGTTTTAGAGAATGAGAAAACAAAAATGAATAGAAAAAGTAAAACAGAATAGTGATTATGCCTTTCTACTGCCCTGTCGTATTAACTGAAATATTATAATCTCTTGAAGTAGTTTGGTCTTGTTTGAAGGAAGTCCTGTTTACTTTAGACTTGCTTTCATTTTCCCTAATAACTTGTAAGTATTTTGAAAATCATCTTTAAACTCACATGCGTTTTAATGAAAGGAAACATGTATCTTGCAAGGGATAGAGGGAGAACTTACAGAAATCGGAAGAGTGACGCAATACGTTTCCTCCCCCCCACCAAAGATGATAGAAGCAAAATTTAGACTTTTTGCTAGAATTTTTATGACGTGGAAGATAACATTCTGATCCTGTGAAGAGGCGTGCTTTGACTTCGCTATATGTTAAACTTCAATGCTTGTCTCAAGAGAAAGAGTTGTGGCTAAAATGAGAACTGTTTTAGCACAAAATTTGATATCCACTAGATGGCATTCTCAAACATATAATTAGTTTTATGCATTTTGCTGTGCTGATACATTTGTAACCTTGCTCTTTTGGGACTAACATTCCTTATATGCTAATATGTAAAACTCACTTTCAGCAACTCTTATTTTTGAGTTCTCTTACCTTGAATTTTATTTTTCTATTAGTGTAAGATAGTATTAACATGGATCTTTTAAAAAATGTATAATTTATATATGGTACCCAGTTAGTCATTTTTATCTCTGAAATAAATGTAGAATGCAGCTCTCTGAAAATATTTTAGTGCCTTAGTTGATACAATAAAAATGATAAAAGTTCCTTTTAGAATTTTTCTGTTCCAGAAAATATATCAAATCTGAGTCAGAGTAATTTCTGCATCCTTTTGTTGCAAGTTACTTGATATCTAAAACTACAGCTTCCAGCTTTAAATGACTGAATAATTGTACTTACATCAGTGTGTGGCTATAACTGAAACCATAGAGTTGTTTCTGACCTGTTGCAGATCTGTCCTATAGTGAACTTTCACATTAGAGTAGTCATATGTGGTAATTCAGCTGCGGAATTTCTGTGTGTAGTGTTTCTCTCAACATCTTAGACATATGCTTAGACTCTCAGACAACTATTTTAAGAGTCATTAAGAACTAAGGACACGGAAACCTTTCATCTTTTCTGTTTTACATGTCATCTTACAATTAATGTTATGTGTTTTTTAAGATAGCTTTCATTAAAATAACGTTCTGATGTAATTTACAGGTCAAGTAACAGAATAGCGGAGCTTTCTTATGCCATCACTTTGGAAGACTATGGGCTTGTGAAAGTGCACGAAGTTCTGGTGTCAGATTCTTCTCAAGTAATCTTTCGCTTTATTTATTTTTAACTCTAACTTTTAATTGAGTAGTTCATTGAAAATCTTGCTAATCAAATACAAAAACCCTTGTTGTTGTGATCAGTGTATAGGTGCTGGTCAACAGCAGCATGTCCCTCAGCCTCAAGCTCCAGAAATCCAGCCAGAACCTCGAGAAACTTTGGAATACAAAGCAGCACTGGAGTTAGAAATGTGGAAGGAAATGCAAGAAGATATTTTTGAAAATCAGGTTTTTAGTCTTTTTTTTTTTTTTTTTTTCTCTTCCTATTACCTATATTTCAAGACCTCTTGATAGAAAACTTGAGCAATATTTTTCTTGAATTGTGCCACTCTTTCAAAAAAAGAAATACATTTGCAATGTACAGAATATATAAAGTTAAAAGATATGCACCAATGTTTTCCATAGTCTTAAGGAAGAATGTCAACTCTTTACTCTTTGGCCAGTAACTTAAATACGTGCTAGGAATCAAATTTCCCTTCCTAACTTAGGAATGCAAAGAAACTCAAGATGCAGATTATTACTGTTAGGTATTAATGTTGCATTTCTTTATTGTCAGTCAAAATCTATTGTTGTCTTTCCACTCTTGAAGTAATTCTGCTTATACTATGAATGTTGCTTTTAGAGTGAAAATGATCATTCTTACAAAGGATTGCTCTTTTTTTTTTTTCAGAAGGACCTTGAGACTGCAGTTTCTATTAAGTTAGGATATTTTTCTCAAATTTAGGCTGACAGTGCAGCTTGGTTATATGAAAAGTAGGCTATGTTATGTTACTAGGCATAATTAAATGGAGGATGCTTCAGTATCAGAACGAAACCTTGAGTACAGTATTTACAGCATGTTAAATTTGAGTTTCTTTTTTTATTTTGCTACTCAAGAGAGGCTCTCAGTATTTTCTATAGTTGCAATTTTCTCCGTCAGGTCTGCATGTGCTAAAATATACAAGTCTAGGAGAATTTGGGCTGTGGAGTTCTGAGAGTGTCTAATTTCTTGATAAATAATTTTATACTTTAAAAAATTTTAATGGTTAGGTGTCCTTTCTATTTTTGTTGTTGTGGTGTTTTGTTTTTTTTAAAAAAGCTTAAAAAGAAGGAAATGGCCCATATGCAAGCACTTGCAGAAGAATGGAAGAAAAGAGATAAAGAAAGAGAAGCATTAGTGAAGAAAAAGGTAAGAAACTAATTCTCAGACTCTCTAAGTCTCATGATAAGTCCCAGGGTACTGTGAAGTCAGACAGGTTATTTAGTGACTAAAACACGAAACGAAACGAAGGATTTGCCGTAACAGTCTTAACAGTAATGTGTATCAGTATCACATTTCTAGCCACAAAGAGCCCTTATTGATAAAAACTATTTGATTTAGTTCTTTTCAAAGTAAAGACTTACGATACATGTTGTTTTATGTTCAATGTCTGACTTATATAATAATACCTGGGTAGAATACTTGTTCTATATCCTTTATTTTAGCTTTTTCTCTGAACCTAATATTTACCATAGTTTATATCATAGTAAATTTGAAGAACCAGATTTAAAATTTAGATTCTTGACCTCCCTAAGGATTATTTTTATTGCAGAAAAAAGACTAAAAAAAGGCTTTGTTTTTTTTTTTAAGGTAGCAGAATATAATGTCTTGGAGGAACAACTTCAGAAAACCTTGAGAGATCTAGATAAGCGAGAGCGACAACTGTTTAATGCAGAATCAGAGGTAAACACTTTTTTCTTTTAAATACTTACATGAGGTATTTCTATATAACTTTGCTGAGTTCTCACATGGAGATGGCACGCAGACGATTAGTAACCAGTACATAAAAGCTGAAATAGCTACATTCACATTGCTCTAAAAGAGTGCTCATTTTTATATCGAAGTGTGTTACAGCTGTGCATATTTACTAAAAAATAAAACCTCAGCAAACTCCTAAATTCTTCAGTAGTGAAAGGACCAAAGAGGATGACAGAGCGAAACGAATCCCTTTACTAGATTCCAATGCCCACCCACATCTAGAGATCAAGACAAAGAAATGGGATGGGAGCCCAGGGGAATGCTAGTCATAGAAAAAGAGAAAAGAAACTTCCAGTTTTCTTACTACAGAACATTTGCGGTTTTATAGGTGGGTTGCTGTGGTGATTTGTCATTCCAGTAAACTCTTTTTTCTGCCTGCAGATCAGATAATAATCTTTTTTAATCATATTCATTCCTTCTGAGCTTGAAAATCAAGTAAAGAATACTCCCAACACAGCATTGGCTTGTCCTGTCTGTATCCTGTTTTGGACTCAGGCTTTGTTTCTACCCTCTAAGCTACAGTTTGTGCTGTAAATGACATCTGACTTTAGCTTTTACACAAAAAAAACCTAGTAATTACATTTGACTAATGCATTTCTGTCTAGATAAAAATATTTATTTAGAATCTTACACATGTTTGTCTCAAACTTCTTTAGATTTAGTCAGATTGTCTTGTAGTCTTAGAGATAATGAATATCTGTGGATTCCAAAAGTGTCAGGACAAAATGATTTAGAGCTCATTTAGCAACCACATAGTTAGGGAAATGGACCATTTGAGGAGATTTTTACTCAACTAGCAGTTCATCCTGGTCACTAACATCTTTCTAGAAGGTGCAGATATGTCAAGATCTGTTTCCTAGTTTAGCTCAATGAGGAAGTCTCAGTGCGCTCATTCTGAAGCGTGGTGTCTTACTGAATTAAATATGTTGTTGTCTTGGCTGTAGCTGTGACTTTACTGTTGTCCCTACACCGAAGGGGAAGATACAACTTTTTAAACTAATAGCCACTTATATAATTTTATATCTGTAGATATAAATTCTCTCATTAGGAATCTCATTTAGAAAGTTTAGTGAGAGATTCAAATTTTCTAATAGTTAAGCAAGTATTTGTGGTCAAAACATAGTCACTGGCAGGTTATTATTTAGAGTGAAAGGCAATGTATAAGAGGTATATCTATCAAATGGAACTTCTGACGTTTCATTTCTGATACAGTTAACAAATTTTTCCTGTCATAAGTGTATAAAAGAAAGATCTCTTACCTATGAATTAATCCAACCTAATTATGTCTCATTTTTAAGCTTGAAAGAATTAAGAAGGAGTTACAAGCAGAGTATGAACGAAATATGCAGGAGTTACAGGATTCTGTCCGGCGAGCTAAAGAAGAGTGTGTGCATCAGGTTGAGCTAGAAAGGTCAAAAATCAAACAGCTGGAAGAAGACAAGCTTCGACTACAGCAGCAAGTAAGTGCATTTAGGTGTTTTCCTCCTCCCCTCCCCCCCCTTTGTATGTTCTCTGTCTCTCTAAGTAACCATTTATTTCTTTTTCTTTTAAATAAGCATTTTAAATTGAGCAATGATTGGAGGCAACTACATTCTGGCAATGTTGTAGTGGACATTTGCCAGAAATGTAATGAGTCTCATGCTGGGATCCTACAATACTGCAAGTATTATTGCATATAGAAGCTGTGCCTTAAACTGCAAAATGTCTAGGTAGCCTGACTGCAGTTCATTCCATAATTCCATTGAAAAATATTTTTTTATGTGTGTGTGTGTGTATATATGTCTTTGTGTGGATATTTTTTATATATATGTATATAAATATATGTGTATAAATATATATTTGTGTGATATTTCTTTGTGGGACAGGGTTGAGTAGGGGCATTTTCTTGATATTAGTGAAGATCCTAGTGGTACTTCTAGTAAACCGAAAGAATGTAGACCATATATTCTTTGGTCCTCTAGAATATCCTTTGAACTAATGACAAGACAGCTATTTTGTTGAATGTTAAAATATACCTATATTTTAACATGGTTATGTGAAAATACTAAAATAAAAATCTAAATAGCCGAGAGAAAATGTTTGTATTGGAAAGAGCTTGTTTGTTTAAAATTAACCTACTTCTTTTCATATCATTATGTGCTTGCCACCATACAATGAAGATTTTTAATATAGTTACAAAACAGAAAGAAAACACTGCCATTCTAGAAGATGCTGACCTTAGTTTTTTCACTGAACAATTATTAAATTTATATAGGTAACTTAAATGTCAGGACA
The DNA here is from genome assembly GCF_059628265.1 of Tinamus guttatus. NCBI lineage: Eukaryota > Metazoa > Chordata > Aves > Tinamiformes > Tinamidae > Tinamus > Tinamus guttatus. Next base: position 1,033,329 of record NW_028289125.1, on the reverse strand, counting down.
CAAGCCACTTCAAAATGATAAACGAGTCACCTCTGTATCATAGATATGTTGGCAGCTACCAATTCTTTATCAGTGAAGTTCCTCAGACTCAAAAACCAGATGCCACCTGTGTTGGACTTACCATCTATGTTCGTTCTTTGCATCCCACTGCCATCATAAACACTCTTTTCTTTGCATTAAAAATAAATGTCCTGTAGCAGACAAAAGATTCAGTTAGCCCAGCACTGTGTTGCAGCAACAGCTAGATTTTGAGAAGTGGAAAAAGTAGAAAATTTCATTTTGAGATATCCACCAGTATCATGTGTTGATGCTACTACAGATATATCCTAAACCAAAAGCTGCATCTAGTATTCTTTGCCATCAGTGAAAGTATCCTTCATGAATTATTTGATCCCTTGAAAAACAATTTCTATTTCTAGCATTGCAGCATCCTGTGGAAATGAGTTCTACCATTTAACTATGTGTTGTATACTAAAGAAGTTCCCTTTTGCTCATTTTAAGATTGTTGCCTAATAATGTTTTTGCGTTAGGTTCTTCTCATTCTAATATTATACTGCTAGGAAGTATGAATAATCCTTGGTGCCTGTGCCTGATTGCATGGGGATCCATCCTATTGTCTCCTTTCCAAACAAGAGGAGACTTTTGTCTTTCTTTGAATGAAGGACATTCACACCACAAACTCCTCCTAGTTGCCATTCTGTATGCCTTTGCTGCCAGTTTGTTTGTCTCCTACAGCAATATGCTGCTGTTCCCACTTTCCACATAAAAAGACAAGCCAAGCAAGGGAGGGAGAGTGGGGAGCAATTTCTTACTGTAGGATGGGTTCCCTTGTCATGTGCGAAAGTGCAAAGTTGTTATTGCTGTCAGTTCTGGCAGGCTACTTTATGTGCTTGAAAATAATTCCATCTGTAAGAACTTACCTTTTGGTAACCTCTTGGTCTTCTGCTTTGTTTTTGTTATCTTTTATCCAAGCAGTGTGCTGAAGAGCGTGATCTATTAAAGAAAAGTACCAATATATACTGTATTGAAGAACTGTAGAATTCTTAGCTAACATTTTTGAAAGTTAGCAGTACCATATGCAGAAGAAGAAACTTGAAGCATCCTGTCTAGAGAATACTACTTAAATTTTCAGATTAAGGAAATTCTGCTTTGATTGTAGAATTTGTGCGTTTCACTAACAGCCCACAGCCTGTGGTCTTGACAGATTTATGGGTTTTGAAGGGGTTTTCAGGACCAAGAAATAAATAAAACTTTTATTGCAAAAGTTCTGAGCATTGCTGTTATTTTTCATAGTTAGAGAAATTAGTTGCCCTGTTTGCCATTAACATCTTGAGCATATACCTGTGTTTTAAAAAGAAACAAGTAAGAGTGGAAATATAGAAAGCAATAGTGCCTGTCAGTAGTGTTGGCTATCAAGATCACACATGAAACCTGCAACTTCCTGTTTTTATAAGATTTGGTTTTGGGGCATATTTGCTTTCTTACATCAATTCTATAAAAATAATAGATGCAGCATTTTAAATGTTGGAAGAAAAATTGAGATTACTCTATCATATGATGCAAAGAATTAAAATAGTGATGTACTAATAGAAATAGTTCTAGCTTTTAAGCAGAAGGGAATTTTCTGAAATTTTGTACTCAGTATTCTAAACTGTTGGATAAAATTTGTGGAAAAATTTGCACTAACTAGTTGCAGAAAAAAATAATTGCGTGTTGGTTTTATGATCTCTTCTGTTTCATCAGCTATATTAAGAGTTTTATGATTGAATAATATTTAAGAGGAAAAACATAAGGTACGCTTTTTAGAACTTTTAGAATGAGGTGTTTTCTTAGTAATATTAATATGGTATATTGGAAGTGTTAGCTATTTAAACATTTGACTTTCTAGCAAAGTAATATAATAACATATTGGCAAGATACCATCTTTCAAATTTCTTACTTTTAAGATTGAAAAGTCATGTCCTGTCTTTTTTGGTATCATCACATGTGGAAGTATACTGTGAGAGCAGGGTTGCGTAACCTTCAAATTATTGGTCACCAAAGTCTTTTCTGCTCCAGCCTTTCTTTTAAATAATTATTTGGCTATACAAAGTATTGGTTGTTTCCTCTTCCAGACATTTCTACACAAGTTACATTGGTAGAAATGAGTCTGTAATAAAAGTTTCATTTAGTAGGTGACAGTTGGATTTCTTAAAAGCTGCTATATATGTAAATCTAAATAGTTTTGTTTTTTGTATATCTTTCACAAGTCTTCTTTTAGAAAGACAAACAGCGGTGTTTATAAACTTGATTCTCTCATATATGGAAGGAGACTTGTTTTTGTTTACAGAAATAAAGCAAAGACCCTCTTTAAAATTCTTCCTATTAAAGCATTGCTGTGTGCTGTCCTCAAGAAATCATTAATTGTGAATGTGTAGTTTTCAGAGTCTGTTTTATATCAGATAATTGGCAATAAGATGTTTGGTCCAAGGACTAAGGACTAACAAATTCTGTAATAGAGTTTTTTGCGTATGGGATTTTTCCGTTAATTTATGTTATATCTGGATATTTTTAATGCAGTTTTATGAAGCAGAAAATAAGTATAAAATTTTGGAGAAGGAGTTCCAACAGTACAAAGAACAACAAAGTTCCAAACCAGAAATCCGTCTACAGTCAGAAATAAATCTTCTCACCTTAGAAAAGGTACCTTGAATTTTTTAATCTCTAAAAACCATCACAATGTTCCATTCATTGGTAAAGGAGATATAAGAATAATCTTTCATGATAAACCTGGTTGGTTTTTCCATTTTGTTGGTCTTTTTTAATTTTCCCAACAACTCCTTTAGTCTGTAAGTACTCAGAGACAAACAAGACCAACAGTTGTCTTATGCACATGGAGGAAACTGTTGGACTTTGAAGTTGAGAGAAAGAAAAACTAACCTATTTATTTAAAAGACCACCTCTATTATTTATACTGGGAATAAGCAATCTGTTTATAAAATTAGGTAAAAAAGAAGAATTTCTTGTGAAAGTTAATTTGCATTGATTAAACCATTATGTGTTTGGGGATTGTTTTAAGTGTTTCTGAAAATAGATTGTGTTCCATGTCAATGGAACAGATTCCCCATTTTAGGTTGTATTTTTTGAAATCTCAGATACTTTCAGTAGAAGATATTCTACTTAATTAAGCCTACAGAATTGGGTATTTTGAGAGTTTTGAGTTAAATTGTAACAGTATATTTTAAAAGAATTAGGCCAGGTATGTTGGCATGACACAATCAAATTACACATCTGGTCTGCATATTACTATAGACTTGAGTGATTTCTAGTGATAGTACAAGCCGGTAGTGCATAAGGGTTTTTTGTTTTGTTTTGTTTTTCTTCTCTACATGTTTTTCAAAATGCTTATCTTTAGATATATTTTTGTTGGATTTTTTTTTTCTTTTAACTTCTGTTTCAAGATCTTCCAAAATGGGATGGTAAACAGATTTCATCTACTTAAAAGCAATTGTACTGTTTAAGACCTGTTGATAGGAATGTTTCCAGTTACTGAGCTCTGTGTAGTTAATATTAAAAGGCATCCAACTAAAACAGAATTTTTCTTTTGCACAAAACACAAATACTTCTGTCCAGAAGAGAACAACATTTTTTTAAAAACTTATTATTTAGATGGTAAGAACAGATTTATGCCGTATATACCTATAAAAATGGGTTGAACAGAGAAGTGCCACACACTTTTCTATGAAATAGATAACTTCCATTAGTGCTAGGGCGAAAAAAATCCACACACCTTAAACAGCAAGACTTATCCATCAGTTCCTGTTGAGTTAGATTTTATAGGCTTACTATTAAGGAAAAAAACAGGGGGAGGAGGGCAGGAAGTTTCACTAATTTGAGATTCTTGAATTTAAAAGGTCACATCACCAGATTTAGTGCAAAAACCTAATCTTTTCTTTTTTGTATAGACTGCTATCCAGTAAAAATAGGGCTATATTTTAAACAAGAAAATGTTCATGTGCCATAATATTTATGTTACATTACATAACAGCTTTAGATGATGTTGTATATTATACTACATAAACACTTTTCTTAAACCAGACCCATTGTATATATACATCTTTCAATGATTGTTACTGCTGTTATTGCTTCAGCTGATATGATTTTAATTGCTTTTAGGTTGAACTTGAAAGAAAGTTGGAGTCAGCTACCAAGTCAAAGCTGCACTACAAACAGCAATGGGCGAGGGCTTTGAAAGAACTTGCGAGGTTAAAACAGGTATGCTGGCCTTTTTCTTTTGTCATGAGAGACAGCCAAATTAACGCAGTGTAGGAAGCTGTTTATGATTTCTATTTGCTGTTTGGGATTTTCATCCTAATATTGTAGGGTTTTTGGTTTGGATTTGCCCAACTGCACTTAAAGAAGTGATCAGACCTTACTAAATAATTCATTTCACAAGTCTCTGATAGTAGAACAGCATGCTCTAACTACAGTGTTTTAATAAAACTCACATGTATATGAGGCTTTATATATGTTCTTCAAACTTGAAGTAGTAGCAGCAGCTTTCTTCTCCCTGAATGCGTATGTCTTTGGTTTTTGTCATCATCTACCTTTCATGAATTACAGTAAACACTAGTTAAACAGTATATTTAAGACCAGCCTATACTTCCATTGGCCATGCCAAGCAAATTAGTAAACCATTAATCCCCATTGCTGAATAAACTTTAACATAGACTTAAAACTTCAGAATTCAAGTTCAGTAAAAAGTTTTTATTCCTTGTGTTCACACCTACTTTCTGGTTGATGGAAAACCTTATTTCTTAAGGACTGTAGGTCCTACTTCATTATTATCTATGAAATTAGAAACTCAGCTTTATTTCCAGTCTTCAAATTGGTCTTTTTTTTTTCTTTTTTTTTTCTCAGTAATTAAAGGAGTCATAAATTGTCCTCTCTAATTTCTGAAATACCTATGCTTAAGAAAGTTGTTAGAAAGAAAAACAGCCTCTTAATCAGAAAGATAAGATTTACTTAAGCAGCCATGAAAAGTCAAAACTATGTTTTTTCTCAATGCCATATTTTAAAAAGCAGTGTAGAATAAAGGAAAAGCCTGTTGCTTGCCAGATTAATGCTGAGTACGTATCGCAATTGGGGTTCTTACAGTAAGTTTCGCCACAACGGATGTGGCATCTGAACTTGGTAACAAAGGGAGATGGTTTCAGCTTACTCAGTGAATTATGTTACCTGCACCTTTTAAAGGAATTGTTCTATAATGTAAAGGTGGGCTCTTGTATTTTTATGCTCCTGTGCTGCATCGTATTCTATTAATAAGGGATTTAAACAACATTAAAGAGCTGATCAGAAGACCATTTACTGTGTTTTGAGTAGAAATTTGGAAACCATTACTTCAGGAGTTCTAGATCTGCTCTAGTTCAGATGATTTGTGCAATTGCACATAGTTTGACCAATTTCTTGTTTAAATTGGATTAGTACCATGTTAATTTTGCATAGCCTCTGGTGAATAGCCACAGGGTTGTAATCTGTGCCAGTAATTTGTCACACCAAAGCTCTCTAGAGAACTATACAAAACATTTGTGTAGTGAGGATTAGACGCTGAAAGCCATATCTTAGATTGTTAATAAATGTTAATGACAAAACCCAGCTGGTAAGTCTTGGAAATGAGATCTAATGCTTTGTGCCCATTGCCAAAAAAGTGTTTAAAGAGAGATTTCCATTACTCAAAGGTGACCTAGTGCAGTCAATTTGTGAATTAAAGAAGCATAATCTACAGGCTAAGCATTTAGTAAAATGCTCTTCTGACTTGCAACCATAAAAGTCAATGTTTCCTTAATTAAAAAGTTTCCTCTTATTTTGGAATGAGTTGTTCCCACACATCTGTGGTGCTTTTATATTTTGTAGAATGAGATGTGCACTATGTAACTTAGAAAACTATTGGACTGTTAGTAGAAAAAGCTCCAAACATCTCCAAATCTAGCATTGTGATTATTAAATCCAGTGCCAGCTGTAACCAGAAAAAAGGCCAGAAGCACCTGAGAACGCTTGTACATCATGTTCATACCATAGGTACCAAAATACAGAAGCTACACTGTAAATCTATTTTGTTGAGCTGACTGTAAAGCTGTAGGCTCTACCAATCCATTTGGTATTCTCCTTCATTATTCTCTGCAACCTCAGATTGATCATTTATTTACCAAACACCTATTCAACTTTAGGAAGACAATTTCAACAAGTTATCCATATATTTATGTGCACCCAGGTAGCTTTTATTATTTATAGGAGTATGAAGGACTTCGTCATTCAATGTTTGCTGACTAGGACACTGAGATGCTACACAGATGACTATGTAGCTTTATACATGTGAAAATAATTACCGAGAGCAATTAAACCACCTATGCAAAATTGCACACAGAATTACCGAGTTTTGGTTACCAGAAACAGCACTTTAAAACAAGCAACAAAGATAAGAGAAATATAACTTTCAGTAGCTAATATCTCTGTTATAATCTAGAAAACCAAAATAATCTGAAAATAACATACATGCGTTATTCAGCATTTCAGGGGAAAGTGTTTGTGTGTGTTTAAGTCGTTTACCATCTTCGTACCCTACAGGTATGTTCAAAGCAGCACTGATGGGTTTGTTTAAAACCACACAGACCTTATTGGTTGGCTGACATTCACTCTATCTTAGTCCAGCCTCCAGTTTATCCGCTCAGTAATTAATTTGATAAATTTATAAGTAATTTAGCCAAAGATTGGATGTAAATCTTTGTTTGAAAAGAAAAGGAAAACAAAACAAAAACAAACAGTTGGAGGTCCAAGTCTTGGTTAAAAACTGTGTCTTGAAACCATCCAGGCCCTCCTACTGACTTGTCAGCTCTGGGTTATTTTCAGAAAACTTTACTTGAGTTCCTTAGCTTCAGTCATAAGTTTTTCCCACAGACTTGCATGGTATGTGTGAGTGGGAGAGTGAATAGTGGCTGCTATTTAGTCATTGTTTAGTCTAGTGTATGTATGTTTACATCTCCCTTTTGGATTTATAGGCAGCTATGGCAAAATAAAGATTGTGCTTCCTTGATTGAAGAGCCTCTTAACTAGAGCACCTGGTGGCATAGAAGGATTCTTTTATGATCCAATTATAATTACTCCTTAAAAATTTTAAAGGGATTAATTTCTGTTTAATCCCAGTATTTATGTGGTCCCATAGTTTTCAAAAATATTTCCACTGTGCAGACATATAAAATTATATTCGTATCCTCAAACACATCACCAGGATGCAAACTAACAAGGGAAAATAACACAATATCAAAGCAAATAATGTGATACATAATATGTTCCACTTGTGGGTTTTTTTTCTTTGTTTTGTTTGTTTGTTTTTTTGTTTTGTTTTGTTTTTTAAGATATTATCTGGGTTGGTTTGACTTTTGATAATATGTTTACAGGGTTGTTAGAAAAGCTGGATGGACTATCAAATTTATAAGGAAAAAAAACTCTATTGATCTCTTGTCAACATACCTGTTTTTAGTCTGGCGGCTTCTGATTCTGGAGTGATCCCTTACCAGAAATTTAAAAATGTTAAACTTTAGAAATTTTAAATTTTTGGAAATTCTAATGGCTCTTATTTAGGATTATAAACAGCCTGACCAGCTACATCAAGCAATTGGGAATAAATATAAAATGTTTGTTATATCATGAGCATATTCTCTATGGAAATAATGTGGAGTATGCCATACAGAAAGCCTTAACTATGAGAATTTTAAAAGCGTGTGTGTGTGTATGTATGAACTCATGTGTGCACTAAAGTACATGTGGAAATGCTTTGATATATGCAAATATATCTTGTGTTTTAAACTAAGCCTATGAAGAATGAAATGAAGGTGTTTTTAGTGCATCTAAAAGTGCTGGACTTTTTTATTAATACTATCAGTTTATGCAATTTGTTTACTGATATTATTCTCTTTCACTTTGGAAATGAAAGCGAAAGGATCTCAGTCATGAGTGGATGCAAATGAATGATTCTGTAAAATCTGATATTTCTAAACATTTCTATGCAATAAAGTTCAGTACCTTCTCTGTTCTTTTTTAAAAAACACTTTTTTTTTAATACCTGAATGTTTCTGCTAAAGTGACATTGCTTTCATCACCCTGATGAGTAAGAAATCCTTCCTTCTCTCCTGCTCTGACAAGACTTTTTTTTTATGATGCCTGAAGAAGTCATAACAAAATTGTATATAAAGTTAAAATCAGTTCACCTTTCTTCTTACTAATCAAGTTTTGTAAATTCTTTGCCATCTCTTGTATTGGTGGATTATTGGGATATGAATTTCTATTGCTCTGCTATGAATGTTATGCATACAGCAAGTTTGTTATTCTTCACCCTATAAACTGTTATGACAGACTTTTAAAGAAGTCAAAGACTAATGCTGGGAAATGGATTTTAAAGTCACATAATACTAAGTATATAATTTAAATTACACCCTGGAACCATCATAAATGAACCCTTCCCACTCGTTTTCATGTCTCTGAATTAGACTGGTATTAAACTGATACAAAGGGAAGCTTATTTCAGAAAATACAGATTTTTCAATGTATTTAATATTTCATTATTAAATGCCATATTATTCAGGCTCATTGTATGGCACCTTTTAAGATGCTATGAAAATTCTCCTTTTTCATTGCTACAAGGCTAGAATAAATCTCTCTCGTTCCCAAATAATGCCAAATATGTGTATCTCATAACAATATATTAGTTAAAGATTGCTTATGCACTTAGACTGCGTTAAGTTTCTAAGCTGATCACATTTATGTGAAAGGAAGTCCTATCCAGTGTTACCTTTAGAGACAAAATATACTGATACTAGTTTTTGTTCTTCATGGAGAAAAGGAGCATTTAGAAAATAGAGACTACTACTGTGAGTTTCTCTGACCTTATAATACAAGGTGGCTGACTTGCCAGTGTTAAAAACTGCTTCAACAATTATGCCTGATCTATAGCATTTTTCTGATTTAAAATGTTCATCTTAATTCTAAAAGTTCCATGATTGAAGAAGCTCCTAACATGCTTGTTATATTGTTCTAATAATTAATTTTCAAAATCTTAATAAATGGCACTTTCTTTCCAGTTGGAAATTACCTAGGTTTGACTTAGAGCCATTGCTTCCCTTTGCAAAAACAGAAGAACTGACAAAGTAATGGGATATGTCTGTCTATCCCAGACTCTTGTCTCTGGCAGTGGCCATCAGGAGATAGGTAACACCCAGGAACAGGGCTTCAATATCTTGACATCCCCTCCAGCTGCTAGCAGTCAGTTACATGTATCACAAGACAGAAGGTGCTTTCATACTGTTGTGTTTAACAGCCATCGGTGGATGTACTCTTCCTGCTTCTGCCTGGGTCCTTTTCAAGCTCATTCGTATTTCTTCTCCTCCCCTTTTAGCAACTCTGACTAATTTTGGATCAGCAGCAAACTTGGTTTCTTCCAGAAGAAACCACAGCCTCACTTATGAACATATCAAGGAATACAGATATATTACAGATATATACAGCTCTCCTTTGCTGTTGTGAAAATTATCAACATTTATCTTTTCTCCAAGCTTTTAACCCCATGATAATTTGATAGACGACTTTATGAAGGTTTATTTTTCAGCTTGGGCTTTTTGTTTGAAGACCTTTTGGAGGTGCAGTTCTTGTTTGTTTGTTTTACAATAGCTGAGTTTGTCCTTCTTGATCTGATACATCCATATAGTTTTATTAATTTTGTTTTAATTATGGTTTCACCTAGCTTATCCATTGTGGAAGCAAGTCTTATTGGTAGTTCCTGGAACTTCTTAAAATATACTTTAAAAATGAGAAAACAGTTTCTATTCCTATGGCATCAGCTCCAATTTTAGTGACAGATTATACCTCTAGTTAGTTGTAACTTAATCTTCGAATTTCCCTAGAGGTCTTGGAAAACTTTTGGATAAATACCATCTGGCTTTAGTGATTTGTTACTATTTGTTATATGTATTTGCAGATTCCCATTCTAAAAGCATGTTCTACTTTAATCATAGACTGTTCTTCAAACCCATCCCACATAAAAAGTGTCTCTCACGTGGGAATGTTCTCTTGTGATGGATGGGGGAGGAAAGACTATTGCCTTATCTTCCTCAAATGCTGTTTTACACTTTGATCATATATCAGCTGCAAAGACTCTTTGGCAGGATTCCTGCTTCTGGTTTTATTATTAGTATGTATCCCTTTAGCAAATTGTTTGTCAGTCTTTTTGGCCTGTCTCACTGCAGTTTTAACATTTAATTTGCCAGACTAGCATACTGGATTTATGCAGGAAAGTAAAGTATTTGTTGATTATTTATATTGATATACATATGAATGATATACATTCAGTATTAGAATTTTTATTTATAACAATTCCTTGTGAGATTCAGATTTTTTCTAATCAACAGGCAGTGCTTGAAATGGTCTTTAAATATAGTCTGGGAATTGGGACTCAGAAGCCTACCTGGCTAAAAGCCTTGAGTATGCTTTTCCAGATACTGTTTTGTTGGCTATATAATAAATATATGCATAGATATGGGAAAAAAAAGTTTTTTTAATCATTGAAATAAAGATAAAACTTATTTTATGAACAGTGTTTTAGTCTGTCTTTAGCTTTATTTTGTTCAAGTTAAAGCCAAACATGCATCTTACAGTTTATCTGAATTCATGATGTTCATGTAGCTTTCCGCCTTATTTTTTAACTTCAGGACTAGCTCTGAGTGTGAGACCAACTAGTCAGTGTACAAGGGCATATTGAAAATGACTGAGAGGAAAGGAAAGCAAGAAGAAAAAGGACTCCTGCTGAAGCTGAGATGCTTTAATATCCCCGAGTGGCCGTGGACTCAAACTGTAGTTCTGTTGTAGTGTCTCTCTAGAGCTGCTAAAAACCAAATTTGGAACAAACTAAACTTAGACTGTGTGAGTTAGGTAACTTATTCTGTAATCTAAGGTTTCATATAGGGTTGGAAAACTATGAAAGGCAGCCAAACATGAGTTTTAGATCTTCAAGACGTCCTTTTTAAATACGAGTGTCAGCCTCAGGAAGTAGTTCTTAAAGCCTAACGTATAGAACCATAGAATGCTTAAGGTTGGAAGGGACCTCTAGAGGTGAATTGGAGAGCAGTGCTTCAACACTAGGCAATGAAGGACCAATAATGCAAGTTTTACACAACTATTTGGCATTTGATGCTTATTTCTCAAAATAGCATTACCATTTAAAATACGAGGAAGCAGTGGCAACCAGATAGATCTCAACATCTTGGGCAGTTTCAAAAGTATAAGTTATTTATTGTTATTTATTGGCCTAAGTTAGAGTTTGTAAAAGAACTGGCAACATATTCTTACCATTTAGGTAATGGGAAGATATGTGAAAAAGCCGAAGCTGACCCAGCTTGGACAACTGTTTGCTACAACCGTGATAGTCATTGATCTTGAAGTACTATAGGTATCGACAACGTAAACATCCTGTTTAACTCCAGCATTTCAATACTGCTGGAGACTTTGGAATTGTCTCGAGTTCTTCCCTAAAGTTTTACATGTCGGTAGCACTTGCATTTTTACAGATAAGTGTGTAGTCAACTGGGTTATCTTTTCACCCCTTCCTACCATAGCGTGAACAAGAAAATGCAATGGCTCGCCTTAAAAAGCAGCAGCAAGAGCTGGAGCACATGAGGCTGCGCTACTTGGCAGCAGAAGAGAAGGAGCTGGGGAAAACAGACCGACAAGAGCTGGAGGACATCAAAAATGAGCTTAACAGGTATTAAAGCATCTCCAGGATTTCCATCCCCCTGCGTCAAAATAGGCAAAGATCCAGTTAAATCAAGATTATAATTGGCTGTCACTATGGTAAAGGAACACACTTTAGTGTCCCTTAGGTAAAGATTGCCCATTTATAAAATGTAACAGTCCTGCATTATAGAAAATCTATCCCTAAGGGCACCGTACCCTGTTTTTTTATGCTGTGGTCATCGCAGCACTATACCAGGCTTTATTTTAAACCTTTAATTCTGAGCTGAGCAGAGCTGCTGCATTAAGACAAGAAAGAGGTATTTTTTAACATTCTGCTTACTATATGAATGTTTCTTTTACTGGTATGTATTTTTCTTTAGTATAGGTAATATTTTTTTTAAAAAATGATTTTCTTAAAAAAAAAAAAATGATTAGCTACTCTGTAGATAAGTAACTTCAGGAGCTCATATGAAAATAATCAGTAATTTTTAACATGTCATGTCCTTTGATACTTTCCATCTTATCAGGTTAAAGCAACAAGAAGAAGAAAGAAAGCAGCTGCAAGATGGTAGAGAGAGTTCTGCGGGGAGAGCGGACAGTCTTCATTCTAGAAAATTAAATGAGAACATGGATGATTATCTCTCTCGTCTAATAAAGGAGAGGGATACTCTGTTGCGAACAGGAGTATATAACCATGAAGACCATATTGTTAGTGAACTTGATCGGCAAATCAGAGAGGCAATTGAAAAAAGGAACAGCACTAAATGAAAGCATATAGGTAACTATAGAAAGTCAGAGCCTAAGTTGGGATAGAGTAATTTTGTAAACGTGTAGTTCTTGTAAGGGTCGTAAAATCTTCTGCAAAGGTGTAAGGACATGCTTAACTTTGCACGCTGTTCTTGGCCTTTCTGAAGTCAATGTAAATACATGCAATGTTCAAGAGTAAGCACAGTTGTAGTTTTTACAGGGTGGGAGGTGGCTGCTTTTTAAATATTTTTACTCATATTTATGTATGTGTAAATATCTATTTATTTTGTGAATTCTTCTGAAATGTTTTCTACCTCTTCTTGCAACCTCAATAGCTTTTTTTTGTTCAATATTGTCATAATTTATTGCATTTTTTTAAATGCCTTCAACAGAACTAAGAAAAAGTAGCATTAGTTTAATCCTCCCTCAAAGTGCTGCACTTGAACAAATGTTATTTCTTATCAAATTGCAAGGTATTCAACTCTTGCTTCTGTAACCGTAGTCAAGATAACTAAGTTCTCTAGCTAGTATTCCTTCATGAGCATAGGTTTTGGAAAATTTATAAGAGCCAGTGATGAGATTTTGGGTCAGGCAAAAAAAAAAAAAAAATCCATCAAACCAAAACAGCATGAAATACTGATCTTCACGAAGAAAATCTCTTTGGTGTCCTAGCAGTTTCTAGCATGCAGGCCTGTAAGGACAAGCATGTGAAGGGGGATAAAGCCCTAATTCAGAAACACATGTATGCACTTTCCTCTCTAATGAGAAAATATGTTTGAAGTGCTGGTTAAGTGCATTTACATACCTCATTTAAATCTGAAGACATACATATAAATAACAAGAGCTTTTCTAAGTAATTATATGTTCCTTAATCAAGGTCTAACCCATTCACAATTACTAAGCTGAATTTCAAAGCATGTTTTCTCCATACCATTTAAATTGTATCTAATTCAGATTTCAAAATATGAATAAGTCAGAGTATCAAGTTGTTAAATTTCTGAAGAGATGTCCACCAGAAATGTTAGTTTGTGCATAATCACAGTTGAATAAGGACAGTTTTGGATTCCAGCCTTCGCTCAGCTCCGCTGATTTTAAAATCATTTGTGTGGATCTAGCTAACTCCATATATTTACAGTCATACGAAAAGGGGCTTTGTGTGTTTACAAAAATTTTTCTCGATTTTTGTATTTTTGAGGAAAAAACATATGTCCTATAACTCGTTTTGAAATGAGCAAAGATCCGTGTACTTCCATAGACCTAACTGTGTAAGCGTTGCCTTCCCTTTGTGGACGGTGTGAGTTACAGAATACAGACTTTATGTTGCATCTCAGTGTGCCTCTTCAGTGTGTTGTTTCTGCTTCTCTAACTGTTAACCTACCTTCTGTGTAATAGACTGCTTGTCTAAGCCCCTTAAAAAGAAAAGCTTTATGCTAGATTTCACAACAAATGCTTTTGTGATACTTTGTAAACTTACTTTGTACTCATATTTAAAAAAAAAAAGTCCCACTGTGCTACTACATGTTTATAAATCTGTAACATTATATTTTTTTTAGATTATGACTGTGTATCGTATCACTGATCCATGATCATATGCAATTGTAATAAAGTGAATGAAGGAACTGCTTGTATTTCACGGGGAAGACCCGTTCAAGCCGTTTTTCTTCAAATGGTCCATTTGCTGGCAGTGTAGTTTCTTGTTCAAACACGAGGGGGTGCATTAGACTTACAGAATCTCAATTCTGCAAATGGTTGAGGAATGTGAATTCCTGTAATGAAAAATTGGTGATCTTTCAAATTAAATTGATATTCTTTGGCTTTTCAAGTGTGTTATTAAATAAAATTAAAGTTTTAAATATTCTTTGGCTTTTCAAGTGTGTTATTTAATAAAATTAAAGTTTTAAATATTCTTGGTATTTTACGTGTTTTGTTTTTTAAACTATGTAACGTGTTTTGTTTTTTAAACTATGTATTTGTATAGCATTTTTGTTTAATACTGCAAAAAATACAAAGTTTTAGTGCTTTGGAACCATCTCATTGGTTTACTCCCAAAGTTATTTTCTTGTTTACATTTATAACCTAGTAATAAAATAATAGGAATCATGTTCCCTTGAAGTTTAAGAAGGAGCTACTCAGATGAGTAAATGTGAGGTGGGTCATTTTTCCTTCTTAAAGAAAACTATTTACAAGCATGCTGATTTAAGCTGTTTGTGCCCACCATGTCACTTAAAAGCCACTACTTACAGAATGATAAGCAAGAAATTATTTGATTCTTAAATTATTTGGTATTTTTGTTTTGCTATACAAGCATTGTCCTTAGTATTACTTATTTCTGTTTAGACGAGAAGGTATTTTTTTAGGCTAATGTTGGTAGGTTAGACTTCAATTTTGTTTTCTAACACAATGTTTGAAATGCTTCATTCCAAAATAGCCTAGAAAAAATATGTATTTGTACTAGATATATAAGATGGAAGCTTAGTATTATTCTCTCTTATATTTAATTTGGGTTAAAGTTGGCTTCTTGTTATCTTAAAGCCAGAGATGGTATTGTCACCTCAGGCTGAAGATAGTAACAATTAAGTGGAAAGATCAAATATCATTTTTATCAAGTATTAAAATACTTCCCTTATAACAAAAAGAAATGTCATTGGAAACAAACACGTGAGGTAACAAGTTTATCTTAACTTACCCAGTGTAAAACTCCTGCTGGAATTCACGTGTCTACAGTTTTCAGTCCTGATTTTATACGCATTAAAGGAAAGCGGCGGGGGAGAGTAAAACCCAAGTCCTGCTGACATCATTGCAGACATCGGCTTCGTTTTGATGCAGCCAGGTTTCATTTGGGAAGCTGATGTAATTACTTCAAGTAATTCTGCTAATATGCTTGCAGCATAAACCCACTAAATTATTGTTACACTGGCAGGGACTGGCTGATATTGCAGCGCATAATTGCCAAGAGGTTACCTAAAATTACCTAGTTAAAGGAAAAGCAGCAAATATACATGTAATCTCTCTGTATGCCTTCATATGGAGCTTTAGCTAAGATTTTGAGATCTGATGCAAGAAAATGGGCCATTTTTTCCCCTGCTAGTTACTAAAAACCTCATCAGAAAAGTTGTCCCTAAGTAAATTCATAGCTACTCAAGCATCAGACTTCACTGGGGTAGAGACAGTGGGAATCTGACACTAAATTATTTTAAAAAGAAGAAAAAAGCATTGTTTTACTTTGAAGCTGGATTATTAAAATATATAGTTACATGATTGATCTTTCCAGTATTTTTTTTCGGGGGGGTGAAGCTATAATGACTCTATCGCTGTAGTATTTTAGCTGTTACCCAACACTTTCAACGCTAATGCGCGTTCAGAAATTGCTGTTGTGGAAAAGAAGCGATGTTATGTCTGGCACGGAGCTTTCACGTTTTCAAGACGTGGCTCTCCATCACTGCAGCTTAAACGCGTCTGTCTTCTGTACTTTTAGCTAAACCTTAGCGCACAAATAAAGATGGAAGTCCTCTACCGCATCTTCTAAGGGCTTCTGAAGTATTTACAGCATTTAATACATATTTACACAGTTATTTATTTTGCTACTACCGTGCCTAAATGATCGCGACCTGTGTCAAGTCCTGGGTAGGAGGCACTAGTCCCACTCTTGCTGAAGGCAGAGCTGTAGAAGGCGGCTGTGTACTTAGATCTCATTTCATTCGTTTCTCTAGGGGGTTGTATTAGTAGTGTTTTCATTAGGAATGTTTTTACAGATGTCGGCTGTGCAGATATGAAGTCTCTGTGGTGGAAAAGCAGTCAGGAAACTGGCATTAAGAACAGAAAGAAAAAAGTCAGCTTTGAGAGACTAATTTATAGAAAAATAATTTACTGACTTTCGGATGTATAAATGTACTGTAACCCCATGGTGGCTTTAATGTAGAGTAACTGAATTCTTGCAGGGATCGAAATTATTTTCTATTCTTAACTGTAAGAAACTGTTCAGCCTGTCATTCCTGATCGCAGAAGACTAAAATAGTCCCCATTAATAATCCTCTCGAAAAAGCAGCACGCACTACTTCGCAGTCCAGTACTTTTTTTTTTTTTACTCCAAGTGAAATAGTTGTAGTAGTTTGACAGCATTTTTAAACAATTTAAGTATTACTGCAAAAAGTTCTGTCCTAACAATATACATACAGCACTGATCATGGTGGAGTTGCACTATTCCTGAATGTTTGGCCAAAGGGCTTTGGTGCAGTTACTGAGACATAATTGCACTGACAAAAAATATATAATCAAAATTCAGATCCGTTTACTGGAGCAGAGGGAATCTGGTAGAACACGGTCTGCAGTCCAAACACTGTAACAGTGTTTCAACACTTACTGCATTAGCTCATAGTTTTAAATGTACTACAAGAAAACAATGTAAAAACGTTTTTCAGAGAAGACTGATTTATTACTACTATCATCCTAAGTTTTGTTTTACAAATAGAAATCTAAATAGGGCATCAGAATTAAGGCAGTGGGGTGAGACTGAAGCCAGCAACCAAGCCAATAAGTGTTTTACATAAATTAGGATTAGGCGGTGGTCGCAAACCTTCATCATTTTGTAATGGTTTAATTGCTCAGCATGAGCGGGATATTTTTATTTTGTTCTTCAGTCCTGGAAGCAGAGGAAGGAGGCGCCTGCTCTCATGTCAAGAGATGCTGGTTGTACAGTACCCTAGACTGCTGCTGTGCTCGCCTGAGAGGCCTTTTTGGGAACAAGACCAAGGCTGTATGACACCAGGTGATCCCGGCCAGGGCTGAAGGGCAGAATAAGCTCCTGCTTGCACAACCATCACGGAGATGTGAAGGCTGAGACCCACTGCGCTGGGCATGAGGGTCACCACATCCGACAGAGCAAGACGCGCTGGGAGCCTGCGCCCCAGGCTGTGGTTCAGCCAATACTGCGGCTACATTTCCATCGATATGAACACATATTTGGTCTGAAGGGCGAGACCCAGCCTGCTTTTCTGAGGATCCTTCAGTCAGCGGAGGGGATAAGTTACAGAACCGCACACACTGTCTAACCCCTACAATGATTTGACTGCGTGTGGATGCCTGTGATGCTTAAAACATGCTAGTTTGCTGGTACTTTTCTGATCCTCACTTTTCTGATGCCAATCCAATTGTTTCGCTGATAAAATGGAGCTGAATGATAACCCCAAATAAACGAGAACAGGATGTCAAAGGCAAGAGCAGAAAACCACCACAAACAATCAGTGGGTGCATCTCCACAACCATGAGAGGGCACTGCTGTTTGTGGGATAAACACATACGTGTGTGTGTGTGTGTGT
This sequence comes from Tinamus guttatus, assembly GCF_059628265.1. Classification (NCBI taxonomy): domain Eukaryota; kingdom Metazoa; phylum Chordata; class Aves; order Tinamiformes; family Tinamidae; genus Tinamus; species Tinamus guttatus. The sequence goes on along the minus strand of NW_028289125.1, from coordinate 1,015,510 downwards.
GTGTGCACATGTGCTCCCCCGTACTAGTGAGATTAACCCGGCCCACACCTCCCTGTGTGACCGGTCTCCCGCTCTCGCCAGCACTTCTGTCTCCTGGCCCATGCAGATGTCACGGCGCTGCACCGTGTTGTACGCCTCCAGCATGTGGCTGGAAGAACTGGGAAAATGTCCAGATTTGGGCGCTCCTGGAGCATCAGACCCACACACATGCTCCCTCTCCTGTCCTGCAGAACAGTTAGATGCTGGTTTTAAATATGACTTTGCCTTCCTGTGGCACAGAGGCAACAAATCATTAAAATGGGCCCAAAGATCTAACTGAGAATAAATATTTTTTATCATATTGATTCTTATTTCTTTTTCATATATTATTATCAATGCAGAGGTAGCATAGCCGTAGAGACGAGCAGAGGAACGGCAGTGGTTTATACAGTGCACTGTGAGGGAAGGGCAGTGCTATTTGTTGTGCAGGGCAGCAAAGCCTGCTGAGCTGAGTTCGTATTGCACTTGTTGAGGCAAGGTGGCAAACCCTCTCCCTGTCAGTGTAAGGGGGCAGGCTGTAAGCTGCGCAGTGGGCTGGGAACAGAGCTGTGGTGTCTCCCCCTGCCTCTGCTACAGCCACGTTGAGCGACCACGAAGAGGGCTCTGCGCCTCCGCTTCCTAGCTGCAAAATGATAATAAAAATGAAAAACCCTTTCGTATAAGTAGTTTTGCCTACCTATGTGCTGGGCACCAGCTTGTTAATGCTCGAAAAGAGATAGCTGCTGGCTTCTGCCAGGCTGCTTCTCCAGAAAGTGAGCAGAAATTATTTACATTACATAACTTTTCCCTTGTTTAGTAGAAGAATTAATGTCCTCTTTCACTATGCTAATTACAATTCACCAAAAGATTTCAGAAAAAAATTAGATGATTTTCTTCGATTCCTAGGGAGAATAAGGGAATCTAAGGCTGCAGCCTCTCAATAAAGTCTTTTTGAGAGAGGAATTAAAAAAAAATCACTTGGAGAGGGCAGATAGAGAGGAAAGAGATAAAAAAGAGAGAAAGACAGAAAGGGAGAGAAAGAGAGGGAGAAAGAGAATGAAAGAAGGAAAGGAAGGAGAAAGGAAGGGGAAGGGGAAGAGGGAAGGAAGGGAAAGGGGAAGAGGGAAGGGAAGGGAAACGCCTTTTGACCTGCTCATGACCAGTCTGTACAGGCATGGGGAAGCACTGTTTACCTCTGTCTCTCTCCCTATTGGTAAGGTTAAGATGGTTCCTCATTACAGCCATGTTTTGATGAACAGCTACTTAATGCTTCGTTGTTACAGCCCTTTTGGAGAAGAAAAGGTCAGATGTTGTTTACCATCTCCTTCCTATTGAGTGAATAAGAAATTGTGAGGGTTTTAGTGAGAACTTTTTATAGGAAAATCATTTCCTGTCTTCTCAGTATTGAAATACTAATAAAAGCAAATCCTGATTATCCTAATAAACATGACAGATACAATTGGAAACAAGTCTTAAAGCAGAGGGGGAGCCAACTCATAACGAAATAACACAGAGGCACAGGATGCCCATGCAGGACAGGGTACCCAGGAGAAGTTGAGAAACCTGGCCTGGATATCAGGGGCCTGGATATGGGGGCAAGTGGGCCACAAAGCCCAAACCTCCCTCTCAGTACTAGTTTTCTGCAGAGTGGAAACTGTCAGTTCTGCACATTTCTGTGGGTTTTCTTTCCTTCCCTTCTTTTCATGCTTGTTGAATAAGTCATTCAGAACATTTGCACCATCACTCCTGAAACTATCCTGAATATTTTTAACATTCAAGTTTCAGCTAAAAATACAAATCATGCTTTATGGAAAGCAATGCATTTCAGTGCACGAACATCATATCAACTTCAGTAACACAAAATAACCAGCTTGTATGAGCAAAGGCAGGTCTCTTGTTTATAGTGCCAGATTCAAACTTCTAGTTAGACATTTTGGCAGTGAAGACACAGACTCTGTTACTTATAAACCGGTTAATCCTCACTTACGAAAAAGAAACCAACCCCCAAAAAAGAAAACATAAGTCCATTTATGACCTTTAAAGTCTTAGATTAACTTCTACACTGGAGTAAGAGATGCTTTATGATACATCACATTAATGGCTATAATTCTTTATGTCTTTCTTTTACATCAATATTAAGCATTAAGTCTTTATACTGACACTGTGTTTTTACGCAAAAGTTTAAGAAGGAAGCCCAAATCTAACACAAGTCAACTTTTAGTAGGTTTGTCTCAAAATTTGTTCTGTTCAACCTAGCAAGAGAGGAGAAAACAGCCAGTCAGAGGTGTTTTCAACAGAGGAACAAGACCTACTCCGAAGAACAGAAGCTGGAAGTAACAGACTATCCATACAAATGAATATATGTATATATAAATATGTTGACACATGACAGAGCATAGCTAACACACTATCAAGGTTTTTCTAAGACAAAAAGACTTGCTCTAACTTACAGAATTTTTCTTGATTTTCTTCTGTTGTACACTGCAGTATTCCAATGGATGGACATCCAGATTGAGGATATAATAAGATAAAATGTAACAAGAAAAAAGAAAAAAAAGTTTGGGGAATATGGGTCAGGCTACATGTAACCTGGAACTCCTGGCTCACAACAGTTTTTATTTCTGGTTCTTCTCTCTATCATCTGGAGCAAAAAGCAATCAAACAAAATCCCAGTGTCATCTACCAGGTTCCCTGTGGAAATTTTTAAAATTCTGCACTTATTCATTTTGATTTCATGTATGTTTTAAAAATATTACAATTTCGACTCCCTTTTCTAGCTCCATTTTTGTTATCACGGTATCTATTTTAACTGCTACGAAGCTACAATGTCCGTACCTTATCTTTGTCAGTTAATGTATCTAATTCCGCCATCCCGGAGGGAATAAACCTGAAGCTAAAGCCTGCAATATATTAAAGAATCAAGAACGCTTATGCAGAACAAACAGAGGATTTAGCTTGGATAAACAGCAGAGAGCTCAGTGTCTTTTATGTCCAGGGCTCAGGACTGGAAGAAGAAAATGACTATAAATCATCCCTGTGAAACAACATAACATAAATGTTGTATGTTTATTTTAAACTTTATACAATCATTTATCTGGGCTACAGCTCAGTTTCAAAAAGTGCTCTGCTATAATGAGGTACTGCAACTAGCAGTGATCAAGAGTAAAATGATATATAGTCTTCAAGCAGAATTTGCTTATGGGAAGAATGGAAAGCACTTAAGCAGACACCAAGTATCTATAGCCAGTAGATCAAGCAGGAGGATAATGCAATAATAACAAAAACTTTGATAAATTCTTTCCTGTTTCTCCTCAAAATATCACATTTCTTGTAATGTGACATTGTTTTGAGAGCTAAGCAGCCAGCAATTTATGCCTTAATTTTCACACTTGAATAAAGGCTGATTTGTTGTCACTGCCTGAGCTATGACGTGTTGCTCCACCAGACTTAAACTAAAGAAGTAGGTTAAATCTCCACCCAGCCTTGCATTCCAGCAAGAAGCACACTTCAAAATACGCTGCCTTCTATTCTGGGTAATAACATGCACTTCTTGGAATTGTTACTTCTTTTTTCCTGCCATGGAGAATGGAAAGTATTAATTGCATTGAGAGACTGCCAAGGAAAAAAATCTTGTAGCCCAGGGCCAGGCACCCGCTGGCCCTCAGGCCACAGCTGAGCCATCGAGTGGCGGGACGGCGCTGAGCACCGGCCTGCACAAGCCGCTGTGCTCACACATGGCGCCTTCCGAGCTTGATTTTGTGTTGCTCTGTCTTTGCAGAAACACAAACTGTGGCACAGGGAACACAACAAATTATTGGGAAAAAAAAGGGAGGGGAGATCTAGGGGCCTTCCAGCTCCCCAGATGCTGCGTGCCATGATTTTCAAGCCTGCCCAACAAATTTCCCATCCCATCAACAGTACGATAAGGGCCTGAGCATTCTTAATTTTTATGACTTTCCAAGCTGATCTAGCAGTTGCTTAAAGTCTAAGTGTTGTGTATAACCAGGAACATTATTTTAGTTTGCAAGATTGCAGATTTATTAGAGGTCCAGGAACTAACTGCTAAAAAAAAAATGCAGTCAGACTGTTTGTCCTTTGATTTTATTTTTAAATTTCATTACTGGCCCATAGATAGCAGAGCCAGAAGCACTGTATCTGCTATTGAAAAGACCAGAGTTAAAACACCTTTTCTCCATCCCCCCTTTTCCTCAGCAGTTGACAGCGCCCCTTTAAAATAAGGCTATCGAGAGTGCAGAAACATAAATACTTCTGTGCCTATGCAGCTTCAGATATTTTCAAGCAAATATATTTATGATGTCAATAACGATAAAAAAAAGATGACTTATTCAATAATTCATAATGGTTTCAGAGCTGCTGGAGGCTAGTAGGGCTCACTTTACTTTAGATAACTTATAAACGTAGATTATTTCCATGACAGACTGAAATTACTTTCTGATGAATATTTATTTGAGATTTAATTTTCTTATTAACCCACAGTATTCTAGAAAAGAAAATGACAACGCTAACATCTTCTCTGCACTGGTCTCCCAGATGCACGTAGCAAAATCCTCCAGGGGCACTTTGCAGAAGCAAAGTTTTAAGCATTTGCCCAAACTGCCAAAACTAAGCATGATGAATAGCTTGGGACATTTTGGCAGCGAAGCCATTTGAGGGTCCAGCCTTTGGGTTTTGGTTTTATTTACTCCTCTGAAAAAGAGTTTGGTGCTGCCCGCAAAGGCATCCTGTGGGGATGGTATCTCAGTCTGCGTCTTGCTAGCAACACGGTGAGAGGGCCGGGAGCCGCTTCCTGCATCTCTTGTAGGCTTGTTGGGTAGGCAAGGGCCAGCTCCTTGCCTTGGCAAGCGGTATATGGAGTTAAAAGCGCTACTCATCTCCCTGAAAATAGTTCAGATGATTGACTCTTAAATTTCTCTATTGCTAAACTACTGCTGCTACACTTTCCAGAGGACAAAACCCTCAGTGCTGTGAGCTGTAACACTGATGCCTGGTGGTCAGGGATGGGACCAGCGAGAGGAGAGCACCCCATGTTCAATATCTGATGCAATGTCCTTGAGGTTTACACCTTTCTTATCTTCTCCAGATAAAACAGCAAAGTCACAATATTCTACTGGAAAAAAATAATCTATATTTAAGTAGCTATCCATCTATATATATGTATCTCCGAGCAGCCCCAGCTTCTGAAGTGAGCTCTAAAACTTGCTCCTCATGGGATCTGGACAGTGAAGGAACACTTGTTTTTTGTGTAGGAAAAGATTCAAGGAGAAAATCGAGGACAGCATCACAAGCTCTTTGCTGCTTAAAATTAATCCTTACAAACAAACAGTGTTCGAGCTACAATGTGTTTGTAGTGAATGAAAAAATAACTCTTACATGCAAAACTACCCTATTAGTTTAATTCTGCGCGCGCACACACACACACACACACACAAAGGAAAAAAAAAAAAAAAAGGCTGTGGGAATCCATAAATACAGGCCTGGTTAAAAATAACCCTTGCTCTAGCACCAATAAAAGCTAGCAACAAATGTTTAAAAACTTGAACTCCGTACAAATATGTAAGGGTAAACCACGTGGGTGCTGGCTGCAGCCAGCCCTTCTGGGGAGAGGAGGGTGCTCCGCCAGTGGCACCAACGGCAGCACAGAGCACCCAACTCACTGAGGCCGCTCACCACTAAGCTGCCTTCGGGGCCACCTTTTTTTTTGTTATTATTATTATTTTTAATTTTTTGTCCAGAGAGGCCCCAAGGCCTGCAGCACAGTGGCTGCACGAAGCCTCCGCTTTGCGGCCCCTGCTGCGGCCTGCTGAGTTGAAGGGCGCCCTGGGTGCGCGGCTGCGCCTGGGCGCGGGCGAGCGCCACCCTCGCGTCTTAATCGCTTAAGAAGTTACTTACGATATGCAACTAAATATTTAGTTATGTGGAGGACAGCTTGTCACAGACAGCTTTGTTGCTAATGTATACAAATGCTGGCATGGCTCTGGCTTCCTCCCGCCGCGCGCAGAGATACCGGCGCACCGGCCTCAGCCTAAATAAGCTGATTTATTTGTTGCAGTTGTTTGATAAGTGCATCATACCTCAAACGCTAAGAAACCACTTTAGGAGGATTATAAGTTTTATGATGTGAAAAGATTACCCTGAGTGTGCTGAGCAAAGTTTATATTCGGAGACTGTGCAGGAGCTGAGGTATTCACAGAGGCTGGGAGCAGAAGGCTGGGGAGAGAAAAAAGGGATTTGCTTTGTTTGTGGCACTTTTTGAGGGGTTTTTACACTCTTTTTTTTCCATTAAAAGAGCATCCAACACTACTAACTTTGTCACTCTCCTCTGTCTTCCCCCCCTCGCCCCCACCAATGAGAATTTGGGGATATGATTTTTTTTTTTTTAATTTAAAAATGATTAATTCAATCGCAAGTGAATGATGCTATCAAGAACTGTGCCAAGTTACCTGCGGGGGGAGGAGGGGGTGCCAGCAGGTTCTGGCAGGTTCCAGACAGTTCCAGGAGGTTCTTGAAGGTTCCAGGGTGGTGGTTGGGCCTCACTCGTCTCTCGGGCTGCTGCAGTGGCACCTTCGTGCCTGGTGTTTGCACCCTGCAATATCCCACTTTTATTGAAATGGCATTTACATCGTATTCTCTCTGCCTCCTCTTCCATGGGAGAGTTTTTTGTGTCACCAGGAAATGGTGAATATTGCTCTTTATTAGCCTCGTGGTGCTGCAGCCCGTCAATACTTGTCTCAGCCTGATGAGATCATGCTATGATTGTTAATCAGAGCAAAGAAATGAGGTGAGGGAGTGAGAAATGCTTTTTAAAAAAAATTAATTAAAAAATACTACAGGTAAAGATAAAATATCATCTTCAGCACAAAACAGTGAGCAACCAATCAGCCCGTGTTTAAAGTTTAAACTTAACTTTAACATCAGACGTCTTTTTTCAAGGAGAGAAGAAACACTACATTTGCAAAATATACTTGTGATCAGTGAGTGGTTCTTTTAACCATTATCAGCCTCCTTAAGACCTGTTATTCAGAAAAGCACTTAAGTGCAGAGCTGGCTTTAAACATATGGAGTGTTACTGGGACAGTCTCATTTATTCTTCATTAGGCTAAAAGGTTTTGGTTTTAAGAGATTGTCTGACATGGCTCAGTGTCAATTACTCATTCAGAAGGCTGCTCTCATCTTGAGTTTTTCTGCTTCAGCGAGGAACTAGTGTAAGGGGAGGTAACCAAGTAGTTTTGACCTCTTTGTATCTTCTCTTTAATAAAAATTTGGAGCAGGGGCAGCTCCTCTTGCCAAAGGGGTGATGAGCACTGTGCAAACAAAGGTGAGGGATGCACCGATGCAGGTGTCTCCATGCAGCAATAGCTGCAGTGACAGCCCTGGGAGGTCACTCCGCAGTCTGGCTCAATTGACATCCAGTTTCCACAGCTCATTACTGTTGTTTAACACTGATATTGCACAGCTCATCTTTGCAGCCCAGGGTTAGGAGAGGGTAAGCATTTCATAATGGACAAGTGGAGGTCAGCCAGTTAAATCAGTTTTTCTAAGACTATAGCAGAAGTCAGGATCCGGTCTATAGCTACAGGGCTATAGAGTAGCTTCCTCCCAGTGTCCTCTTGACTTCCTAGGAGGTGCCTTTCAGGCTGGGGGTATTAGGAAAAGCCCAATATACTTCAGCAACAAACTGGGAAAAAAACACGTCACTTACTTACAGAACCTGTTTTGCTCACCAAAATAAATGAGAAAATAATTAATTAATTAATCTCTCAGGCCAAACAGCTAATGCCAGCTTGTATATATTATCTACCAGATATGTTGTCTTAATCAATCTCAGGAAGTACAAATATCTATACTTTACACTCTCCTTGCTGGTTTTATGCCATGCAGAGGTTTTCAGGAAAGGAATGAAGGAAGGATAGCGTTGGAAATGGACGTCTTGCCCTATAAAATGGTTCTTTTGGAGCCTGGTTAAGTCATGCCAGCAGGGTGTTGCAAGACTGCTTGCAGCACCTCTCGCTGTGCTGGTCCAGGGCTACAGAGAGGACTTTGTTTTGCATGGCTGACCAGCTGCGGCCTTTCATCAGCGCAATACTCTACTTCGCATTGAGGCAAAAAAACAACCGTATTGCACTGTCACTTACAGCCATGTCCTTCCCTACTAAACCGCCTCCTGGAGACCTCATCTTTGGGAAACAAACGTGCTAACTAGGACTAGCAGAACAAAAATCAGAGGTGGGAAACACACCATATGTAATAATTCCAGTGAATTTATTTCACACATCCCTGCCCCTTGGCCATATCCCTGTAGCTCTGTGAATACTCAGGCCTGCTTGTGGAGTGGTCTTTTCCCCATTTCCCCTCCCTAAGCTTGTTCTAGTCCATCCTCTTGCCTTAGGCAAAGCATTTGGAGTGCGTCACACATGATGCAATAGGTCTCTCAGCCAAAGGGACTCAAGTGAATGATTTTGGAGAGTGCCCAAAGGTACTTAAAGGATTCTCATAGAAAATTCTCCATCTGAGCTCTGCCAGCCCTTCAGAGACTCTCCTGATCCTTTTGTCCAGAAGGCACCTCTGCCACATGTAAGGTGGTCTCTATTCAAAAGTTTTGCAACACTGTGAATGTTCTCTTATGCACGGTCAACACAGCGCTGAGTTCAGGGCTTTGCTTAGAGGGAGGAGTAGGTTTGGAAAAGCATATTTCCTCCCCTTTTCAAATGAAATGCATCAGCTGGATGACCTTAAAGAGAGATCACAAATCTGAGTAAGATGCCAAGTAGCAAAACCCAAAAGCAGTGGCTGCAAATCAGTAGATGCCATTAGGAGCCAAACATGATTAATTTCACTAAAAAGCAGTTGCCTCGATTCCCTCTGAGCAGGGCAATAGAGGGAAATCCATCTAAACGAGATGCAAATGTGTTTCCTGAAGACCTCTAGGAACTGAATATCCTGCTGAGTGTCTTCATTTCTCTTCTGCTCCAAAGTGAACATAGACTATGCATTTAACAACAGTGACCTGCTTCCTGGTTTTCCTGAAACTGAGGCCCTGTCAGAACCAGTCCTGAGCAAGTCCTGACATAAGTGATGATTGCACTGAGTATGGGGACAACAAGGCTCCTTAAAAGGACAAATTTACTGCCCATTGATTAGCGCAATTCCTGCAGGTCCCAAGAAATTCTTTCAAAGGGATATCAGATACAAGAACAAAGCTGAAAACTCAAATACAAATTTGCTCTGCTCAAGGCAAAAATATGTGTTTGTGGTTTGTTTCTATTTCACATAGAACTGTGCCAGTTGACAGCACATCTGATAATCAGAAAAGAGGTATTAAAGAATTAGTAGAGTCTGCGGTCCAGGAGGGCCCATGAGTTCCTGTTGTCCGACCCTTCGTGTATCAGAGGGCTTCACTTTTCATCCAGCAGTCCTTTGCTTGGAGTGTCTCCATAACTGTGTCAGGGTGACCAAAGGAAAGTGCCTCAGTTCCTCTGGCAGGTCCAGATCCTGAAGCTGCCAGCAAGGGGCAGAAATTTTTTCTAGCTCCATTTGCAAATGCTTTCTGCTAAACACTTCCATAAACCTTCTGGGCACTATAATTCAATGCTGGATTTGAGTTCCAAGCTTTTATTGGTGAGATATCTTGGCTAGATCTTAAACTTCCAAAACTGGAAGCAAAGCTTTGAATATTAAACTGTTGGGCTGACTATGGGTTTTATATATATATAGGTATTTACTCTTGAACTGAGTTCAGCAGTTCTTGTATTTCTACTGATTTACAAGGAAAACAGTGTTTTGCTGGTTCTGTGCAGTTTTTCCTCTTTTTGCTCCCATCAGAAAGGAAATAAAATAATTTACTTTTAAGCTATTATGCTTTCAGTCATATCTTGGAGTCCTTATGGACATATGTAATTCTGACTATTGCAAGACTGTCATTTCCAATAATCCAGAGCTTTAAGGTGATTTTTTTTTTCCCTATCAAGGAAATATATTATTTCATATGAATAAGTTAAAAAGGATGGAAAACAATCCAAGTTGCCCAAAGGCCATAAGGAAATAGAAATGCATACAACAAAAGTGATAAATACATTACTTCAAGATTCTCCTAAATCATATTATGAGAGAAAGAATAAGGAGCAAAAGTTTTCCCTCTTAATCAGGGCAGTAAAAGAGAATGACACGAGCTTGATTTAAAACTTGTAATTTACTTGTCAAGAGGCAAGAGAACTGAATTTTTTTTTTAATATGAAGTCTTCGTATAGTTTTATCTGTTCTGAACTTTGTGTGATATCTTCCTATGCTGCCTCCATGTGCTCAGTCATTACTGTAGAATGACATTAGTTTTTATTTTTGTGCTTTCTCAAGCCAGAGGAGGCCATTGAATTCACCAAACGGAACTTCCTCTGCTTTTAAAATGAAATGCAGACAAGAGGTTAATGATTAAAGATATACCACCTTCACTGTGATGTAAGAGTAGTTTGAATCAAATAAAAGATACATGCATGTGCAAAATATACGTTTATATGTATGTGCATTTCTATTTTTTTTTTTTACTGGTTTGTGTTACTCCATTTTTGCTTGTCTAATAATACAACAGCATATTAGTTTAAAGCTAACTTAGGAAACTATGTAGCTTCAGGGACTCATAATTTTCCATAATTCTGGGAATTTGCTGTGGCGCTGTAAGTGTTCCCACAATAAGGTGGACAAAGTGAGACATCACATGGCCGCTTCAGGATGCCTATCACTCATCATGTGGGGTTTTATTTTTTCCTAACAATTCATTAGATCTCTTGGGAAAGTTACTGTACCTTAGGAAGCCCTTTGTGAGGTAGAAAGAGATGATTTTGCCTGGTAAATGGAAACATGACATTTCAACCACTTTGCCCATCCAAAGTCCCAAAGAAGGTCACTTGCACAGCTCTCCACAGTCAATCATCCCCATCAATCAGACAGGCACTACTCTGTTTGCTCTCATTTAAACCAGGATGTGTTTGCGTTTCTCATTAATTTGTCAGTTTCCATTTGGGAAACATTCTTGTACAATCAATGGAAGTCAGCAGGTAAACCTAAATATTTGCACAGGCTATACCTAATGAGATCATTTAGACAGCCGTTGACAGTAGGTGTCACAGGGACAGAAATCCATCCTTGCAAAGACGGCTACAAGAACGCGCGCTGGCATACACACACGTTCTACCCTCACATACTCTCTCTGCAAAAAAAAACGACTACCTACATAGATGCATATGCACATAATGCATGCGTAATGCAGAAATAATGCTGGAGCTCAAGTTGAACTTCCACACATGAATAAAACTAATGGTACTATTTAAATACAATAAAAACATGAAGAGCTGCATTGCCAAATTGTGCAAGGTCACATTGCAATGTGTCGGCTGTAAAGATTTCTAAGGAGCCTGTTTTCTTGAGTAATAGCAGTTGGAGAAATGCACTTATCTGAAGAATGAGACTGTTATAGGTTTCTGTAAATCAAATCTTAGCCAAAGAGCAGTTCCCTAATATCCATTTTCCACTTCACCACTTTTGACTACAACACACACACTGGGCTAAATCCTGCTCAACTCACGCAAGGAATCCACTTAAATCAATACTGGTATGACTGGCACTATATAAACCTTGAAGACAGATTGAGTGACAGCATTTGAGCACAGACCGGAGGATTGGCTTCTTGCTATACATGAATATTCATAACGGTGTTCCTGGGCACACAGACTCCATGCAAGGCAAGAGCTAATTTTCAGGACAGATCTTACCACTTGCAGAGAAGACTGGTGAAAAGGAAATTTCCTTCATTGCACAGCCTTGAACTGTTACTATTAAACTGAGCCAGAGAAGTGATAGAGAGCCTAAGGGTAAGATGCCTGAAGAGTAAGATGCAGTGGGTCCACAGCTGCCACCTTTCCTGCTTTTACAACCCTTGTACATCCTCAAGGAATGCGTTCTGATACTGCGATCACTGAAAGCCTTTGGACCTCCTTTGAGACCGGTAGAAGTTTTTACCCTACAAGTTTTCCATCACAGTTATCGAGACCAAAGCAAAAAGACTCTTGGTCCGCGCAGCTTCCCATAACAGATGTGAAACCAGCTTGGCTTCTTTCAGAACAAGGTGTAACAGGCAGGGTTAAACATAGCCATTTCTGAAAATGCCCCAGTATACAGAACTACCATAAAAAATCCGTAAGTAGCAACCTGAGGTGGTAAAACAAAATTCAGCCTGAACCCAAGGAGGCAAGATTTTTTGCCAGGAGGATCCTGACAATCCACTGCTGCCCGTCCTGCTTACAAACACATCTGAATTTGAGGAGCTGGACACACTGGCCTGTATGCTGACACTTGATTCTGTCTTTAATGACTAGGTAGTTGGCCTGCATATAGGCCGCGGCTATTGAATAATACCAACATCTGTACTGTTAAAGACTATTATTCATAGGAAGCCTTACAAAATCTAACACTACATTCACTTCTAAGATATAATCGCATGTAAAATCTTTTTTTCTTTTTCTTTCTTTTTTTAAATCATTTTAATGTGATCATTTGTTGGGCCTTAGGGTAAAATTACATTTCACAGCTCCCTTGTTCCCATGCTATGGCAAAAAAGAGATTGATGTCTGAAATTTCAACTGTATTTGTCTTACAAATTTGTCCGACTCCCTGGAGAATAATTGTCTCATATCATTTGAAGGCTGGTAATTCCTTTGGAATGACCTCTGTGTTATAATTACAGCAAGAGTACTAGCATGTAGCTAGGCAAAGTGAAAGTTAATGTTCTTGGTTTCTAGCTTTGTTATTCTTATTAAACTGCTCTCCTTTAAAAGAAATACCTGGAGATACGGAGCCTTACTCAAGAGGGCTTTTTGCAGATAACACAAAATGTCTTTTTTCCTGCAAAACACTTACGCGCATTAACGATTATCTGAAGGTTGCAATGTATTCTTAAAGTCATTGGGCATTTCTGGAACATATTAGCAGAACTGGAGACTTTAACACATTGTTCACCCCAGAATCATTTATTTTCTCCTACTTCAAATGTTTTGAGGTTTTTGAATATAGATTCAGCTGTGGTTTGTATATGTTATTTTTTCTGTCATGATATGGGATTGAATAGAGAATAACCTAAATATACATGCTCCTTAGGAAAGAAAGTGCTGTGGAACAGGGAAGAAAGTTAGAGAAAATAGCAGACTGATCAAGAAACACACAAAATTAGATGTGTGCTTGCAATAGTAGCAAGAAAGGCAGCACAATTTTGAATGCTCCTTGGTCCCATTTGTGCTGGTCTCTATGGACCACTGGAAAGTGCTTCGTCTGCAAAGTGCCGGAGCAGCATGAGGGGGTGTAAATAGAAGCCCTCTGCAGAACCGGTGGTGTATTCTCCCTGGTATGCAAGCGCAGGAATGAAGAATTACTGTTACCATTATTAGGATTTACATGCTCAAATCCTGTCTGCCTCAGTGAAGTGATAAATACCTCAAAATATTATGCATTATAGAGTCTATTCTATTCTTGATTTACAAGGCCAGTTACCTATAGTAACCTCTGTTAATGTTGGTGGGAGTTTGTTTTATAAATCTTCAGTGCACCAAGACAGGACATTGGAGTTAAACTGCCCTGATTCTTCTCCTTAAACAAATCCAGTGACATGTTCCAGTGTCCAGTTTCCTTTATCTTCTACTTCTTGCACACATTTTTAATGTGGCATTTGAAGGTAAAAATTCAGCTTTGTAAGTATGATGGAGCTACATGGATGTATCATTTAAAAATTAGCCATAGACTGCTTTGCTTTGGTCATAATTCTAAAATGGCAACATTTATCCATTTTTATCAATTGTTATAAGAGTATCTGAGATATTGTCAAGAAACTGTGCTCTGCTACATTGGACACCAGCTCATCTACACCAGTGCTCTGAACTTCAGAGCTCTCAAACACTAGAAAAGCATGTCTTCAGTATTAAGTGACTTGAGTCTGTAACTGCTTCATTACAGCTAAAACAAATTAATATTCCACCAACTTTTTGTTTGTGCTGCCTTGAACATTGTTCATAACAAAGATTTAGAGCAGGAAGGTCTGAAACTGGCTGATGAAGCTTTCATAGCTGTGTGCACGAACCTGCGCTTGCAGGCAGCAAGGAAGTCTTCATCCAGGTTGCCACTGCTGGGATCCTCCCCGTGTGTTTTCTGCTGAGTGTCGTCTTTAGTTTACAAGCTAGTAGCAGTGATACATAATTTTATATTGTTCAGCTGATTTGATGCATATGTGTTTTTTATTAGTTTAGGACATGAGGATCTCAAATTTGTTTCATAAATGACCTAGCATATTCACAAACATTATGTTCACAAAAATCCCTAAAAAAAGCTTCCCAAAGTCCTTTCAGTTAAGTGACTTGATATATTCATAAAGCAAAACTGCATAGAGGCAGTCTGGTGACAGAATTAGAGGAAAATGAGAGACTTTGTTGAAGAGTAATGAGAATTAATGTTTTGGCCATTGCACTTGATGGATATGTTGGAAAAATAGTTAAAGTGCTTGCTGCGCTAATGTCAGCTGACATAACAATTGTTTCCAGAGCACCAGACTTCTGAATTCGCCTATAAAACACTAGGGAACTCAAACAACGCAAAAGAATGCAAGATTCAGAGGGAATGGGGGGCAGGGGAAGGAAAGAAAAACATTATATAAGTTTGGCTACTTCCAACTCATTTTTCCCCATGAAAAAACGAATATAAGGGTGTCTCAGCCGTAACCCAAGCCAAGTTTGGGAAGCACTTCAGTACTGCTGCCTTCAGAGCAAGAGCCACCCTGCTCACTTGTGAAGCTACCCCGAAGGAGCCTTCAGTCCATGCCTTTAGCTCTGCCTCGAGCGCAAGCTGGGTTACAGAGTGAGGAGCTGCACAGGCTTTGGCATCCCTCGACTAGCTCTAGGCAGTTCCCTTGGCTGAGCTTGGGGCGCCCGGGCGTGGGGTGGAGAGGCCGGAGCTCTGAACACACTGCGAGGCAGCGGCGCCGTCCTGAGCCCCCTTGGCACAAGGCCATCGCCCGCCAGGCTGCTGGTGGCACCGGACACAGCGCGCTTGCTGGATCCCACAGCAAGCACAGGAGGAGCATCGTTCCCCTCACAGCACGGGGGAAAACACCCCTGCACCAGGGCTTGCATTTGGTCACTCTTCTCAGCTGGAGTGTGCTTCAGCACCCTGACATGAGTCAAGCCCCCAAGGTGCCCCAAGAGCTCTTGGACCCTCTGTAAACCCCTCTCTGTAAAGAAATGTGTCATTTCTAAGTGCATCTCATAGTTCAAGATACCACTGAAAGCTTTATTTGGACTGGACCAACTGTGTTTGGCCTGGCAAATGCCCACCAAGGTCCTCTGCCATAGTTCTCACGTTGCATGGGCTCATTAAGCTCTGCACAGAGATCTGCATAAAATAATGGGCAGAATATGCATAAAATTACCAGCTTTCACAACTGCAGTGTACAGAAAGGTTTGGAAATTACCCAGGGTGGGGGTGGGGAGGGGAAGGGAAGTAAAAACAGCAACAAAAAAAAAAAAAGAAAAGAAAAAAGAAATGTATAGTGCTGGACTAAATTGGAAGATATATCTGGTTATTTCTATGCCAATACAAAATACACTAACTCTTTTAGACGAGGAAAGACTTATTAATTCTCACATCATATAGGCACACATGGCATACACACACACAAAAAATCTACTAGTTTCCCACAGACTAGAGACTTATTAGCTGAAAATTCAGGAAAATATATCATCTCTATCTTTTCTTCTGCCCCACCTCACTACATGGCCTGCGTGCCATTTCTCTGGACCCATTCATATATCAAGGCAGGGGGATGATCTAAAACATGCTCTTTGTGCAAAAAGCAGCTTTGTAGCTCTTGTGATGGGGGGCAGCTGAAGAGGGGATTTCCATGGGATGACCCTTGGTTCCCACCCACTACTAGGGCTGCGAAGTCTGAGTCTGCTCATCCAGTTTATTGCAGAAGCCCCAGGAGGCAGCCGTGAATCACTGTGGAGGAGAAAATGTCCTTACTGTATACTTTTGTTCTGTTTTTCTCCAAAGGCCTGACCCAGCGGGGGCAAGCCTTTCATTAGGACTTAAAGTTTGGGTTGTAAAGCTTTCCTGGTCCTTGGGCATGGGAACTCTGTAGGCTGCTGCTCTCTTAGCATACATCCTTCTGCACCCTGTCTTTCCAGTGGTTTTAAAGAAACCAGTGTGATGCTAGAAATCACTTCAGGAGCCATGGTTGGGATCTCCCTGTTGCAGGATGATGGTTCTGATTCGCTCTAGTTGTGTACAGTTTCCCTTGATCGTTGAAAGTGTTAGCGATTTCTAAACACTGACTCAAGTCTTGTCGTAGAAGGGTTTGCTTTTTCTGTCTCTAGCTTGTCCATTTTTCCTCACATGAAATACTTGCAACACCCCCAAACTGTTATCGAGAATCAGCAGCATTACAGCAATTCAACCACAAGGCACTAATGGCCAAAATCGTCCTGCTATCCATGTGTTTTCCTAAGCCATATAGTTGGTACAGGTTAAATGATCGAGACATAACTGCATTAGTAACCACAATTCCTATCTTGTAGCAGTGAAGATGGCTGTGACTTTGTTGAAATGCAAGTTTGCAAGTTCCCCAGGCTGTCACAGGGGGGTCTCCTGAGAGAGAATTTCAGGAACGATTTAGAAATTATAGACCAGATCATAGAGCTATCATAAAGCTTTCATCAGTCAATAAAACAGGCTTTTCTTTTCATAAAAAATGGCTCAAACATTTTTGTCTTATAAAAAGAATATTGATGTTGGAACCCTGAAAACTTTGTCTGAACTTTTATTCTCTCTGCTTCTCTTTTCATTTCCTGTTTTTCTTTTCTTTGTATGTGGTGAACTCTTTCATGAGTGCTTTAATGCTTTTTGATCCACTTACGAGTGAGGTGCCTCAAATAACACCTCCATGTTGCCTATCTCTGATTTCCACCAGCAGGTCACGAGGCAGCCATGAACTCTAAGAACCTGTGATGGGGACGTCACAGTTAGGCCTGCTTTTCCCTCAAATGAGTAGAAGGATGGGAAATTTGATGGGGAAGAAAATTGCTCCAGAAACTCCTCTAGTATTTCCAAGTGCCTCGGAAAGAGCGTTGTGAATAGTGCCTACACGGAATGATCTGCTCACTGGTTTCACAAGAAAAATGTTATTTCTGCGAGGTTTTAAGTTGTGTGTTTATTGCCACAATTTCAATTCCATCTCAACATTTTCTTCCTCTGTGGAAGCCAGAAGTGGATTATCTGTCCTGGTCGAGCCTCGCCTCACCCTGCCATGGGGTAGAAGCGCGAGCAATTTCATTGCTCTTGCCAGGTGCCCCAGGAGCCTTAGTGACCCCACTGCCACGAGGGAGGCAGCAGCACCAGGAGGGGAGCCCAGGGGAAAGTCATGTATTTTACCCAGCAGACTCAGGTCAGGGTTCCCTGACCACATGAACTGCAATACAGCCTTTCCTCGCACTTTACTTCTTGCCCTCAAGAAGATGTGTCCCACTCCACAGCACACCACAGTACACTCTGCGCAGGCAGACCCAAGGTTCATGTGTTGTGACCATCTTATATGAAAGCATTTTTTTTCAGGAAATGCTTAATTATTTTATGTTTTTGTATGTTTATTTATATTCCCCATTTTATGTACACTGCCTGAGATCTTTGTAGTTTCAACCCTTCTCATAAATACAAAGCCAGTGTTGATATCAGCTTTTATTCTGGCTGGCGGCTGGGTGACTGCTGCTAACTACACAAAATCATATAGGAAATTATTACAGGAAAGGATCACAAATCCTCAGAGGATCACAGGATCCTCAAACAAGTGCTGCAGAAGTAAGGAAGAGACCATCTCAGACAATGATTACTATTATATACTCATTCAGCATCAGTTGGAAGCGTGGGTTCACATGTAAATGCTGGTCTGGTCATGTAAATATTTTGTAACCAGTTGTCAGGAATATCTGGAGAAATTAGTATTGGTCCACAAAAAGCGGAAATAAAAAAGGATAAACTCAACATGTATCTTGTTTGCAATGAACAATTTTACCCACGCTATCTCCACACAGGCAAGCCTGCACAGCAGCTGACAGCTCTGGGGGTGATGGCAGCCACAAAGTCAGCTCTGTGTTGTCTTCTTCCTTTGACTCAAACTTTCACAATTTAATGGTAAGGGAATTTAAATTATTGCTGGGCAGTTGATTGAAAGTAGCTGTACCTGTTTTCAAAACGTTGTAAGTAAAAATTGATGTGATTTTGAAAATGGAAAACTATTGTATGAAACTCTTTAGCACCAAGAGACCTTCCTGGACTATGGCCACAAACTGCATTTGTTCAAGTCAATTTTGCATTAATCAGTGTGCCTTGAAGATTACGTCCTATGTTTTTTATTTAGGGGGTCATATATTTTAAAAAGTGCCTTTAAGTGTTTGATGAAACACATTAAAAATCCACTGTAATGCCTAGGTGCCTGACAGTGTTAATATATAGCAGGTACATTTGCTTTTGCAGTTTAAATAATCTGGAAGAGATGCTTTATTATTTATTTTTGAGTTTTATCACTGAAGATCCATAATATCTGAAGATTAAATTTATAATGCTTGTCTTCAATACCTTCAAGAATATTAATGAACATTTTCCAGGCAGACATTGAGAACATGGGGCTTTTAAAATATATTTTCTAACTAGAATTTATATAAATGATCTGCTGTCTTTTTGCTTGAACAGGAGAGGTAAGGCATTTTTTTTGTTCCCTATGCAGCACAAAAACTAAGTGTAAGAGGTAGAAGCCAAGCCTGAGAGGATTCTGTTTGGCTAAATGCCCACTGGTATGATGCTTTTTCTTTAGCCTATCTAAACCTTTTTTGGTTACAAAATACAACTGGACCACACTGTCAACAAGATTTCATCTAAACTTTTTATAGTCTCTGGTCAAATATTTTGCTGTCGTGACTATCCTTCCATCTGCACAATCCCATCACAGTCCTACCTCCTCTACTGAGCACAAAGTTGTGTACATATGTGAATTACGATTTCAGGGTTCACCTTAAAGTTCAGAGTTAAAAACAGTATGTGTGGGCATCTCCTTTTAGATAAATATACAGAACGCACAAAGAGCAAAGCAGTGTGCACGTGATTCTTGATTCAGAGAAAAGGTCTCTGTACCTCACCTTGGCATGGGCTAAGAATGCTTCATCACAGCACTCTCGTTCCCTTGTTCCCTGGCTGAAGCTGGAAGAGCTCCTTCTCTGACCCAGAGTGAGAAGAAAGTCAGTTTTGGCCCCAGGTAGAAAGCTGTGGAGATGCAGAAAGATCAGAGGCACTAAACAACAGAGAAAGCGATAATGGGTAGAGTGTTGGAATTAATTTACTCTTTCTCAAAAACATATATATATTTGCATTTGGGGGCCTTTTCTGATTATTTAGTAAAGAAAACCACTGTCCTGCAGCAAGAGCTGCCTCCTTCATGCCCCAGCATTGCCCTTGTAGGCCCCAGCAGATTCTGGGCCTTTCTGCAGAGCCGAGCTCCAGTAAGGAGGTAGAAATTCCTGATTTCAGCCTTCTCCTGAAAAGCAGCCACCACAGCAGGAAGCCACAGTTCACACATGCTTGAGGCCAGGAGGGAGGGACACAAGCTGTGAATATGAATATTCACAACAGGTATACCCACAGCTAATGCAAAGCATTGGCTTCATTTGCTCTGGGTTTTGAGCATAGATTTTGTTTCGTTACAAGTCTCTCCAAGCTAATTTATCCGTCTCTAGTAATTTTGCCCAGTGGGCTGCATTTCACAACTTTTAGTCTTTATTCAGGCTAAATGCCCACTGACCTCAGTAAGAGCTCTGCCAGGATAAAGATTGAACAAGGATCGCAGGCTTCTAACGGAATATCTTAAATACCATTTAGGTATACTTTCCTATAGAAAGATCTTCATTTACATGAAACCTATAGAAGTAGATGAATGATAATAACTTAAGCAATATGATGCAAAGTAATTATCTCTTCAATGTGTTTGTGAGGTAGAAGGTAGGAAACTAATCTTTTGAAGAAAAAGACAATCTACATAACACCCTTGGAGTGATCAATGGGAGAGAAGTTATGCGATTACAAAGGAATTATTTAGTGCATTCCCCAGCCTACAAACACGACCACACAAATACAGGCCTGTCACAAATATATATGTACAGAATGATGACTCCAATTCATTACATTTAATGGAATCGTGTGTGTTTTGCTGGGCTGCTGACCTACTGCAACAGCATTAAAATGTACTGGGGTGCATTTTTTAAGTTACAGAGGAAATACAAGAGGAGTTTTAAAAGGTTTTGCACTTACAGTCAAGTCCAACCTTGGTGTAAGTCTCTTGAGTCTACCTTGCACTAAGGGTGAATCAAGCCCTCGGCCTGGAGCAGCAGCTTTCACTGACTGCTTTCACAGGGAGGTTATACAGCAAGTTTTAAAAGCCACTCGCTAGCCATGTATATTTGAGCTATTATAATTCTGCATTATCACGCAGTCTCATACAGCAGCTGATAGAGATGTTCCGAGCACAGGCACAGTTCATTAAAATCAGAGGGAGTGTGCAAAGGTTCCTCTCCCTGCCTCATGCAGAACAGGACTGGAGGAAAGATGACAGAGCTGCAGGCAGAGGCTTAGAAGAACCCAAATCTGAGAGCTGGAGATCTAATGAGCCCAAGCTCTCTTATCTTGGCCTGCTCTGAAGTTGAAACTTGTGGACTTTTCTTGGCCTTCCATCTAGGTCTGAGCTATCCTCTGAGACTATGTGGATTTTTTTGGCTTTTTACAATATACTGCACAGATCACAGATCAGAAAAATAAATATAGCTGGCAAAACCCTACCTCATTTAGCCTGTCTGCCTGTCTGTGAAGGATTGTTCCCTAGAGTCTTTGTAGTATTTGTAGAGTTTTTGTAGTGTTTGTAACACAATCTAGAACTGGTGAAAAGGGGAAAATTTGTTCAGAAGAGTCAGGCGTGTAGCTGGGGCTGGGCAGGGGAAGAATTGCTTTGTGGTAGGTTTTTATTGTCTGGGAGGAAGATACTGCAGTCCAGACAACACCCTAGAACCTCTCTGTGTGTGCAATAAAGCGAAGCAAAGATTTTCTAGAGCTACTCTAGACCATGTTTCAAATCAAAGCTGAAGCAACTACTAACCATCATCTGATTTTCACCCAAGATGAGATGACTGTTGCACATCCTCACATGACTAATGCAGCACAGCAGACACTGTAACGTAGTATTCACACCATAGTAGCACTTCCCAGTTAATCAAGATACACAGAGACACACATGAGCAGTACATACCAAAGCTGTGACAGTAACACAACAACCGGCGCTTCAGATGATTGCACAGTCTAGAAGATGGAGAAGCACTTAGGAGAGCACATCCAGATGCACCCAGCGTGGCTGCCCCACAGGACCCCACAGGACCACAGCAGCACCGCTGCCCCCATGGCCACCCAAAAAGAGGCAGCGGTTCTGCCTCTGCGGGGGCAGAAACCCCTGTGGCACTGGGGCTGAGGCAGCTCTCCCTGCTCTCCCCAGCAGCATGTGGGCACAGGCTTAGCCCTTTGAAACCCACCTGGCAAGTGGCTGGGCTCCAAGCCAGCACCCACGGCCTCACTGGGGCAGAAAGGCTGCAAAGGAGCTTATCAGCAGCTGCGATGTGCATGAAACTTCCCCTCAGCTACATCAAAGCTTGGGAAGTGCGTGAGAACAACATTACATTGATCTCACGTAGAATCATCACTTCAGAAAAATAATATAATGCTTTACAAGTTGCAGGAGGCTTGTGGGATTTTTTTTTCTTTTTTTAAACAGAAGGTCTGACTCTGTTTAATTACCTGGCTGCTGCTTCTGGCATCTCGCTTTCACTCAGCAAATTTACCTGTTCATAACTGCCTTGAAAGAAACTCCAAATTGTGATCAGTAGTTAATATTTCTCCCCATACCACATCTGGTATTGCTTAAGGTTGTGCATAGTCTCTTAGCAGAGTCATTTTCCTTTCTGCAGTGCAAAATGAAAAATATTGATTATAATTTGTTTCCACTCCCTTTTATCTTTTTATTCAAAACTTGGAAGACAAGATCCCAAAGCATTTTTCTTTCAGTTTTTCTTAGTTTCTGCAACAAACAAATTTATATGAAAAGTAACCTTGAATGAAGACAAAAGGATATGTTTTGTTGTGGTTTTGCCAAAAACATGTTTTCCCTTATGAAAATCCTGTAATAGTCTTGAAATACTGGATAGAGATCTTACAGTTAGGACACAAAAGATAAATCCAAGCATCCCTCAGAGTCCTACAACATTATAGACCAATCTAAAGCTGCTTTGGGTGTTAGCATACGATTTTTTAGAAGCATGCATATAGCTCTGAGTGAAGTAGACTACAGGCCCTGAGTCAGGAAAAGTTCTCTTGCCACAGAGAACTAATGCAGATGTGTAACTCTGAGCTCTTGGTGAAGCCAGAGGGAATTACTTGCCTTCCTCAAAGATGATCTGTAGGGAAGAACTAATGGGTGAGTCCTCTGACAATCAGGAAAACTATTCATGCCTTGAACTTATTATTCACTTTTCCCCTGTTTTCTCTTTAAAAAAAGAAAAAAAGAAAAAAAAGTATATTTATTTAAAATACAGCAGATTTAAAGATCCAGTTAACTCCTGTAAGAGACCTGGCAATCAGCTGATTTATAAAAGGAAAAAAAAATTTGATTTGTTACATACTGTTTTTATGTTACTTTCCACAGAATTGCTTTTAATCCTGTTGGCCCTCTGGCATTGTTAGGAAAGCAAAAACAAAAGAAGCCCCTTCCCATGATAAGCCTGGGTCTCACCTGAGGGACCTGGGACAGCTGTCCAGCTCCCAGTCCAGCATCTGCACTGACAGTGTTTTTGATCCCAAACTGCAATAGGTTTGGGAACAAACAGCTTCTTATACCCTTCGTCATCCCTCCACATCCAGGTGAGAAATAGGGCTGGATGTGGGGCGTGGCCATGGAGAGCACCTGTCCCTAATGGAGTCTGAAGGATGAATTTAAACTCCAAAAAATTAGTGAAAGCTTTGCACCAAAATTTAAAATGATTTGCTTCTGTCACATTTGCTTTAAAAATATTCCCCTTTCTAACTTCATAACTTTTCCACCCTTTACACATGTGGAACAACTTTCTCCCAGCCCACTGCTTACACTTTCATTGCTCTTCCCTGAACTTTCTCTATTTCCATTTCTTAGTCTATCTTCTGTTTCTTATTTCTCCCTTTCTGAAACAAGCATTTCTCTTGTATTAAATTCACACTTCCACAAGCCTTGTTAATAGATTTTGCTCTATAAGGAAGACCCAAACTGAGATTAGGAGGAGAGAAAGACTGGAAAGACTGCAATTTGGAAAGCAAGTTATATTAGGCAAAAGAAATAATAAAAGTGCCACAAAATTAGGAACTATATCTTCCCAATTAATTCTTCTGTTTCTCTCTTCCTTACTGAAGATGAGCCTTAATATTTAGAATAACCTTATCAGAGAGAGTAGGTTTATTTCAGAACAGTTTTCTTGATGTGGACAAATAACAAGGGATGCAGATGTGCTTTTCCTGGGCCTTATAACTGGAGGATTTACCTTTTGAAATGACACGTTCAAGACTTTTCAATCTTGAGCTAGTGATCACTCTAATAGGCAGGCAAGCACTTCTAATGTGATATTCATTGAAAATCACTCCTTAATGTTATTCAGCTTATGTGAAAAATAAACATAAAAGCCACTGAGGCCCAAATGTCTTTCTAGACTCCCAGAGTGATGAGTAGGAGCACCCCGTGCAGATGCCTTCCCTTCCACAGTGACACTCGGCATTTCCTGAACATGCTCTTCAAGGATACAGCATGTTTAAGAGCCATGAGCATTACCCTGAAGCCCACTGTATTTGTGGCATCGTGGACCGATGAATTCTGAAATATCTGCAGAGAGCCAGGAATTAGCAAGAGGATTTCACGGAGGAAGAGGAATTATTTAAAAGAGCAGCTGAAATGTGTTTCTGCTCTGAATGTCCCCTAGAGCCTTGGCTGGTGGGGACATTCAGCCCATAAATATGGACTAAACTCTATTTTCATAATTGATTTGCAGTTCATCTTTAAGTGCTAAGGAGTCCGAGTGGTTCAGCAGAGCCGGCAGCTCGATGCAGTGACTGGTCTCTGCCTGCTGTCGCACGTGCGTTACGCCCCAACAGCAGTGGCAGGAAGGAGGCCGAGTAATAATTCTCACTGTATCATTTTCAAGTGTTAGTGACTTACAGGCCCTGCTCTCAGTTCTGAATTTGCCTTCATTGTCATTGATTTTGTAGTATATCTCATGCCCGTTGCAATAAATTATAGAGATCATAAATGATGACTCATGACGCTGAGGCTGGAGTCAATGCCACGGTGGGGGGAGGTGGAAGAAATTAATGGGGATGCTGTTGGGCAGTCTTTCTGCTCCCCTGGGCCTGTGTTTGAACCTCCCGCAGCACGTGGGCCTCAGGAAGGCCGGCTTGTGGTCACGAGTATCATTAGCCTTGGAGTTCACTTGCGCCTCAGCAACGCACAGGAGTGAGGAGCGGGGAGGGACCCAAACCCTCGCTCACTGTGTAACATGTCCGTGTTCCTGAGGTAACCACGGGCCGCTGGCCCAGGACCAGCAGGACGGCACTCCTCAGGGTAAGCTGAGACACTGCTACCTACGGTAGCAGTAACCTTGCAGCGGTGGCAGTAATATATAAGGTGGCCTGAATGCAGTGCACAGTGCTGCGTTGCCTTTCAGCGGGTGAGGAAGAACCATTTCCTTCGCTGCGCTCAGCAACAGCTCTGCTGAAGCAGCCTCTGCGCCGCGTGAAAGCCTGGCACCATCTTCCCTTCGGGGGCTCGGTCACTCGCAGCAAACAATAGTGGATCCTTTGAGAAATACTTTCCATATTGCATAATACGCAAATTGGGAAAGAACGCTTCACTGACTTCAACCACAGTATATTTTTTAAGGAGGAAAACATAATCCAACTGCGGGTAGAGGAGCTCACATAGACTCTCTGCAATAAAGGGCTCTTTGATAGAATTAAACTGGTGTTAGTTGCAGGCCATCCCAAGGCTGCCGGTTACCGCAGACGCCGCAGAGCAGCACGGTTAGGTATGTGATGTGCTGATCTGCAGGAACCAGGAACCCCACCAGGAGCTAGGCCTGGTCGCTTTGGGCTGCTTACGGTGTCCCATGCTGTCGAGATACCAGATTATTAAGTGCTGTGAGGTCAGTCACAAGGCTCTGAGATATGTGCGTGCCTGGCAGAGGCAACAAAAGAAACTCCTAAACCTAAAAAGATCTGAAGTTTAAATAGAAAATTGTTTCTGCCAACCAGGAGCATTATCTGAAAGAATATTGGAAAGCAAAATGCTGGGATGCCTGGCTGCTGCTGGCATTGGGATGCTGCCAGCACTGCAATGGTTGATGGTGAAGGAGCATCTAATGGGATGGCTTTGGTCGCATTCTCACTCTCTGACCAAATACAATACAATGTGCAGCTCTTGAGATTTCCAGCGTTTACAATCCATATAGAAGAAACATTGTTATAAAAACTTTTCCAAGTCTATAGGGCCTTTTAAATTCTCAAATAAGAAGCCTAAGAAATTTATGGCAGTGTTGCTAGATGTGGAGGCCAAGTAAACTCACAGTGTTGATCTTAGGTGTGTTTAAATTTCGCCTGCCTTCTGGCACTTTGAGCAGGAGTGGAAAGAAATCATTTACTCCTAGCAGCATTAAGCATTTAGAAACACAGGGGTACCATGGAAGAGCATTTAGACCATAAATTATGTCACACGTGGGCTCAGCTCTGGTGGTGGGTATGTCTCCTCTCAGATGGCAGTTCTGTAGTGACAAGAGTGGGCACAGGCAGCAAACAGCCCCTATGTGGACCAGGCACTGTCAGAGGTGGGGCCAGCCCCCAGCTCACCCACCTTCTGCCTCAGGCCGCATGCACTCAAAGCAAAGTTGCCAGCAAATGAGTAAGCGGGAGTCCTTAGCTGCTGAACTTAGTATTGCAGGCAGAATACATGATTGTCTCTACTAGACAACTGGCATTTCTATTAGACAACTGGCATTTAAAGGCATTTGTGTTTATCTATATAAACCTCTATTTTTAATGTGGTTTAGTTTGGCATGGAATGCAGCATGTGGGATTTCTCTTCCTGGATTTTTAAATCCTCTGCCACCTTCAGGTTTAGGAAAGAATCTGGTCAATTTGGTGTCCCATTAGGGTATCAGGGCTTGCTGAGCAGGATGAGAACTCCAAGATCAGAGAACTGGGGCAGTGAGAGAGCAATAGCCTTCTCAGAGGCAGCGTGGGTTGGACTGACTCTCTAGAAACAGAACAGAAATAATTCATCTCTCTCAGAAATGGTTAGAAGAAACTTATTTATTATTCCTTCATGGAGCATTTAATTTTAAACATAGGGTAAAGATTGTCAAAAAGTTCCCAAATATGACCATGTCTAAGAACAGTAGCCAGATGATCTATCATGTGGAAGATTACCTTATTTTGATGCAAGGCAAAATGCAGTATCTTGAACCCAGAGACAAACGAAGGACTTAACTGAAGAGTAATTTTAATGAAAAAACTGTGTGTGGTGTATACATGTCCTTCTGGTGAAGCCTATTAAAGTTAGACTTTAAGATTGCCTGGTTAAAAGCTTTTTTTCCTTATTTTTATGAACACTCAATTTTATTACTTGCTTCCTCTCCATTTCCATTTTCTTTTCACTTATGGAGGAAGAGAGACCTACTAAAGGTTAGAAAGAGAGAGATAAAAAGAGAGAGATAAAAAAATAAGACTATACATATACATGTGTACATTATACCTATATGGGGAGAGCTTGTATGAGTAACCCATGAATTACATAATTCATCAAGACTATAAGCAGTAGGAGTCAACACTTATTAAGAAAAATGTGTCAGATAAAAATAGTATTAAAATCATCATACATTTTGATCGCCTAAGTCTGGCCTAGATCTTTAGTAAAGTGTGATTTATTTTCTTGTGCTTCAAAGCCATCTCTTGGAATTGTTATAAATCATACTATATTTCCAGTATAAACATTCATTTTCAAGCCCTCATGATTTTTTCTCCCTTTGCTTTCTCTTTTTCTTTCAGTTATTTTAATGTACTTTTTAAAATAATATTTCACCTTGAAAAACATCCCTTTCATTTTTACAAACTATTGTCCTTGTGCTACACACAGGACCTCAGTAACAAAAAGTTACACAAGAAAAATGCTTTTACTTTCTCGCTAAAATTTTTCATATGATTCACTCCACAGGAGCCTTATGGCTAAGGATCTTTTTTTTTTTTTCCTTAAGGAAGTGAGAACTAGCATTTTTCTTCCAGTATACTATGCTAGAAATCTTCAGTAGCATCTATAAAACTCAAGGATTGTCAGTTCATCCTGTTCCCAAGAATTGAGCTTATTAAAAGAAGTCATTAAGGTGAAGCACAATTGTGGATAGGTTTTATTTTTATATGTGAGAATGCACAATCTGTGAGAAAATCCCCTGCATGTGTCCTCTGAATGAAAGTATGATGCCTGCAAAAATAGGCTGCTGAAGAAAGAAATGGGTTTGGAGAGGCTGTGTTTATTGATCAATAAATCACAGTCACTATAAGTGACCTGCTGACTTCAAGTTCTTGAGGTCAAGGCACCCTTTGCTATTCTGCAACTTCACCTCTTTGCTGAGCCTCTTAATCAACAGTGTAAAGCCAGAAGGAACATCAAACAATCAAGACTTGGATGATTGGATTGGTTATTTTAAACGACTACAGCTCTGCTTGTGACAGATTTGGGGATAGATTTCATCTTCTCAGCCTTCCTGGGCTGAATGGGTTGAGCATTTTGTGAAAAACAACCCACTCAAAATCTTTCAAAATGAAGCCATCGTTCCGAGGTACACATTAGTGAGAATGTTGAAACACACATTATTTACTGTGTATGTAAAAGCTTGCAGGGGTTAAAAAATATTTTCTAGTGCTATGACAGCTCCACCTTTGGCCAAGCATGTCATGAAATGTTGTTTTTAATGGCATTACTATATTAACATGTACACAGTATGTTCTTATAATAAGGCTATTATCCTAATTAAATTGGGTAATTTGTACTGGTATGTGTGATTTTACCTGTTCTGTCAATGACACATCCAAAAGTGAGCAGGATAGAGAACAAACTATTGTGTAAAGAAGTGAAAATTAACCATATGTAAACAGTGATGCAGATTCTTTCTCTTATCTGCAGTTCCTGAAATATGTTTTAGGTAACGACAGCAAGCAGGAATGAGTCAGATATATCTGCAAACAGCTTCTGATTCATTCCCTTGGGGTTGCTTCACCCCTTTTTACCTAGAGTGTAAATGATAGAAGGGAGATTTTTCTGTTCTTTAATGGGAGGGAATCGAATCTGGAAACTTCCACATCTGATGGAAATTTAGAAGCGTAATGAAGTGGCCATGAGTTTGCCATGGGATTTTACAGGCCAAGAGCTGTCGTACATGGGCTGCTTGCAAAACCCTCCTCTGTTCATCAGTGGCCCTCAGAGCAACCATATGCAGCACAGGAACACTCTAAACCACAGAGGTACTGCAAAGCAAAGGGAGGGAAGAGAAAAGCTCCAAGCTGCTTAAAAATCTTCTATGACCTATAATATGGCATGTTTATGTCTAAGAAAAACTGCACAATGCACTACCTTCGTTAGGATTTAAGGGGAATTAAGACCATATGAGCATGCAACACAGAGATAGATGATCTTTGTAGACATAGTAAAAAAAATAATTTAACAATCAAGAATGTTATTAAGAAGATTCCACAGAATGACTAACCATTAAAAACTATGGAGAGACATGATTTGAAGTATACAAATAGTACTTTATTTTTTTTTTCTCTAGTAATTACACCTAGGCAGGATGTTTTGCTCAAAATATCTATAGCTGGAATGGACTTCCTGAAGAGCAGGAATCAAGCACAAAACATTCATTTTTAATGCAGATTCTTTTTTTTTTTCTTTCTGCTGAAAATAAAAAAAAGGCACTTTTTTTTTCTTCTGTTTATTGCATTTCAAGCAAGCTCTCTTTAAAGTATAATTTCCGAGAGTGAAAAATGTAAAACAATCTTAGGATCGTCTCCTAGGAGCTCTGCTATTAGCACAGGGCAAAGAAAAACTAGAAGATGCCCACCTTCAAGGTACGCACATCTTCATCAAGTAAGTAATTTCAAAAATGAGATGGAAGATACATGGTGTTCTTATCACTGATTGATTAAATCACTGTATTTCATTGAGCAGAACAATTGTGCAGTGTTACAGCAATATTTTATCCTTTTTCTTGAAGATCTTACCTGTAAGCAGAAGTAGATTTTTAATGTTTTATAGTAAAAAAAAAAGTAAAAACAAACAGAGGAAAAGACACAGAGAGACAAAACAGATACTACAAGTGCAGTTGTATGCATGCGTTTAACTATGATTTTTGTTTCTAAAAATGATTTTCTATGTGAAACTTTTTATTTACTAGCTAACTAATTACATTTTATGCTGTAAGAAAACCAGAAAACAGTTGCCTGTATAAAAGGTTAAAGAAAAAAATCTAAATAGTTTCCAGAAGAATATTTGATCGCTAGTAGTGTGTCTTCTGTAAGCCAAAATGTTCTTGGCTCTCTAAAAAAAAAAAAAAAATCCAGGTCAAAGGCTCTGCATGACCATTATATTTTGACTCATTCTATGGAGGCCTAGAGTAGAAAAATGTATTTATGTGACTCATTGTGCCAATATAAACAAATGCAAGTTCTTTCCTTAGTCATTTGCAAGCTCATTTGGAGAAACTCAAGAGAGGGGGAGAGTGATTGAATGTAGTAATGTCGGAGAGGGGATGAGGGACCGTTGAAGAGAAAAATAAAAGTATAATAGATGGAAATGATGAGAGCCAAGTTGTGAGGGGGAGAAGCCTAAATAATGGAAAAATTTAAACCCATGGGGAAGTACTGCTAAAACTCATCTGCCTTGGTCGATGGAGAAGAGGACATCTGGGAGAAAGCTAGAGTGATCCAGCTATGGCTACAGAGGATGGCCTAGGATTCACTGATATGGCTCTCCAAGCACTTACTGTGGGAGTCTCTCAAATTAAGCTTGGCTGTAATAGTAAAATAAAATAAATCAAGGTTTGTCAATGCAGCCTTCAAAGGTGAAGCCTGCTAAGTTGCATGCAAAGATTCTGATCCCAGAAAACACATCTACCTTCCTATGAGAGACTCTACTCCCCTCATTCTTCCCCATGTCCTTTGGCTGATTCCATTTGTGTTTGGAGATCCAGGGATACTGCAGCATTAGTTTATTCTTGACCTTACAGAAGGGAAACCAGCTGTTACTTTTTTCAGAGCTATCAAAAGCTTTCTTGTTTTTTATGCTCATGAAAATGAGGGAGAGTTAAGTGTAAACACTTACTATCAAAAGAGGGCTATCTCTTGACTAGCTGGTCAGAGAACTACCTCGGGTGGGCTAATAGAAAACACTGAGGGAAAAGGCAAAGCCCCTGTTCAGTACATTGCCTTGGGCACAGCCTCTTCTTAGAAACCTGTCAATCACAGAATGTTCGCTGTATGTTGGAGGGTCTATATCTCTACTTCAGTAGCTGGGTATGCTAAGCCCCTACATTGCCAGTTCAGGCCAGACAACTATCAGGTCCCTTACAACCATGGCAGATGGGACTGACAAAGCTCACAGTCAAAAATATTGTGCAGATGGTTGTTCATCAGTTACAAATGGGCATCTGGCTGCAGGATGAGACACTGGAGTGGAGCACGTCCAACATCATCGGAACTTAAGGAAAAATTTCTTAACAGTGAGGGTGACAGAGCACTGGAACAGGCTGCCCAGAGAGGTTGTGGAGTCTCCTTCTCTGGAGATCTTCAAAACCCGCTTGGATGCAGTCCTGTGCCACGTGCTCTAGGTGTCCCTGCGTATGCAGGGGGGTTGGACTAGATGATCTCTAGAGGTCCCTTCCAACCCTAAGCATTCTATGATTCTATGATTCTATGATCTCTGTTTCACCAGTTCAAATCTACCTTGGATTTATGGCCATTGGAAGTAACTGGGTTGGAATTAACCGAGGCAGTGCCAAACAAGCTATTCAAATTACACAGAAGCTACTAATCTTGCTATATTTACTTGGGAGCAACTGTTCACCTCATTAAAAAAAAATAATAATAATAATAAAAACTGCCACTATCTAGCTCTGTTGGCCTCCTGCCCTTTAAGCCTTAGTTTGGTCCTTTGCAAGAGCTCATGAAGACCTGTAGAGGTGGAAGCAAGAGGGCACCAAACTCCCTAGCCCTAAACTCAGCTAAAGAAGTTCAGTAAATGATTTAAAAGGAAAATATCAGCAGACCTGACTCTCACCCCTTCTAAGTCACGCACTGAAATGGTTGCAAGAACGTGGACCCCAGGACTCTTCTACCATAGTTTGGGCCGTCAGCCAAAGGACTTCTCCACCCGCTGTCCCCTTTAGACATTTGTGTCTCATTAGCTCATGACAGATTACATGGGTTTGGCGATATAATCTCATACAGCATGACTCAATACAATCTCTTGTTATAAGGAATTTTCCTTGCATGAATAGCAGCTTGCCTCAAATGATTGACTATCCATGCTACTTGCAAACCAGCAGGCAGTCTGCTGGCCAATTACTTGAGTATTTTCTCAAGTACAGTAGTTTTGCACAATTATTCTACCGTGGTGGTTCTGGTGCTTATGTAAAAGGTCATATAACATGAAAAACAACAGAAACTGACATATTTTTCTCATACTCAAGTGGTATTTTTTCAAGTGGAACAGGGGTTGACTTAGTGAACTAATCACTGATCTTTGACACGAATACGACAGCAGTGAAATAATGTTGCAAAAGGCACTGAGGGTCCCTTGCAGCAGAGCATGGTTAGTGCTTTTAGCTTTGGTTTTAGAATAATTTTAAAGGAGGAGCTTTAATATCAAATCAACCCAAGTTTTGA
Organism: Tinamus guttatus; assembly: GCF_059628265.1. NCBI lineage: Eukaryota > Metazoa > Chordata > Aves > Tinamiformes > Tinamidae > Tinamus > Tinamus guttatus. The sequence continues at coordinate 983,365 of NW_028289125.1, read as the reverse complement.
AATTCTGTCTTAGTCCACTAGATGGTGATCCTTGTAAACCTAGATTCAGGTAAATAAACAAGAACAGTCCAGAGTATGGAGCAAAACTTGGTTACAGGGAATGACCCACCAGTCACCAAGAAAGCTGAGATTCCTCTCAACCCTCTTCTCACCATCCAGGCTGCAACATCCTTTCAGAAACCCAGTGAAAACTACAGCAAGGGCCTCTGGATCATTTGAGGCTGCCTTCACAGCTGTGTGTATTTAACTGTGTACACTTTTTGTCCACACCATGCACAAACTTCTTCTTGCAACCTTAATACAAGACAAAGGCTTAAGATATAGTAATAGAAATGTTTTATTACTCAAATATATTTACATTTGTCTTCTTTTTTTAAATGTGTGCCTGTTATTTTCATTTAAACACAATGTAATCTTTACAGATTATATCACAAGAATACAGCTACATGCATGACTTAATTGGTCCTTTGCAGTAAAAAAGATGCAGCTTTATGAAGTTAAAAAGAAAAATGCAAGCAAGCTGTTTACCTTTCTAATTACAGTGTCATTATCATTTTTATTACAACAGAGGACCCCTCCAGCATATCCTACATCTACTGTGTGTGTGCTGTTTTTTTTTTTTTTTTCTTTTTTCCCTTTTTTGGATTGTTTTGATCATGTCTAAACTTCCAAAAACTAGACAAAATTTAGGAAAAAAAAGACTTCATGCTGCCCCAGAATATTTTATTTCCTGGAAACTTATCCACAGAAACGACTAAGATGGAACCGAAGAGTGCACTAATGGTAAATTTAAGATAAATCATAGCAACTGATGTCTTTCAAATGCAATGAAGACTTACACCTATTTATTCTTATGAAACCACATCATTTTGTCATCTATAAGACAGCATCATATAACCTAATGGCACCATACAAACAATAAATAGTTATTAAAAGGAGAGATGATGTTACCAAAATAAAATAACAGATACACACGTCATTGCCTTTAACTTTCTAGTATATAATGAGTTACAATTATTATTCTCAACTTTCTTTCAAGAGAAAACAATCAACTTGTATAAAAAAACAAAAAATCATCACTACGACTACATAACTGCAGACTTATACTGGATCTAACTTTGTTCTGAAAGGAATATCCCCATGGGTGTATAAACTTTCCTTTCCACACAGTGAACAAAATTAGAACTAGGCACAGGTTTTAAATATGACTTCCAACTCGCTCAGGGTTGGACAAAAAAAAAAAAAAAAAGGCAAGATAAAACAAAACTGTCTTGTATTTATTTACTAAACTACAAAACAGAGATCCCCAAGTGCTCCAGAAAGTCTAAAATGGCAGGCACATATTCACTACATTTAAAGAATTTAAAGATAATTGTACTGTACTTACTGCTTTAGTTTAATGTTTTCAAGCACATATTGTATCTGTAAAAGACCTAAATGGTCTGTCAATACATGAACAGAAACTCACTCAGCATTCAGAAAGAGCAGAGAGAAACTAGATTCTTCTTAGTCCAAATCTAGGATGTATTTTGCCTTATCCATATTACTTTTATGTTCACTATATTGTAACTGAATGCCAAATGTCGTACTTGAGAAAAACTCACTATAAAATCATGGTCTTTCACTGAATTGCTCTTGCATGCTGCCAAATCTGTTATGAAAGTGTCATATATAAAATAATACAATAAAGGAAATTGTGCTTAAACATTTGGCACAACGTAGTGATTTGTACAAGAAAGAATTACTTGTAAGAAAATAATAAGATCTGCAGAAATCTCACTCTGGTGCATTTTAAAAAAATCCAGTAAAATCTTGAAATAATTGATCTTTATTTTAAGCCCATTCGGGAGAATGCCTGGACACATGTAATTAAAAACATATGAATAAGCCTATCTCTCTTCACCAGGGAGCTTGGCGTATCTGTAAGCACATTCTTATGTGCTATTTGCATCACAGACTTCAAATATAAATCCCTCTCTGCACAAGGCTGAGTGCTTTGAAGTCCCTGATGAGGAGAACACACTTAGATAGTGCAGCAGCCCAAGTCACTGATCCAGCAGATAGCTCCCATTTGCTTTTCATATCTCATTCCCAAATCTTGTATTTACTGCATCCTCCATTTTTGGGGGGCAACACCTTGTGTACTTACAGAAATGGCATAAAGCTACTGTTCAAACCAAATGCCAAATAAAATGCAGCCTCCCTCAACTCCTTCTCCCCAAAAGCTTTTTTTTTACTTTAATTCTCTAAAAGAATGAAGGATGTGAATTTCCAGGAGTGGGTCGGGAAGGTTTAGGATCAGTTTTTGTGTTCTTTGCTAAATTTGCCTTGCTGGTAACAGAATGATGTTCAAATCATCACCTTTATGTTATAATTCTTCCTACTCAGCTTCCCATGCTTCTCAGAACCTAAAACAAAACAAAACACATTTATATAGTAGCTGAGAACTTCTCATAGTTTGATGGTTAAAATCAGGCAAGTGACTCCGGAATTGTTCACTCCCTGTATCTCTGCATTGAAAAATAGCTGAAAAACTCACAAGGCAGAAAGTTCTCTATGAGGAAATCTGCTACATGCTAGAACAATGATAAAAATCCCCATTGTTATCCCCACATTATTATTTTTTTTAATAGACAAACACAAAAACAGTAACTCCTGAAGTTATTCCCTGCAAAGCTTTGGGAGCTCTAGACTCTACAGTGTAGTTATACAGTATAATAAAACAGATGTATCTGAGATAAGCATATGCTAGATTTTTAATTAATTTTGATTTTATTCATATTTTACTGTAGGCTCTTTTTCTGCTTGATCTGTTTGCACAAGCGGTCTGAACCTGCGAGTAAAATTTAGCTGATCTTGTCTAGCCCTTTGCAGAATTGGATACTTAAATCTCTATACATGTAAAATCCTCACCAAAATGTTTTAAAAATAATTGCTATAAACAATAGAGCCCTTTTAAGCCATCCAACACTTCAGCTTTGATGCAAAAGCAAATGAATTTATTTCCCAAAATCTCACCAAATATATTTTGCTATTTCATGATACGACATCTCCTCATACTACTGAGGGTTTTTGGTTTGTGAATTTTACCTTTGCATCGAATTACAATTCTAAGATATGTTGAGACAAACAACATGTAAGCACTGCTGGTCTCTAAAAGTGAAGAATATTCTTTAATTACACAAAATTATAAAATATGAAGCCATTCTAACTGAAAACATAAATTGTTAAACCAAACCAATGTAGTGACATCTGAACTCTTTTATTTTGATATTGGGAGTATTTTGGTTCCCTTCATGACTGCACCAAGAATGCCTCCGTAGTGGCTGCTACAAAGCACCCAAACCATTACATGGCATCTGGGTTCCAACTTAGTTTTGGTTTTGAAGTTTATTTCAAGAATGTTTAAAAAATCATCTAATAGAAGAGCATCTTCAGTTGAAAATGATTTAAACATCAGATTAAACAACAGATTTAAAAACATCAACGGCCTATATCTTGGATTTCAAATTTGTTTTCGTGGAAACCAGCAAGGTATTAAATCAAATACCCTAATAAATAAACATTACCTTTTCATTTTGCTCCTTACAAGAGGATTTGCAAGTAGAGTGGTGTTTAAAACACTTATTATCATCTTTGTCTTTTAAACCCATAAGATTGAATTCAGGAGTTCTGTTAGTTTAACCCCGTTTTCCTACTGGCTTCTTTATGTATGTATATTTGCAGATACACAACACTTCCTGGGTTGTGGTTTTTTTTTTTTTTTTTTTTTTCCCGCCAGAATATCTGTGCCAATTGCAATGCTGTCAAATGAAGCTACCTGCATGAAAAAGTGCACAGAGTGTGAGGCATGAGACTATGGAAATGAAATGCCCTTTGGTCTGAGGAGGCTGACACTGACCCAGATACAGTTCTTGATTACTTTTCATTCCACACAATTTCTGTTACAGCCAAGTCAAGACCAACTTAGCCCAGCCCAGCCTAATCTAAGGATTACATCTGGGTTTTTTGAGTCATGCTACAAAGAAAGGTGCAACAATAAACAAGTCCATGTGCATTCTCAGTCATAACTATGAGCAGAAGAACCCTTCAGATTCCTCACTTTGGTATTAAATAAAGGCTTTTAGAAATAAAGCAATACATGGTGGGACTTGAAATGTTAACAGTCCCAAGTAACTTGTCCACTGAAATAAGACTCATCCCCAGTCATAAATAAATAATCTCTTTCCTGGTCTCACTTTCATGCCAGGATCAATATCTCTTAACATCTTACTTATTTTATTACTGCTTTTGGTTTTCTGGGACTGATTGAAAGTTGCTCAGAGGAAATCTTTGGTTTTGCTTAAGTGTCCATGACATTTAATCATGACTTTCCTTGCAGTTTAATTCCAACCAGTCAATCAGTTAATCCACTTCAATTGATTCTGTGCTCTCTGTTATTGGCTTGCACTCATTGGGCATCCTCTGGTGTCGACTCAGCTGGGTGGCTTGTGTGAAGCTCCTCTCACACCTCTCGCACCTGGTGAAGGCAAGAGAGAAAATTGAGATCGGGGAGCTGCTCTGGCGGGGGGCGACGGGCTTCGTCTCATCCTGCCTAATCGGAACAGACACTCAAAAGTGGCTTCAGATTTTACTGGCTCAAGAGGTTTAATTGGTGGCTACTTCCAAGGCCTTGATGCCCGTGATGGGACAAGGCCTGTCTGATTCAGAACAGAGGAATCTGTCAATAGGCAGGGGGAAGGTGATTTCTCCAGAGAGGGCTGTCCTGCTGGAGCTCTGATCACTGTCAGTTCAAATAGATAAAGAACAAAAAGAGATTTTTAGGAGTGAGCCATCAAAGAAGTGGCTTGTCTGCAGTTTTCTGCTCTGTAACCCCTGGAAGAAATTGATGACAAATAGAATTTCACCTTCTGCTAATTTAAAATCCACAATTGCCTATTGGAGGAAGAGAAATCACAAAGTAATAATCGTTTAGTGTTAGAACAAGAGAAACCTCTGTGTTTATCTCATCTGACTATGTAGTGGGGTTCATTTTAAACAGGCATGCAGAGTTAGCGATTGCTTAATTATCTGAAAACATCCACAGTATTTGACAAAACTGGGGGGTGAGCAAGAAAGAACTTTTAACAGTCACCAGTGTTTTCTTTACTGTCTTTCTGTCTTCTCTCTCCTTAGAGAGCTGCCATGAAAATAATGTGCAAATGAACGATCAAAGGTGCTGCATTTCTAAGGGGACAGGATGGGCATGTTGCTAGCTTGGCGTGAAACCTCGCTCCCTGTTCTAAAGGGAATCTATTGCATCTAATCTCCCAAATACTAGCCTCTCAATTTGCATTCTGAATGCCAGATAGAGGTGTTTGATGAGTTGCAAGTATGGATAGAGCAGACTCTCCCTGTAAAGGCACTCACTCCAGAAGCCACCTTTGATTTAACGGTGCTGTGAGATGTTTTATCTTCAAAGAAGATTATCATAAAAGCATCGCTATGATGAATTCTTCACCTTCAAAGGAGAAACAAGGAAAACAATGATCTCGACTAATTCATATTCCTGTTTCTCTCTGATATGAATGATAAAAAGTGAACTGTAACTGAGCTAGCTGTTTACAAAAACAAAGAGAGAGAGAGAAAGCAAAGATAGACAGTTTTACATACATGCATAACTGTGGAATGTTATTCACATTAGTAAATTTTAGTAAGTAATTTCTGCTTCAGGAACACTGAGCACAGACATTACAGAGTCATTCATCCAGGCTACTGTACCAATCTGAAGTGTCAACACTTTTAAGTTGTGTTTCTTTGATTGTCTTTCAGGGAATATTTTTAGCAGTGTATTCCACTGCTAAAAACTGCACTGTGATCTTGACAAATGTAAAATGTCAGCTTTAATGTATCAGACCTATCAGCTCAATGAAAATAACTCAGAAGTATTGATCACTTAATGATTTTCAGTGTATTCATTAACGTCTGTGTGCAGATCATCCACTCTCCAGAGCTCCTGAAGTGCTGATGACACATTAGTGTACTGCTGATTGTTTATTAGAAAACTCATTAGTTACTGGATTAGTGTGTCAAAATATACTACCTTTCATTGCCTGACAAACTTGCAAATTATCATATTATTTTTATATGCATACATATACGTATATGTATATATATCACAGAAGAATCTGAATCAATTTTAAGGCTGCAGGTGGTTAACTTAGTCTGTATGAGATATCACCACCTACTTGATAGTTTTGTTATTTTGATGTCTACCAAGACAAGTGCTTTGCTTGCTGAGGACTAGGGGGTTTGGCTCCTTGGATAACCAAGCTGTAAAAGATACAGTTGGAGAAGAATGGCCGCCTGCAAATCAAGGGAGGCAACACCTTACTCCTCTCAACTCACATTTCCCGCACTGCAGCCACTAGCCGCTCCCCCCGGACAGTGATAGACCTCCAGGACACTTCCACAGAGATGCAAAAAAGGCTGAAAGATGGGAGCAAAGAATTAATTTGTGGCCAAGGGCATCTGCCCTCTGGACAGGAGGGAGGTGTATGCCAAGCCTGGCTGCTGGTCTGGCTGTGCTGTCCGCGCTCCGCAGCCCACGGGCAACAGTCAGAATAAAGACTGCACAGGCACCTAATGCCCTGAGCTAACCCTCAGGTAGCACCCAAGGTATTTCTAGGCACTGGCAGAGCATTGGTGGTGCTTCCTGGGTTGCAGCATTGAATACACAGTATTATAGTACCTGGGTTACTGAAAGGGACTGTGTTATCCTCCTGATTCCTCTTTTCAGTTTGACCCAAAGAAGGCATTGCCTTATATAAACTGATGGGAAAGGTGAGGATAAGAGCATCACAGCAGTCAGTGTAACATCTCATGGTAAACAGAAATGTGAGAAAAAGAGGACTCTTTTTTTTTTTTTTTCCTGAATTATACTGCAGATTTTATCCTGTAAAAGAACATCCTCCCCAACCCAATCGTGGCAGAGTAACTGCTGCGGTTACCCACATCCACGAGCCTGGTGAGCATGTGTGCATGCATGCATTTATATATTAACCACATGCAGCTTATAATGTGTTGGGAGGTTTAAAAATAGCCATAACAATGAAGAAGGAAAACCAATCCATCTATCCTGTGATCACTCACAAAGTAAAGGCTCAAGACTCCACCAAAACGTGGCTATCAGAATTAAATTTTGGCATAAGCCTCCACTGTACATGCTAGTATCAGCAATATTGCTTCCTACTAATTCAGATGCTACTTAATTTACACGTAACGCCATTTGATGGCACTTGAACAGCCCCTGGACACAATATAGATTCAAATTTAAGTAGTTTAAGACTCCTCGCCAAGTTAGATGCCATGACTGAAACCTGTATCCTTTTTATCTTTTTCATAACAGACATGCCTTCATTTTAATTGTAAGGAGCAATGATTTACTGCAACATTCAGCCTATCATACAAAAGACCTACTTCTACAACCTTATTTGTTGTGATTTGTTTGGTTGAAAGGGAGGTAAACAAGGGCAACTTTTGTGTTTCTGAATTGCACTAACAACACCAACAGCAGTGTTTTTGTTGGGTTTTCTGAGGCATAGCTTGGTTAAATAGTCCTTATAGACATGGTATGCTTGTTTGCTGCATGATAACTTCAAAATAATCACATTAACAGTTAAAATCAGAACGAGTTTAACTACCATGTTCATTTCAACTTCAGTGAATGGCTCCGAATGAAGAACACATTGAGGGTCCATTTTAAGAAAAATGTTTTTTTCTCATAGTTTCAAAAAACACAGTAAAGATTTCATTCAAAACTACATCTAAATTTAAATTTTAACCTAATCTGAGAGTCTTTAAAATATAAAATAAAAATAAATACATAAATAAATAAATAAGCTGAGATGTCACTGCAGGTGCAATGTCTATATTCAACCCTAAACGAATGCTCCATGGCTTTGTGTTTCAATAAGAAAATGAAAAAACACCAGACTTATCCCAATCTGAAGGAATCTTCTCTCTCTCTCTTAATTTGTTGTTATTATTATTTTCTTTTTTGCTCGGTTACTGATTCTGCAAGCAGCAATATCAGTTTGTTTAACTAGCCTCCAATTTTGCTGAAATGGGAAAGATGGTAGAAAAAGATTTAAGAAAATGGGAATGGCCAACAGTTTTCCATTTTCTCCTACCTTTTTACTTGCTCAAGAGCTTTGTTCCCAGACTAGCAGCCATAGTGGAGACTGCAGCAAGATAAGAATACACAAAACCATTACAATGGTGAGGCTGACTTGATAGTTTGTGATGACATGAAAAGAAATCCCTTCCAGTTGGACCTGCAGTCCGGGCAATGTAGCTAAAGCTTTAACTACAGATAACCTCACTTAGCATCGTTATCTATAAGGAAAAGCAAATAGAAAACTCTTCCACCATACATCCAAAGTAACCTAATACCTATGAAGGCTTTCTCACATAAGCAGCCTTATAACCATTCACAGATTTCCTTTTAAATAACAATTAATTCTGAAATGTTTTAGACTCCTTTCATCACATGTTCACCAGTTTTAAAATCACCTTCTGAAAACAATATACACAAAAATATACATTTAGTGTTTGACATTGCCTGCTTAATCCATACACACCACAATTTGTTCCAATACCACATACAAGCATAAATGGCTTACTGCATTAGAAATTAATGAGGTATTAATGAGAAAGAGTTAATGCAAGTTAACCGTGCAGTTGAGAGTATATTTTCATCTGTGAAACTGAAGTTAGTAATACTGTTAAGACGATGCCTGTATTTTTAGTCAAACTTATCTAAAATGTAAATAGTTTCCAAGCACTTTTACAGATCTCGCTTGTTAGCAAGAAAAATATTATTCAACAGAAGAATGTATGTTGCCAGAAATACAGAGCTTTGTGAGGTACAGAACATTTATATCCACTGACTTCCTGGTTTTGCGCTTTTTAAATAAGCCCCCTCAGCCCCCTTTGCGAACATACATTTCAAATCTAAATTGCACTCCCAAGCCACAAAAAAATATTTTTTGTCCTACCTATGGTTCTTTATTCCTGGAAATTACTGCTTTATTTTTATTAGCTTATATAGTATCAGGTCTTGGACCCCACTGTTTCAGAGGAGGATCTCAATGGTATCTGTGACATCAAGATGAGCTGCAGTTATCTCTATTTTGTACCCGCAAAGTGGGAGAATTGATTTCTAGGTAAACTGTCCACCTCTCTCCCTCGATTCAAGCTGTCCTGCACAGAGGGCAGCTCTGCCTTCTTGAGCAGCTGGCAGGATCAGGGCACATTTGCCTCCTTATCTGACTAGCAGAGCCCGGAGGAACTGCAGCTCCAGTTTTAGCTCCGTGTGACTTTACCAGGCGACCTCCTCCAAAGACCTCACTGAGTCTTGCAGAGTACAACTGGGACTGCTCTTTCCTGTATTTAAGGAAGAAACTAAATAAAACCCTGTAAGACTGAAAAATTTGGGCCTATACAAAAAAGAAGCAGTACAAAGCATGCATATTTTTTGTTGCTCTGCACTATACCTTGCCAAAAGGGCAGGTATATGGAATACATGAATACCTTTGTATAAGCAGTGAAAAACAAATCCTAGAGCACTGGTTAATTGGAGTATATACATTAAACTGTTTCTTTCACAAATGAAATGGCGCAGTAGTCGAGACCATTTTGGAGAAGGGGAAAAAATTACCAAACCAAAGGGGAAAAATAATGACTCTAAATGGGGCAAAATAGCAGATCTATTGGAAACATGACAAAAACAGGATGTTAAGGAAAAAAATTAAGTGGAGTCAACAAGGTTACACATAAGTAACACCTTAACATTAAAAGAAATCTATTTTCCATTTTGACCTGGAAACCTCCTCCATTAATTACTAAAATCTATTTACACAGCAACTAGATAAAATCAATCTGATTGCTCACACTATTTTTGGCTTCACTTTCTCCAGGCTCTGAGTACGAACCAGCCCAGCTCTGGTGGAGTTCTTGTCAAGGCACCTTGTCTGTGTTTCCAAGCTTTTCCCCCTAAAGCGCTACCCTGGCTGTGATTTCTGGTATGCAAACTCTTCCTTGCAGGATGCACGGCATTTGGTGGCCGGCTCCGTCCTCCTGCCCCCAGCAGACACATGTATGGAGGCCATGCATCCTTCCAGCCATATATGGAGGCAAAGCATCTCTAGAGGTATCTCTGCTGCGCTTGTACCAAAGCACAGGTCCTGACAGCCCCCGGGACTCAGCTCTCTTACATTAACCAGACATAGGCATGAGGAGACAAAAGGGGACAGGAAGACAAGTGTAGAAAAGCAGACTAAGGAAACACCGTCCTCTGGTGAAGGGGCACGGGCTCACACCTTCTGCAAGCCTGATTCCCCTTCCTCCTAGGAAAATCAGCTGGTTTACAGAAGAGATTTTTTTAACGTTGTTTTTCTTCAAGAGTGGGATTGCTTGTAGGTACAATACACATGTGAACTAGTGTTTGTCAGGTAGCAAGGACACAGGCCCAAACATGGAAGAAATGTGTTCTGCCTCTGAGCACACCTTCTGTTAGGCAGATAGAGTCCTGGTAAATTCTACCTGGTTCAGCTGTGCTACGGCAGGAGATGACAAGAGAGGACAGAAGGTTTCTGAGCCCAAAATGTGTGCTTGGCTTTTTCTTTCAATAAAGAGCAGAAGTCAATAAACTGCAGAAGTCAGCAGAGTCTGTTTAATTAAAAAAATATCTTGACCAGGAGACATATTTCTTTTTTTAATCATTTGGACAGCTAAGCATTTGCAATTTATTATTTTGAGCTTACCAGACTTACACCACAAGACAGAGTTGGGTTTTTTAGGCAGTGGTTCTGAGACTAAAAAAAGAGATGCATGTTCTCCCCCTGCATTTTAACCAGGTCCAAATTAGCTGTTACGTGAAGCTTCATCTACCTCAACAAATTGACATCAAAGAATCGTATTAATCTTCTTACAGTGCAGCCTGTCCCAGTCTCGAGTGTATTTTCAGCTATGGTTCCCTGACGGTAGCTTAGCTGTCATTTGATTAAAACAATCAAGTTCTCATCAGAGGACAGGAAATTGCTCTGGGCATGCAAGGTATGTGAAAACAAGCCCCATTTAATGCTGAGCCCCATTTTTAGTCACGCCACTAATGGATTTGGCTGGTGCTCTGACCTTGCTTTGCAGGGGAACCTCTCCTACGTGCTGGGCTGGTGGGGACCTGCGAACGGCGAACAGCAGCTACGCGTTTCCCTCCCGGGTGCCGGCAGGCAGACGCGAGCACTTACTTGAAAGGCTTTTCCCCGGTGTGCGTGCGGATGTGGTTGTTGAGCGTCGTAGCACCGGCAAAGGCACGGCCGCAGTAGCCGCACTTGAAGGGCCTGTCGCTGGAGTGCGTGACCACGTGGTTCCTCAGCTCCGACGGCTGCGAGAAGGACTGCGAGCAGTGGCCGCACTGGTAGGGCCTGCAACGGGACACGGACACGCGGCACCGTCAGCGCTTTCTGCCGTAGGGAGCGGGAGGCTGTGCGGGTAGGAACACCTAATCTTCCTGGTAGTTTCCAAAGGGAATGGCAGGTGCAGCTCCCTGGGACTCTTCTGGGAGACCAACAAGAACTGCAGAACCCCGTAAGCAAATGTGAAGTCTTTATGCCAAAATTACCCGAGAGTCTACGGGCAACAAAGCAGGGCATTTGCGATAAATAAATAAATGAAATAATCAGCAGAAAGCTAACAAACTTGTCCTACACATCATATTCTGGCATTTCTCCTAAGTTTAACACTGCACCTCTTACTCACAAAAACCCTTGAGTTAACAGCCCCAAGGCATTCTCCATCTGTGGATGCCAGCCACAGTCTTGCCTACAGACGTGTCTACTTGATGTAATATATTCCCATGGATTCAGTGACTACTCACATAAGAGTTTTTCACATTGCTTTGGATATGGCTAGGCTCACTCTCTTTTTATTTACCTGTATTTTAAGATCATCTTTTCCAATGAGACCCTTTGGGGGAAAAATAGCCACCCTCTTTACTATTATTTTTTGTGTTTTCTTACTGCTAGTAAGAACTCAGTATTGGTACTGAAATAATGAGTTTCCCCATCCGAGACTGAAAAAACCTTTTTTGTGAACCTGAAATGAAACTCATATCTTTGTTTTTGTTTTTTTGTTGTTATTGTTTTGTTAAAGACAAACAAGGAAAAAAAATGATGCTGCAAATTCAGAATCCTAACAAACATATAGTAAACACAGAAGGTTGAGTTAGTGGCAGAGTCCTGCAGGTTTATGAGACCACTTGTTAAGAAAAATAAGAATTTTTCTGGGAATATACATGTGTTTTTTTACACTGCCCACCAGCATGGAAGAAAAGCTCTCAGTGGCCACATTTCTAGAAGTAAGTGATGGCCACCAGCAACTTAATTCTTCTCTCCCTAAGAAGAGAGAAAGGCTTAGCCATAGGTTTAACTGGAAGAAACCCAAACTCAAGAGAATGAGACAATGGTGACCGAGCATGGACAACAATTCAATTAAGTGCAAAATAAAGCAAACTATCTCATTTGTCAAGTGAGCTGCTTAATTGCAGCTACTTGCATCACTGCTCACACACACTATTATTTTACAGTGCTTTAGAGCACTGATTGTAGAATTTTTTAGCTTGATTATTAGCTCAGTATTGGTCAATAACTCAATAGTTTACAGTTTTAATTACTGACATTTGAAATTTTAACTGCTCTCCAACAACTTTGAAAGATGTATACAAAAGTTGCAAAAGGGTTACTTAACGTGGTTGATGTGGCCTTCTAAAAATTACATAAACACATGCAAAATAATATTTTACATAAACAATGACGTCTACTGAATATCTGTTTCCATTGTCAGAAGACAAGAAGCAACATGTTTTTCAGCCTTCTCCTTTCTTCGAGTGCATGCTTAGTTTGCACAGGAAATATTTATCAAACTTGACATGAAAATTCAAGTGCTGGTAAAACAAAACTGATTTGTGAATGTAGACTTAAAAAAATGTTTTCTTGTTTTCAAATTAAACACTTTAACCAGGAAGAACATATTAAGATATTCTGTATCCAAGAAACATTGATTTTTTAATAGTGAAAGGGACCATTAACATCTATTAGCCTCTGGTTATCTATTTTTAACAGCTACCACCATTAACAATAAAACACTAAGCAAAACCAATTAATCTTTTATTTTTTTTTAACAGTCAATGTGATTAATTTCATGAGGTGAAAATTCACAGCATTATTTGTTTGCAAAGAGTCAAAAATCCAAATCAGTAATAGCTGAGCATTCAGATGCCAATTAAAAAGTTTCTATCCCCTTCACTGGCTCAAAAGGGGCTTGTTTACAAAGCATATTACTATATGCACCCAAGATACAGTTCACTGGCTGGTGAACAAGACAAAGAGCTTAAATAAATAAATAAATAAATAAAATTAGCATGCTGAAAATGTATTTTTTCCCTTCGCAAAAACCTTGGCAGAAGAGCTATCAAAGAATGGTCTCCTGCTCTTTAGGGGGGTAGTTCTGCAGTTTATACACAGGTGATTCTGATTAATTCCAAAATGGTCAGAGAAAGTAATTTTTTCCAAACTAGATAAATGACACAAAGTAAGCAAAGCTCATTTTAAAGGGAAAGCTGATATATACATTCAGGCACTATAACAATTTATAAACATCACATCTAATTTGTCCTGTGAACTGGTTCACAGTGAATGTTTGGACACGACAATATTTTTCCAAGGGCAAAAGTAAAAGACATTCAGTGATTTGAAAAGTTATCATTTTGTTTTCTGGTGAACATTTTACTGCACTCAGAAATTTCTCTTGGCAGAAGATAAAATCAATATGTTGCTTATGAAAAAAAGAAATAAATAAAAAAAATAAAGCAATGCAGAAAACCCTGGACGTAAGTGGTGCTTGATTCCACAAGAACAGCAACCCTGGCAGAGCAGGGACCCTCTGTGCTCCAACGGGAGAAAGTGCAAGGAGAAGGAAACAAAACTGGGTCTCTTCACAGGCTGAGCTGGCAAAGCGGTGCCGCGTGGCTGAACGTGTCCCCAGTGCAAGGCACTGCAGAGCCATCAGAACAACCGAGAACATGTCTTCGGTCACACCTTGAAATCTATGGTATCTGTGTGAATATAAGCCCAGGAGCAGGTTGGTGCTGTGCTCCAGAAAATACATATTCAGCAAAATGAATGTTGGCTACTTCATAGGCAGAAGCCCGCAAGTCTGTCTTGTGTCTCTGCACAAGTACATGCAGATTTGCAAACATAAATGAGATTATTTGAATAAAACAGGTGCACTGGGGCTCAAAAGTACACACTGACTATCTGAAATCTTTCTATAAAAATCTTTTCTCTGCATCTGACACATAGACTAGAACTAGCATATCTTTGAAATTCTACTTCATGATTTTTGCCATGAGGGATCCTGTAGTGCCTTGCAGATGCTAATTCGGCCTGATCAAACTTCTTCTGAGTCAGTATTTTATTTTTAAAGAAAGTTACATTTAAAAGCAGCTAAAGTGATGTGCATGCAGCCATATGCTGACAGCCAAGACGAGAAGTTCCAAGGCTTTTCATTAAACACCCAGCTACATGTTTTCCTGATTCTCTCTCTTCCTGGCCAATCTTAGAGGAAGGACAGCTACTTACCTAGAAGCAAATTCTAACATTAGAAAAATTGCCATGGTGCCATAGGCCTTATGCACCTCTAATCTGTTATGTCGCTTTCCTAACGTCTGCAGACAAACTTAATGCACCAGCGGATAGTGTCCTTCAGCTTTCTCTAGAGACCCTGACCTTACAGTTTCCAGCTGTATGAGGACAGGCTATTTAAAGTGAAATTCAGAGAGCAGCCCACAACAGCTTTCAGGTTTCTGTGATTATTTAGTTTCACTTTTTGCAAGTTCCTCAAGTTGCATTTCCAAAGTCTCAGAAAAAATAATGAATATTTTTGACTCCTCAATTTTGATAACCCTTGAGTAACTGCTGTTTAGTGATGTCTTTTCCACTTACATAGTTTCCCCACATTTGTAACTTTTCCTTTTGGGTGATATTACATCACACAGATCATCAGTAAAAAGCCCGTGTACCCCTATGGAGCTTAACTGAGTATCATTTCTATCCATGCTCCTGCAGCAGGGAGGCAGCATGTTGGGAGATAACAGAGAGAGCATTCCTTCTCAGCCGGAAAAACTGCTGACAGAGAGCTGTGCATTTGGTTTGGTTCTTCTTAGATTTTCATTTAGCAGAAGAGACAGAGCCCTTTACTTATCTTGCACTGCTTCTCTCCTGGAACAACGTACCTTCCAAACCCAACATCCTAAAAAAATCCAGCCAACATTAAATACTGCCTACTTCACAAACTGAGGAGAACGCTTGAAGTAGGCTGAATCCTTACAATGTGAAAAATCTCAGAATTATATTCCATTTAATTTTTAAATTCTGTGTTTTACGGTGAGCTAGTTTTGCAGTGAGACCTCTGCAGAAATGCCACTTGCTATCTTCTGGGGTCAAGTGGGATTCCAAGCCAGTCTTTCAGAGACGATTTGCCCATACCCATAATTGAAACACTGTCAGGGAGACAAAACAGCACATTGTTCTTTTTTTTTTCTCACTTAGAAAAGTCTAGAAAAACACCAGCTGAAAGAGGAAAGAATGACATGTCATTGAAAGTGCTTTCCCCACTGTTTAGGGCTAAGGAGAAGAAGCCAAACAGGTCAATGCCAAAGCATTGGGGTGGGACACAGCCAAGACAGAGCAGGCCGCAGCACGCCAGGCAGGGTTTCAGGGCAAGGATGGGGGCAGCTGCCGCAACACAGCTGCTGCAAGGTGTGAAAGCGGGACACGCTGGAGAGCTGTCCCTTCAGATCTCAGGGCCAGGCCTTGGTCATCTTCACACAGTGACAAAGAAAAGTGGGATATAACCGAAAGGGAAGGCACCTGTGGCACATTCCAAAGCCTTTCTTAGTAGCCTTTGGGCCTGCTTAAGCAAAAAGCTCTTCCTGCCCTAGAGCCCTTTCCAGGAGCGCACGAGTGAGGAAGTCTCCAAAGATACCCTAGCCAAGGAAAACGACCAGTAACACACTCTATCAAATTCAGAGCCTGAACTTGCTAATCACGAGCACGTTTCAAGGGTTTTCTGCCCATGCTTGGGCCTGCCTCTAGCAAGCCGACTTGAGGCCAGAGAGCGAGGTGGCGGTGAAGCATGCTGCCCGCTTGCGCACCGAAGCATCCCTACCAGCAGCACGACAGCTCTGTGCCTTGGGTTCCCACCAACACAACGCGTCAGCAAGAGCGCCCAAGCGGTCTGCACGGCGGCCATGGAGCCGAGCTCCCGCGCGGCCTCCCTAGCGCTCATGAAGGAACCAGGAAAGGCAGCTTCTGCAAGCGCTGCCAAGCTTTTGCAGGTGTGGATTGAATAATAATACAGCCCTGCTGTATTACTCGCTGCTGGTGCTGGAAGTTTGCAAACCTTCGTGAAAAGATTATGCAAGAACGACCATTACATTTAGCAGGATATTTACTTTAATTGAGCAGTATTCCACAGCCTCTCTTCAAACAGAAATAGAAAGCTCTTGTTCACTATTTTTTTTTCCCATCATGGAGAGACATTTAAATTAATAAGTAGGCTTGGGGACAGCCCACTTGGGCATCAAGGTCAGAGGCAAAAACCTACAAAGAAATGGACCAAGCCATGATCTCAGAGAAAAGGATCTATCGACAACTTCAGCCTCATAGCTCCCCTTTTTTAAAAGGTCTACACATTTAATGCTGGAGCATAGGAACAAAACATGAGTACAATATCATCTTTCAGATAAACATGAAACAACATGAGCTGGGTAACATTCACAATCCACCAGCCATGCACATACATACAGAGGGTCTTCCCTCAAACTACCACCTTAAATATATGACAATCAATGAGAGTAAATATCACACAGATGTACAGATTGTACATGAAAACGTGCCACGAACAGCCCCTGGGAATTGCATGCATCTGCCTTCCCTTAACACCAATACATACTGAACAGGACGATCAAAGTGAGGAAGAAGAAAGACGTCTTTAAAAAAAAAATAGGGGTCGTTATTAGAAAAAAACATTGCTGTTGAAAAATAAAACAAAAAAAAGAAAAAAAAATTGCTCTAAAAATGATTCACTGTGATCGAAAGTTTTCGCTTACCCCTGTCTGAATCCCGCCCCCCAAATACATGAGTTGGGAATTTCTGCAACAGCAAAAGAGAAAAAAAAAAAAGAGAGAGAAAAAAAAATTCTGACTCCTGCTTTAAGGGATAGCTGTTCAATTTGCTTCTTCCTGGACAAGGCTTAAAAAGGGCTTAGAAAGTCCCATGGTTCAAATCTAGGCAGATTTGAATCTTCACTCCTCTCTAGCTCCATCTACCACTAGCTTCCAAAAGAAACCCTACAAAGTTTAACAGAACAAAAGAAAAAACCTCCATAGAAAGCAAGAAGTCAATTGCAACCAAACTAGCATATTGTTTAAAGATAATTTTAACTTAAAATAAAATCTTCATCTCACTATAAAACAGTAAATGCAGCAGATGATCTTGAAAATTCTCCCTATTTTAGGCTCATCATTGTTAGTACTTTTTTAAAACCATCTGCCTTTTAAATGAGACATTTTTTCCCTCACCATCTATCTGAAAGAAGCTTTTATATATATGTTTATATATATCTGACCACCCTTATGCTCTCACACAGATGTTTTCTGAATCAGAGTGGCTTTAAAGCAATTTTTTCCTCCCCCCCAGCAAACCCCCCAAATTTGCTTTACTCAAATTTCAGTCCTCAAAGTGGACTCCTCAATAGACTCAGAGACATTTTCTTTGTACCTCATGCTAGAGGTAATCAGGATCATTCAAAACCAAATGCAAAGCCATGAGAAGTGGCTTAAAGTCATGTTGTGGAGCAGGCAGCTCCAGCCCCAGCAGCAATGTATTGCCCAAAATTGTGACAGTAAACAGGGAGCTGCATATTGGCTGGTGAAGGCCTGTGGACACGAGCAAGAATATGCAGCCCAGAGAGCTGGGCCCAGCACTGCGGGCTGGCAGGTAGGTGCTATCTCACAGATTGATTGCACCCTATTGGCTTGACTACAAGAAGTTTTTGTACAACACTAGGAATTCTTCCCTTGGAGAAATCAGGCATACTTAAGAAATCAAAGACAACTTTTTTCCAGCCACTATATCCCTAAATAGTGGATCTACCAATACTCACTAAAGGACAAAAGGCTGGCAATGACCTAAGTTGACTACAGTGAATTCTTACTGAGTTTATGGGAACCGAGATCCTAAGACAGTTATGATATATGGTAACATTGACTCTTAGTTTCAAGTGATAAATGCATTGAGCCTAGTGATATTTGCATGACCAAACTCCCATACAGTGCCCTAAAGAAGAACTGTTGGGATTTTTTATGACAGCTTTGTTCATGGCACATCTCTCAGGAGCCAAGAAGCATAACAAAACTAGCCTCCACATGGAGTCTATTCAATTTATAGAATGAAAAGCCATTACAGAGGGATCATAGGTGTCACAAAACAGAGCATGCCAGCATCTAAAATTTATGCAATGGATTGATCCTAAATGTACCTTGCATCAGCTCAGTTGGATTTTAGGTGTTCTGTGTAACACAAAAGCAAAAGGTGCTTAAAAATGGGATTCACAAAACCCCAAACACCAAAGACGAAATCAGCTGTATTATCCAGTATGAATACTGAGACAGAGGCATTAAGTTGAAGCTTCGAGACTTTCTGAACATTTTTCTGGGATTCAGCACCTACAATTCCATCCTTACCACAGTTAACCACCCCCTCCAACTCAAGCATCCTCAAATGGACCATCTATCCAAGTCCCTGATGTAGGCAACCTGAGTCTAATATACTATGAGTTGCTCTGAACTCTCTACGTGAAGTTTAGTGTTCTAATTAAAAATACTAAATTAAAAATTAAAAATTCATTGAAGAGAGAGAGGGAAAAAAATAAGACATCTTGCACCAGTAACCTACCAATGAAGGAAGGAAAGACCTAAGGTTCAGGAATACTTAATATAAAACACTTATAAGAATAAAATAGGAAAGCAAAGCTCTCCCCTCTAGGGTGACAGCCTCTGCTGTAGGATAGACCACTTTACCTTTTCTCTCTGTCAAAATGAATATTTAACTTCTTCTTACAGTGGGGAAGAGCCCTGCTAGTAGAAACGCCTCTGTACTAAGAGCAGCTGCAAATTGGGTCTATTAAGAAGGAGACACAGGTTCAGGTAATGGAAAGAATGAAGTCCGGACCTTGCACCTGACCAGATCAATCAATGAAAAAATATGTGGTGGAGCTTATTGACATACCTCTTCTTTACCTTTTGGGGCAGTATTTTATGC
The DNA here is from genome assembly GCF_059628265.1 of Tinamus guttatus. Taxonomy (NCBI): domain Eukaryota; kingdom Metazoa; phylum Chordata; class Aves; order Tinamiformes; family Tinamidae; genus Tinamus; species Tinamus guttatus. Next base: position 963,944 of record NW_028289125.1, on the reverse strand, counting down.
TGTAAGTGGCTATAGGCTATAACACAGGAAATAAGAGAGCCCTCACAACCTGGAAGAGTGGTCTTTATAGTACCTTAAGTTGGCAACTGTGTCCATGGGTTTCCTTAGCATAGGCTTACTTTGCCAAGGCCAGTGTAAAAGTCAAAAATAAAACACTGAAAGAACATAAAAGACTTTTGTTACATTCAAAATATTATGAATTCTTTAAATTTCATGTAGACTTACATGGGATTAGCTTGTCCAAGGGCCCTTGGTGCTTTTTGCTGGAAAACTGGATTTATGCTCCAATGTGCGTGCACCCACATAAGTACACAAGCATAGGTGTATGCATAGGCAATCACATATACATAGAGACATGAGTACTTCTGCATACACACATTCAGAGTCATGGTGACTATTTTCTGTAGCACTTGGTTACGTGTAATTCACATTCACATGCTGCTTTTACAATGATTTTGTGGGGATTCTGATGTTCTGCTGAAACCTTCTTAATAGGTGAAGAAGAGACAAAACACGTGCAGCCTTTTTTATTGAATTAATTTGATTTTTATCTTTTGTCCTGCCACCTATCAAAATTGTCAAATAAACCAGCTTTGATTCATAAATAATGGTTCCATTATATTTACTGTGCCACCGGTCAGAGTACCTGAAATTTTAATTCACTTGTTCAGCTAAATTTCATCCTCAGTTCATGGCCATAAAATTCTGTATTGACGAACTTTCAAACCAACTTTGACTCTGAGGTATCTAGTCAACATTTTTCTTCTGTGTGGATATTAGTTTATTGAATAAGTGGCATCTGTTTTCCTCCACATCACTAGTAGAGTAGGTATTTCCTTTTGACAGCTTTGCACGATTTATGGGTTTGCATGCTCTGAAGAAAAATAGTACTAAGCAAAAAATTCCAATTCATTACCTCTTAGTACTTAATTAAGTTCATACACATTGCACACTATAGGTGAACCCTGAAATGACTATGACAGCCACTGAGAAGCAAGTAAGATTATCTTTGGAAGACAGAGAGACTTTTAATTATCTTGACCTCATTTTTCCATCTATGATATTCATAAATTTTCCTTCTATTTTGTTCCCTCCAACAGATGAACCAAACCATTCAGAAAACAAGATTATATCCTTAGCTATTTCCTTTTATCTGTACATTTAGGCACCAAATGTTTTTACAAATAGTGAAGTCAAACAATGGCTTTTATCGGCTTACTTCACACAGCTGCAGATGAATTATGTTGTACAGACTCCTCCTAGTAATGGCTTGGTTTTGGAAACGATAACAGCCTGATAAAAGGAGAAAGCAGTGATGTGACTATCAGTAGATACAGAAATAAAGAGAGCCTGGGTTTTACCTGTCAGGGTTCTGCGTACACACATGCATCTGTAAGAGGATCCGCTGGGTGAAAGTCTTAAAGCATTGCCCACATTTCCAAAGGTGCCAGTCACTGAACTCAGAATTTAGTTGGCTCGTTGAAGTTGGGCTTGCAAGAACTCGTTGGTTTTTAACACTGATCTGGTTAAATCCTGACTCGATGGACCCAGACTTATCCAGGAGAGAAAAATTTCTGCTACACGGAGTCTGTGGAAATACTATGGAGCGCTGTGGAGTGGCAGGGGACAGTTTGCTACTTTTATTAAATGGCTGTAGTGTGTCTTGTCTGGACATGGCCTCCATTACAGTCGAAGGGACATTCACTGAGAGAAAACAAAAAAAGTAAATAAGATCCTTTTTATGCTTTTTAAAACCAATACAGTCTTGGGAGACACCAAAAAATATCAATATCCATTATTTTGTTACATGAACTAAACACTTATTTTAACAATGCACATAAAAAGGGTTTGAATGAGACAGTAATCTGAATGGATGGTGGTGATTCAGTGACCCTGAAACAAAAGCTCATGCAAAGGGATGCCTGGGAGTTTGCAAGGACTCAGAGGATCCTGACTGTGATGCACATTTGTTATTCAGTGAAATTGTCGTCTGAGAGAAAATGCTGCAGCACTCACAATACGCTGACTTTACATGTTGCACTCAGCATGTGCAATTGTTGTATCACTGATAAGCATGACTTCTGAGAGCATGGGGAAAAAGCCCTGTGCTCAGACACTCCTTGAGTTTGAAAATCTACTGCAGTAGTAATTCCCCCATCCTAGCAAAAGGCAGCCCCCAAGGATATTATTATTAGTACAACTCATACACAACCACCCAGCCAATACAATGCAAAGCCAGGAACTACACCATGACTGGTATGATTAAGGCTAGGGGAAGTCAGATCACCACAAAACAATGCAAAATATAGAGAGATCTTTTTGCCTCAATTGTCCACCTGCAAAAGAGGAAGGAGAATAGTTTCTAGTTGTGTGGAAGTCTTGTATTAACTACAGCTTTTGAAGCACTTAGACATTTCAGCACCAGTGCAACACCCTGTTCTCAGAAAGAAATGACTCAGTACTGCATTTGGATGTTGCATGATAATGAAAGGCGGCTGGTCCAACATAAAGAGGATTGAGCTGCTGCCTCATTCCTTGGGTACTATCTAGACCACGCAGTGAATGAAACAAAGGTCCTATGGGAAAATAAGCCATGGAATCAGGTATTGAAAGGCTGTGTCACAATGCAGAAGAGGCAGCATTTGGGTCACCTGCACCAAGAACAGTCTCATGCTTTCATGGCATTATATTTTAATGTAATTTTTAAATATGTACATGTGCATGCGTCTATGTATGTTCATTCACAATTAGCTACAGTCACAGAGCGTGTCTGCATGTGTCTATCTATACACAAGTATAAATTACCTAGTTAAACAGGTGATTTGAAACGCCCTTGTACCTAGGTAAGTGATTATAACAGTTTTCTAAGACTGCATATGGGAATACATTATGCAACACCTTGAATAATAAGAATTCACTTCAAAAATTCAGGTGCTGAATACATTGCATGGCCCTGTGCAGCATCTGGTGCATCTGGGACTGGCATGAGGCTGGCCCTCCAATTCCTGCTTGGTGTCCATGGTACCCCACACCTCCTGCTAGGAATGGGGGCCCCTCTGCTGGCACAGCATGGGTAGGGTCCCTGCCTTGTCTTGGAATGGGGACATTCAGGCCTTACAGGGCCCAACATCCGCCCCAAAACCTTCCTGTCCCACAGAGTAAATTTGTATTATTCAAGGTGTCACAGCACAGGTTTCCAGAGCTATAATATACCCTACATGTCTCTAAAAGTGTTCAGCACAAGGGGTGATTTCTGCACTTGATTTTTTACCCTAAGACCTAAATAATATAAACAGAGGTTGCACCGGCTGAAAATACCCTCTGCAGAAAATGAGCAGAAGGAGCAGAAGGGCTACCCTGATTGTTAAAGAGACAGGCAAGTCATATACCGGCTTGGGGCCAGCTCCATGCTCAAAGATGCATTTCATCTACTCTTAGTCTCTCTGTGGATGAAACTCTGGTTTCTGTCACAGCAAAACAGCAGGTGAATTATTTAGAGATTGTAATTATGATGCTTTGCTTTTTAAGTAAAGGTTTTGTAACCTAGAAAGTAGATTTACTCACGGAAGTAGAAATATTTCTTTATTGTATACTGCAGAGAGTTAAGTTTTATCAGCAAAAATTCCTGCCAGTAACTTCATTTATTTTAAATTCTTCTCAAGCCCGAAAGATTTGAAAACTGAAGATGAAAAAGGGTATTTATTTTCAACAGTTTAATCCTCAGCATCTTGCTGTTCTATTGCTGCATGGTTCAATATTTAAGTTACTAGGAGACATGCATTCATTTCAGCATAGCTATTTAAATATGCAAGTACTCTACTGAAAAAAATATATTTCATATATAATTGATTATGTATGGGCAGTCACAGAGGGACTTTAGACCAAAGTCAATCAAGCATCTATTATTGGTTTCTTCCACCACATAAGCTGTCAAAATGGAGAAGATGTCTTTGAGACAGCTCTAACCGAGCTCCACATGCAAGCAGGGAAACTTAAGGGCATGTTTGGCTCTCCTATCCGTTGCAGACAGCAGCATCCAGGGCTTGGTTGCACCAGGCCTGGGTTGTACATTTAATTTTGTGGTTGCTTCTCATAAAATAAAAATAAAATATGAATGGAAATGGGGATGGACATGATGGAACAGAGACTCATTGTTGTTTCAGGCTACTTATACTTATCCTGTAGCCAGAGGAGCTGGGTTTTGCTTTTTAACCACAAAGACCTCATCTCAACAATCAGTCGAAGATTTTTCTCAACATACTCTGTGGTAACAGAATGAGGAATTGCTAACAGAGGCCTCATGGAGCTGCAATACATTACTGTTTTGGCTAGACAGTCTCCTGTAATGGGTCTGATAATAATGGAAAGGGCCAAGCAAATCAATTAAGGATAAAATGATAACTAATCACTTATGAGGAAGAGTGATTGCACATGCTACCAAGCTATGTGGGGCTGCTATGTTGGGAAATCTGCTATGTGGTTGCAAAGTTCTACACATTTTCAAACACCTGAGTTTGTTTAGGTAATTATACCATGATGTTACATACCTTAAGTATATCAGAATCAGGGTTTTATCTTGTATACATGAAGCTTACCACATTCACTTAGTATGTCTTAAAAGAACTTGAGGAATGTAACTGATCAGCTGTAAAACAGGAATTACAGCTACACATATAGAAATACAATGAACAACTTACAATTTTCATCCTGTGCAATACACTGCAGTGGGATTCCGAAGAAAGATGTGTAGCTGTCATTGTACCACACCAACAGCTCGGTGCCCCGGGGAATATCTATACAAGCCCGATAGAATATGTTTGACCTAATCAAAACAAAAAGAAAGAAAGCCTAGTTTAGGAATAGACTCCATTCCTTCTGATATACACAGTGCTGTGGTAGAAATCCACTGTTTTGGAAGCATTTCAGCAGAAAACCAAGAGAATATCTTAACAATTATTTTTAAACAGAATTTATAATTGGTGAAGCACTATACTTACTACAACTTACTGTAGTATAGAGTGACAAATGGGCATTTTGAAATTAAAATATGTTAAACATCAAGATTTTACAAACCTCAAGATGCTATAAAAACTGCTGTTTTCTTGCAATGCCTTTTAGAGGGGTTTTAGAAATGCTGCATTTTGTTCATCCTGTATAGGCATCAGAGTGCTCTGTTGGTGCTCACGTGGCAAGAAGGGAAGCAACTGACACGGCTTTGCATTTGTTACATAGACTGGCATAGCTAGCATACAGGGGTAAAGAGGCAACAAGCCTTTTCACTTGAATATGTGCTTTTAGCGACAGAGTTTGTGGATTTCTTGGATGGCTTTCATTGCGGTGATACATCACCAAAAAGAGAGATCTTGGCTTATAGAATAAGATAGACTTTGGCCCGGTAAAAAATAAAAAAAAGGAAGTTAATCTGAACATGCAGTCACAAAAATCTTCCCCTGCCTGCAACGTGAGGGTAACACAGATGACCCTTCAGGAAGTATGAACTGCTGTTACAAGAAAAGTGATGCCTTTTATCTGCCTTACTCTGAGGGAAAAGACTCTTGATATTGCAAAACTATGAACCTGGATCTTGGGGGAAAAAAAAGAAAAAAGAAAAAAAGTTTTGTAGAGTGAAAAGTAGGGATTTATCCTGATGTTGCATCAATGTGAATAGGTTCAGAGTGATATGTCTATGGTTATGAGATTTACATAGGGACAATCATTGTGAAAGCTCAGAATCAGGCACCTAAGAGATTAAATAAAAACACTGTAAGCTTGCAGTGGCTTTTCCCTTTAGGCTTTGTACACAGCAGTAAAACACCCTTGTGTGAGATGGATAGAAATTCAATACATACAAGTAGAACACTCCACTCTGGCTGAAGGATTACATACCAAAATGATACAGTCAAAGTACCAAGAAATGACCATTTTTTATAACAGCTTATGTAAGGCAGAAAAATATCTATAGACCAAAAAAAAAATGTTAGGCCTCAACTGGTTTTCTCAGTGAAGAATTGCTACCAACGTTGGCCTGAAGCTCAAGATAAAAGTGTTTAGGGTTGGTAAGCCTTAAATTTAGACTTTCTGTAAAGAATTGGCCGTAGTGATGCAATTTGTTCCTTGTATAACACTGCAGACATAAGGAGAATCCTTTACCACATTTTTCATGGCAGTGAGATATGCACTTGTCAACATATTTTGTCACCGCAAAGTGGCTCTTGGCAACAGGATCATAAAGATCAATAAAAAAGTGCAGATTCTCAATATTTTACTAGCAGCTGCAAAAAATTCATTTATCTTGTTATTTTTCTCACTTACTGCCACCCTGTCTCAGGAGGGCACTGCTAGCTAAGCAGAATGGTTTCCTGATGGTTCTGGGAATGTGTGACAAAAACTCTCCCTTTTGTGTTTCTCCTTCTCTTCCTCATGCATACTCCATCCTTCCTCCTCCTCCTGTCTTCTCTCACCCTTTCTTACCAGAGTTGTGTGTTTCATTAGCCCTCTCCACTACTACATAAAAATCACAAGCAAGGCTGTGCTATAAATTACCAGCATCTCCTAACTTGAGAAAAATTGAGTCCACTTTGTACTTCACCCTTGTAACATTTTGTCTCTCAGTTTGGCTTCTCCTAACATAAACACGGCAGCCCAGCAAATGAATGTGCTAAAACCAAATACCACGCTTTGCCGCTGAAAGAGCAGGACTGTTTTGGAGCAATGGGTGGTCTGTGAGGCTTGGAGTAGGCCGGAAAAAAAACGTGTAAGTGAACACCGTTCCTTACAAGCGTACAGAGCTTCCAAAACTCGCAGAAATCTCTGCATGCTGAAGTACATCAAAGGGATTTTTCCCTTTTCGGATAATATTTCCTTTGCTGACATGTATTTAGTATTGTGGTTGGATGACTCATAAAGATAGCTTCATGGTGTCCCAACGCAGTTGAAGCAGAACACATGCCAACAAACATTATTGTCAGCCTCAAAATAAAAACAAAACGTTCAGCTAAGGGTCAATCAATCAAGAGCGCTTTGAAGAAAATTCCACTTAGATATTACAAATCATAACAGAATGAATTTAAACCAGCTGACTTTCTGTGAGGAGGACGTCCATGTACAATAAAAATTAGGCTGCTTTTCCAGTGTCCAACTTTTCTATTTTCTTACACTTGGACGCAGTCACCAGTGATGGATGCCAGTTTTTTAAATTGTGTTTTTGTAGTTCATTTTATAAAGATCTGAAGTAATCGAAAACAGATCAACAGAGGGAACTCTAAGTAAAAACTCCATCATGAAAGGAGAGTTGTAAAATCCACTTAATATTGACAGATGTGTAATGACTTTCTCATGCTCACGTTTCATTTAGGTTTGTCATCCACATATCTACTCACATATATATATATATATGTATGTATATATAAATGCATGCACACACACAACGACACTGAGAAACAGTTCACAAGATACCCACAAAAACACTCTCTCATCACAGTGATCTCCATTCATTATCCATTGTGTTTATTTAGAATCTGACAGGATTTTAGCTATGAACAGCAAATGTTTGAGGGTATAATAAAAGCTGTGTAATGCATAAATAACATTGGTCTTTTTTGATTATGGCATTACTTAGTCCACTGGCCGTAGAATAAAAAAAAAACCTAAAAATCCAATTGAAGAATTTTACCATTGTTAAATTGGAACCCTATGGGGGAGTCAAACTTTATATATATTTCATTTTAGCTTGCTTTTGTATGTTTTATTTTTAATTTTAAAGAGACTCCAAAGATGTCTAAGGTTCTTCCTAAAGAAAAGAAACTCCTGCCCTCTCCAAAACCCAGGATTGCTCGCTGTGACTACCAAACACAGGGCATCCTTTGATGTACTTCCTATTATGTTTAATGGTGCCAAGCAGTTGCTTCTGATTGAGGCAAAAGGCTTGTTTGGAGCTGAGCTCATGTATTTATACAACACGTTGTCTAGGTTTTCTGGATCCATTTGTGCACTGAAAGTAAAACGTGCTGTAAGTTCTTTGCACTTTTTTCACTTTTTGACCTTCTCCAGTTAGTAATATCCCAGGCATCAGCGCAAAGACCCCTCTGACTAGCAGGTGCACATGACATATAACATTGTGGTGCATTTGTGTCCTAGGACTCTTCCAAGCAGCCTCTGGATTCAAAACTGGAAGCTGCTACTTTCATTTCGAGTGAGGCTCTTTCCTTCCTGCCTTTGCTGCTGCACATGCATCTTCAGCAGGGCAGGAGATGACTAGTGCTGGCTCCTTCCAGCTCAGACTGTAACTGAGTGGGGTGTTGTGTGCGCTGCGATGCGCTCACACGGGACACAGAGCTGAACCCGCTCCCATGAGCACCAGGTCGGATGTACTTGCTGCAACGGCCACAGCTCTGGGAAAGCAAAGCTTAACCTGACTTTACTCCAGCGAAAGTGAACATGTGCGCTAAAGCGCTACTATTTGTATTCAAAGGCAATAGCACCAGTGACAGTCGCAGTCAGACTCTTCACTAAAAATCTTTTCTTTTTCTTGCCCTGAGTAAATTGAAGCATACTTTACCTGTACTGAACTACTGTTAGGTTCTGCTCCCCACAGTGCCTCGCACATCGGATATACCTCATCCAGCTTGACTTGCTGGGTTCTCCACCATCAATAAAGTGCTGCAGTGTCCCATCTTGGTCATATATCTGGGGAAGAGGGCACAAGGTCAAGTAGTTAGAGCAAATCATCAGCAATCATTTTCACTGCTTTGCTGGTGTCTATCCGTGCCTTTTCCAGGAATTTATTGCCATGAGGTCTGTGCTTATGAAGTGAGGCTCTTACAAACCTAAGTGAAACAACAGAGAAGTATTGGGAGGATGCAAGTTTATCTTGTTTCTCTTATCAAGCCAATCTTTTTTATATTAAACATATTTGTGGCGTCTCAAAGATGTGACCATGTTTCCCAAAGAATATTTAACCTATTTTGACAGGCTGGCCTTAAATAATGAACTGCCAGATAAACAAGAAAATCTGGATAGAAAGCCTGCGTTGAAACAGCCTGAACATCTGAGCTAGGGGTACGCATAATCCCCAAACGAGTATCCCTTTTTTCACATGTCTGACACAGCCAGAGCATGTACTTCAGCAGTCTCACACGGCACATACTAAGCATTAGAGATTCATAACCATAGGACTCTCAGTACCAAAACAAATGGGACTGGAAGGAAAAAGAGCAGTGTGAGACTCCTTTAGGAGCTCCCTAGGGAAGTATAATTTTCTGTAGTAGTGAATGAGAAATCAGTCCGGAGAGAATCACAGTTTTCTTAAATATGACATCCCTGCTAAGACATAAGAGCCAGCTAGGGTAATTTAAAAGAAAAGTATCATATCTCTCTTCTGCACTGGGCCCTCCCTCTGAAGCCGAAGAATAAAATTGCTCTGGACACTGAAATGTTAAATTTCATACTGCATGCACACCTGCCCTCCTCAGGTCTGATCCAATTAAAAATGCTATCTAGGAAGTACTACTGGTAGTAAAAGCTTGTGGTCTCACAAGCTTTTTGTGGTCTCACAAGCTTTATAGTGCAGTAATTTTTGCAATTACTTTGTTAAGCTTCATAGTTGTATCAGAACAATTAGGTGCTTATCTAAAGCAAACCTGACCTTCAAGCCTATTGTTCCTTCTCAGAGGAACGTGCTTTAGTAATCCTGTCCAAAAATGTTTTTGCTTTTGAAAGTGGTTAAACCTAACTTGATCTGCACACTTAGGAGTGCTAATTCTGTTAACTGAACAGGAAACAGATTTATTACATTCAATTGAGCAGCTGTAAATAAGTGCATTAACCATTCTGTAATTCTATCTCAATATCAAGAAAATCATCTTGGAAATTACGTGAATACATTTAACATGTGCAGAGTCTAGTTGGAGGCCGGTAGGTAGCGGTGATCCCCAGGGGTCAGTCCTTGATCCAGTCCTGTTCAATTTATTCATCAATGACCTGGATGAAGGCACAGAGTGCTCCCTCAGCAAGTTTGCTGATGATACCAAACTGGGAGGAGTAGTTGATACCCCAGAGGGCTGCGCTGCCATCCAGAGGGATCTGGACAGATTGGACAACTGGGCGGTCAAAAACCTCATGCAATTCAACAAGGCCAACTGCAAGGTCCTGCACCTGGGGAGGAATAACCCCAGACACCAGTACAGGCTGGGGAGCGATCTCCTGGAGAGCAGCTCTGCAGAGAAGGACCTGGGTGTCATGGTGGACAACAAGTTGACCATGAGGCAGCAGTGTGCCCTTGTGGCCAAGAAGGCCAATGGAATCCTGGGGTGCATTAAGAAGAGCGTCTCCAGGAGGTCGAGGGAGGTGATCCTGCCCCTCTACTGGGGGCAGGCCCCTGGTGAGGCCTGGAGCATTGTGTCCAGTTCTGGGCTCTTGTAAGAGGGATGTGGAGCTGCTGGAGAGAGGCCAGCACGGAGCCCATGATCAGGGCCCTGGAACATCTGCCCTATGAGGAGAGGCTGAGGGAGCTGGGCCTGCTCAGCCTGGAGAAGAGAAGGCTGAGAGGGGATCTAATCAGTGTCAAGGGAGGCAGTGAGGAGGATGGTGCTGGCCTCTTTTCAATCGTGGCCACTGATAGAACTAGAGGAAACGGCCAGAAACTGAAGCATCAAAAGTTCCACGGGAACTTAAGGAAAAATTTCTTAACAGTGAGGGTGACAGAGCACTGGAACAGGCTGCCCAGAGAGGTTGTGGAGTCTCCTTCTCTGGACACCTTCCAAACCCACTTGGACGCAGTCCTGTGCCACGTGCTCTAGGTGACCCCGCGTGTGCAGGGGGGTTGGACAAGATAATCCCTAGAGATCCCTTCCAACCTTAAGCATTCTGTGATTCTGTGAACATTTCTGAGAGTACAGAAAAGGTGTTTCTCACAATGCACTAGCAGACATATGCAAGGTTCAGAATTTGCCACATGAGTTTCAAGTTTAAGAGCTAACCTTGCTTTTGCTCTAGACCAAGAGAGATTGGGAGTGCTCAAGAACAATAATTGCATAGCTAGGGCGTAAAAAACA